>NC_056733.1:222413038-222724000 GCF_019279795.1 Protopterus annectens | reverse complement strand
ATAAGTTAGTTGAGACCGTAACAATAAATCTAAGAATTGAATGATTATGCTAACCTTATTCTTATTACCGAAGTATTGCACAATTAGTTATCACGACACCGGTAAAAAAATCCTGCCTATAACTGTGAGGTTACTATAAATAAAGATTGTAAAAGCAGCACCCAAATGAGCAGGGAGTTAAAAAGAGAAAGAGTAGCTCTCTTTGAGAATGTAGTACACTTCTTGCAGTAGTTATTACCAGAGTTGTCACCTTCAAAAGCATGCAGCCACATCAGATCACACGGTATAATCATGTAACACTACTTTGAGTTACTGATAGTGACATACATGAATTTATAATGCTCTGTAGACCACAGGGAATTTTTGTAGACTCAGAAAGTCATGGCCATCACACAAGACCTTTGCAACCAGGTAGCCGTGCATTTATCAGACGCTGGAATTTACTTGTAAACTATGTTTTCCTAACAGAGTTTGTCATGGGGGGGGGGGGGTTACTGCATCTTAACCCTCACCTACTGTGTAAGGAATGGGTTGCAAAGAAGAGAATACCTCACCCTCTTTTCTGTCAGTATTATGGAAAATCCAGTCTAGAAGTACTGTAATCATTCTGCAAAAATGTTGTTAACCTCCACCAAGAAGGGATCAGCAATTACACTAGCACCATAAATTTTCCTAAACTGGAGGTACAGCAAGGTCCAGTGTTCCTAACAACTGGTACCTGTGCGTTTCAGACACTGCAGGTAACAGACCTTTCACTAGTACATGAAGCTTCCTGTGTGTCAACCACAGCAAATCTCAGAACCAGGGGAACGCGCGTGTGTGTGTGTGTGTGTGTGTGTGTGTGTGTGTGTGTGTGGGGGGGGGGGGGGTTGTACCTTCTTAACTTTTTGCTTCCACTACAAGTTCTCTCTAGCAAGTAGCATTACGCATCACATGTGTAACAATGTGGCTCCTAAACAAACATCACATACTACAGCAGACATTTCTACCATAATACTGAAAAAAAAGTAAGTAAATAAATAAAATAAGGCAATGAGCGGTTAGCCAGCTGTTAGGGCAGTCCAATTTTATTTCCTCAGCCTCTTTTTGCCTGCTGCGTGACTTACCTGAACACGCACTGCTTTCGTGCAAATGAGAAAATGGACTAGCTCCTTAATAATCTCCTGAATCACATGCCACATAATTACTACATGTGAACCTATACTTTTAACAACAGTGCCTATGAAGTGTAGAGCATACTACAACTGAAGTGAGTATGTATGTGTGGGGAATCACAGCGTAAAAGAAGTACATAACTCTAATTATTGTTATTATTTATTAACTGCGTCACTCCAAATCGAGAATTTTAGAAGGAGCGGTGTACAGTTTTGACTTTTGAGACAAAATTGTGGACAATTCAGAGCAGAAAAGAAACAGTAGCTGATTAGTGAAACAATGTTGCTACCGATTGTACTGAAACGTAACACAACAACAGGGGGCGCTAAAAGGTACATATATGCTACCTGGATCCCTTCAGCGTACAGCCCGCCTCCCCGGCAGGAAAAAAAAACAAAAAAAAAAACAAGATTCAAATCTTTCCGCTCCTCACCAGCCGAACGAGGGCACGTCGCTCCTCTTGCTGCAGTAACAGTAAACGCTGACGGGCCTTCATCTCAGCTCTGCTAGATATATCCGTTGTAGCACTTTCATCAGTCGCCATTATTACCCTGTTTCTTGACAATCAGCACTACTCCAATGAGTTTTAACTTATGATCATTGTGTTTATGCCACAAACATCACTGGAATGTGGTATAGCACCACACCTCGGTGGACGGACTGATTAACTACTTGATTCCCACTGAACATGTAACGCTCCCCCTCGCCATCTGCTGGTCAATCGGTCCACCAAGTGCTGATATTGGATGCTGATAATACAAACACGCGGCTAGATTTCACAGCGACATAGCTTGGTCGGAGGAATGATATACGAATATGACGCTACTGCGAGCTGACAGTACCATACGCTGGTCGAAAGACCAAGGAGTTCTTCATATTTTTTTTGGTGTAGTTCTCATAATAACTGTGGTATTTTTACAACTCACTGAGGATTGCAGTCACCAAGTCTCCCAGTGTCCCGGGTTTTCAGAGAGGTCCCATAACTCTCCACTGTTCAGAATTTTGCATCATATTTTTGTCGGTTAATCCTCATAAAATGAGTGGTTTACTGGCAAATCGTGGAGTATGCCTCTCACAACAAGAAATCTGGACAAAGCCATAAAAAGTGGGACAGAGGCCCCGAAAGACGCACAATTGAAAGTTGATAGAATAACAAGTTTTGCATTAGCATGACTTTTCTGAATGGTATGATGTCTAGTGGTGCTGCGGTAGCGTTGTTGCGTCACAACAAGACATTGTTGCTTTCGATTCTCAGCTAGAGCGTCTTCTGTGTGGAGGCATGCGTGAATGGGCATGCCTTCGTTGAAAGCTGTGCGTCAGGGCTGGTAACTCGGCACGTAAAAATCCACTACCAAACATTAGCGACTGGAGTTCCGCTGTGGCGACCCCTAACCGGGATAAGCCGAAAGACACAACAACACGATGTCTGAAACAAAAATGTCTGTCATTGTTTATTTTCTAACATCAATCTTTAATGATCTGCTACTAATTTGCCAGAAAAACACAATTTTATGAAACATGTACCAAAAATGTTGTTGTAACTTTCGGCTTTTCCTGGTTAGGGGTCGCCACAGCGGAACTCAGGTCCGCTAATGATTGGCAGCAGATTTTTACGTACCGAGTTGCCAGCCCTGACATACAACCTTCAACAAAGGTACGCCCATTCACGCATGTCTCCACACAGAAGATGTTTTAGCTGAGAATCGAACAGGACAACGTCTTGCTGTGAGGCGACAATGCTACTGCAGCACCAAAATGTACCAAAAATATGAGGCAAAAATCTGGACATTCTGCGAAAATTTGTGCAGTTGAGAGGTATGTGACGTTTACTTTCATCGACAGCAAGCCTCCCATCCCATTAATTAGTCATAGACATGTTGCTGACTGTGTATACCTCAGACATCTGATTGTGATAAAATAATTGCCACATAAGATAAATAAATGTTGTTACACACAAAAAGTGTTACACAGTAAATTAATCAGTTCAAATGTTCCAGCTTGTTTTATACAGATAACATAAGTTATGCAAAACCAACCTAAAATAGTTGAGCAAATATCATCAGTCAAGTTTCATCCACAGACAGTTCCTTTCCCAGGCCATTGATTATAGCTACATCATTGTTTACGCACATATCTCAGATGTTTAACTGTAGTTAAAAATATGAAATAAAATAAGACTGAACCAATGTATTTTGGCTCCATTTCATGCAAATACACAATTTCTGGCCAGTCACAGCAAAGTATTCCCATCTAGCTGTCTAGTGGATATCCTTATCTAGTTGCCTGTCAGGATTAAAAAAAACTTACTTCATTCTTCCACAGTCTGCTGCTGCTGTTCTTACAAACTGGAAGTCTGTGACCATTTACTATATCATTTAATATTCATGGATTTTGTGCTCATTGTTGTCCAGTCAATCATGGGAAAACAAGTAGCGAAAAGCTGTGGCAACTTTAGATATGGTTGCTGCAGATCTTTTGTTTATATATATTTATTTAAGTAAAAAAAAGTTCTTTTCTTAAACAGGTTTAAACTATTCCCGGCTCCACAAAGTCTGCTCTTCACTTTTTCCCTTAGAACTACTCTAAATCTCTAATTAAGCACTCTATTTTCATTCTAAAGCCCTGCACTTGCTCGTATAAGTAATCTCATAGGTAAACACAAACTAAAGCACTACATCCTCTTATACTCCTAAGCACTTGCTCCCTATTGGTTCTTTCTGATCAGTCAATAAGTAGTTCCCTATATTATTCAGGCATGTCCAAAGGTCAGTTTTGAGTTTACTCTCCAGTCCATCTGGTGAATCTGGGAATCTTGAGGCAATGTTACAACTGCCTTATGTATACAGACCACCCTCTCCTCCTCCCAACAAGCTCAAATATATGTGAGAGATGCAACTATATAGCCAAACTGGAGGCTAAGCTCTCTCAACCCAGTACTGGCACAGCCTGTCAGGAGGAGAAGGTAATCGCACACACCACAAATCCAGTCTCACATAGACCTATCGCATTAGCAAACCAAACACAAACACACAAAAACATATTCGGAGGCTCTAAATAAAAATCTGCCTAAGCAGCAGAGACCTCCAAAGCAGACATCCATGCAACACCTACCACGAAACAATATCCACTTAGCACATAGCTCACAAAGTCAGTGTGCCACACAGTCACAGCCCTTAAGGCTAAACAACACACCTAATACACTTGTAATAGGTGACTCTATTGTCAGACACACTGATGTCCCACTCACCAGGCTGAACAAGGAGAAGGTTACTGTAAGCTGCCTGTCGGGTGCCAGGATCCGCCACATAACACAAGCACTCAGGTCACTCCAAAGCAAGTACAAATAAGACTCTGTCATTGTCCATGCTGGTGTGAATGACCTGAGACGTACCTCACTGGACTACATGAAAAAAGACGTACAGGAGCTCTTTGATCATGTAACCCAGGCTGGTATGACCCTGACCTTGAGTAGCATCTTACCCTCACCAAGAATGATGCCACAGTATAAAGACAAAATGATCAATTTTAACAATTGGCTAAAGTTTTGGTGTCATTCAAAGGGGATCCAGTGTCTGCCAGCCTGGGATGACATGCTTGACAAGCCACGTTGCTGGGATGGCTTGCACCTGTCACCCCTGGGTTTTCGAATACTGGCAAAGGCTCTTGCCTCCCCCATAGTGCCTTTTTTAGGCAAGGCTAAAAAGACAAACCCACTCCCATAGACAACACAAAGAAAAAAAAACTAAGGGTAATGCTGCTCAACGCCAGAAGTCTAAACCTCAAGATGCACGCACTCGAGACTCTCCTCAATATGGAGAATATCGATATCTGTGCAGTAACAGAAACCTGGTTCAAGGCTCCCGAGAGCACCCCAGCACTAACAGGTTATACTTCATACCATGCTTTCCGGCCCCAAAACTCGGACCGAACCACAAAAGGAGGGGGAGTATCCATATTTATCAAAGATACCCACACCTCCAGGTTAGTGGCACTGCATGAAGTATCGGAGACCATCCATGTGCAACTAACAGTGGGAAAAACTGCCTTTCAGTTTGTAGTCTGCTACAGACCACCCTCCCAAACACAGGAACCTCACTCGGCTTTCCTGAGAACACTGGAGAATATGAAGTTCTCTCCAAACACTATTATATTGGGTGACTTCAACTACCCAGACATCGATTGGGAAAACTACTCAAGCCCAAACACCCTCACCCAATGGTTCCTAGAATTTATAAACTCAAATGCTATGGAACAACTGGTCACCACTCCCACAAGAGGGGAAAATATATTGGATCTGGTCATCACCAACATGAGGTCTCTATGTTCCACACCAGAGGTATACCCCTCATTGGTAAGATCAGACCATAAACAAATCTCACTGGACATCCATATTCCGTCCTCACCCCTAGCCAAGGAAACCACGGTGAAGAACTTCTCAAAAGCAAACTTCACACTTCTCAAAACTGAGGTGGAATCCTTCAAAGCCCCCAGGCCAGTGGAAAATACAGCCCAAAATGCAGAATCCTTTACAAAAGCATTCTATGGACACCTACAGGAATGCATGGAGCATGCTATCCCAAATAAAACCAAGACTCACTCCTCCAAAGGCAGGAGACCTGTCTGGTGGACCCCAGCCATAAATAAGCTATACAACAGAAGGAGAAGGCTACTACATGACAGAGCAAAATCCCAAAAAGGGAAGGCGTCACTGATCAGTACTAGCAAGAAACTACGAACCCTCATAAAATCATCTAAGGCCAGCTTCGAAAGAAAAATTGCACAAGACACTAAAGATAATCACAAGGCCTTCTTTAGTTATGTCAGAAACCTGGGAGGCAACTCCCAGATATGCTCTGAGTTAGTGCAAAATGACAAAAAATACACTGAACCCACAGACATTGCCAACATCCTGGCAGAAAGGTTCAGTGCAAACTTCTCTCCCCCTTCCCCCCCAAAAGAGCAAATGTATATCCAACAGAGTGTAGCCTTCCTGAGATCACAGATGCACATGTGAGAGCTGCCCTCTCCAAAGCAAAAAACACAGCATTAATGGGACCAGACGGTGTCCCGGGCTGTGTCTTACATGAGCTCCAAGAAGAACTAAACCCTCATATAAAGTCACTGTTCAATCTCAGCCTTACTACAGGATATGTACCCAAGGAATGGCGTACAGCAACAGTGGTCCCACTCCACAAAGGTGGTGCCACAAAAAACCTGGAAACTATTGCCCTATAAGCCTGACTAGCCTGGTCTGCAAAGCTATGGAGTGTATCATCATGGAAATCATAAACAAAGAAATTGGGAACCTCCAGACACTGGATCGGAACCTGGTCGACTTCTTTGAAACAGTTACCAAAGCCATAGATGAAGGGAAGATAGTCCATGCAGCCTACCTGGACCTCGCAAAAGCCTTCGACACAATACCCCACTCAGGCATCATAAATAAGCTCACCAGCTTAAATATCACCCCCTATGTCACAAGATGGGTTGCAAACTGGCTCAGGGATAGAACCCACATGGTCAGAATAGCAGGTGCCATGTCAGACTCTAAACCAGTTACAAGTGGTGTCCCACAAGGCTCAGTCCTGGGACCTCTCTTGTTCGGTATATATTTCTCCGAGGTACAGACTAACACGGGTGGACTATGGCTGACCAAGTTTGCAGATGACTGGAAACTGGGTGCTGTAATCGACTCTCCGGCTGACACAAGCATCCTCCAAAAGGGTCTCACAGAGATGGATAACTGGTGCCAGAGCCATGGCCTAAAGCTAAATGCCAAAAAGTGCATAGTCATTCCCTTTGGGAAAAACAAAGTGCCCACAAATTACCACATAGGTGGTAATCCATTAAGTACGGAAGAAGTAATTAGGGACTTGGGGACCCAAGTAGATAGCAATCTCTCCTTTGACAATCACGTTGCCAAAGTGGTTAGAAAGACCTTCTATATAGCCCACCTTATCATGAAAGGGTTCATATCTAGATCAAGAGAGGTCATTGTGCCCCTCTACTCATCACTTATCAGGCCCATAATTGAGTACAATGCCCCATTTGGTATGTACCTTACCTGACACCTTCAGCAACTGGAAAGACCCCAAACGTATCTCACCAAGAGGATCAAGGGGCTCAAACAGATGCCCTATGCAGTTCGGCTAAAGAAACTCCAGCTCTACTCAGTTACGTACCGCCTACTCAGAGGCAATCTGTGTCTGACGTATAAAGCTATGTCCAACCCAGAATTAATGGACATGCCTCACCTCAGGAAATCCAAATCCCTTAGAGCTACATGCTTCAGGGACTTGAACCTCAGCACAGAAATAAATAGGACATGCTGGAGGGACAGATTCATATCCCAGAGGCTCCCCTCACTCTGGAACAAAATCCCAATCCATGCTAGGCAGAGCCCCCCACTGACCCTCTTCAAGAGAAATCTTGACGAGTGGATGGGAGATCGTAAGTTTACCCCTGGGATCTCTTCTGTGTCCCTGCTTGACAGAGGTACAGTAAACTAACCTTAAAAGGGCTACCTTCTGTGATCTACTATACAGAGGCACAGTCAACTAATCTAAAAGGGTGGCGAAAGCCAAACACACTCTGGCTAGGCTTATAAATGCCCTAGGGCAGATAGCCTAGTATCAACCTATGAACCTATTACATAAAATTAACTAAATAAATAAATAAAGCACCCCTTGCAGAACATTGCCACTGGTGCTCCATGCTGCACGTGTACAAAACGTAGGTCCCATGAGTATTAAGAGGTAAACACTTGCAGACATAATGAATATTCAGAGGTAACCACTTTTAGTGTCCATGTCATTTAATACTATATTAAAACTAAAAAGTAAATAAGTTTCTTCTTAACAATTGCTATGTTCACCAAATAAATTAACTAAAATGTGTTAGTAGTGCTGAACATAACATTTTTAAAATAAAAATATTTTATTACAGATACTGGGTTGGTGGCCATGAGCCCACTTAGAGGTATGGGCCCTGGGTCATTGCCTGAATCGTCTTTGTTATAATCTGCCACTGCTGACATTCCCTCTCTTAAAAATGGGGGATAATATTAGCTTTTCACCAGGAGTGAAGTAAATAGCCTTAATATAGAGCAACCTAAAGACAAGTATATTAAAAAGGAAATCTTTTTCACACATTATTTTCATATATTACTAAAGCAGAATGTAATGGGGGTATTGAAAATACTTTGTCTACAAAAATTATAATACAAGTTCATACTCTTATCAACCTGTAATATTATCCCAAAATTAAATTTTCTTATGTCAAGCAAAATGTCTGCCAAATCAATTTTATTGGCAGGCACAACAGAAAACTTCATTTAAAAGAGTTTAAAAAGGATTTGAGAAATACATTTGAACAAAGGAGTAAGTTTTATTGTTATACTTTAACCAGTAAAGAAAAATCTTTATTTCAAGAATTAGTCAATAATAAAAATGTACAATCATGAAGCTAGATAAAGGAGGTGGGCTTGTGTTTATGAATAGTATGGACTATTTACGTAAAATGTTTATTTTAATAAATAATGAGTTAATCTATATGGGTGTCAAAAATGAAAATAATGTTGCATATTATACAACTGGTATCATGTTAAATGATTTTTTGAAAACGGGGACATTACTTATGATTTGTATAGATTTTTTAAGGTTGATCTCCTATAATTCCAAGTATTTTTGGGCTTCCTAAAATCCATAAAAATATAGTGAATGCCGCACTCTGGCCCATGGTGTCAGCTGGGTCTCCAAGACTCATCTATTAGTTCATAGGTTCATAGGTTCATACAAGCTGAGCCCATAGAGGTGCCCTGGCATCATGCCTCTGTTTGTTCCCGGTGCCTCTATCAAGTACAGCCACTGAAGTGATCCCTGGGGTGAACTTTCTATTTCCCATCCACTCATCAAGCTTTCTCTTGAAAAGGGCCAGTGAGGTGCTCTGTTTGACATGTATGGGAAGTCTCTTCCAGAGCATGGGCAGTCTCTGGGTTATGAACCTGTCCCTCCAGCATGTTGTGTTGATTGTGGTAATGAGGTTGAGGTCCCTGGAGCGTGTCGTGCAGAGGGATTGGGACTTTTTTAGGTGTAACATTTCTAACAGGGCTGGGTCAGATATGGCTTTGTAAGTCAAGCAGAGATCATCTCTTAATAGACGATATGAGACTGAGAAAAGCTGGAGTTTCTTGAGTCTGTCTATGTAAGGCATGTGTTAAGGCCTAAGATCCTCTTTGTGAGGTGCTTTTGTAGCCTTTCCAGCTGTTGCAGGTGTTTAGTGAGATACATGCCAAATGGGCCATTATACTTGATGATTGGTCTAATGAGGGAAGAGTACAGAGAGATGATGGATGTAAAACCCTTGGTAATAAGATGTGCCACATAGAAGGACTTTCTGACCGCAGTGGCAATGTGGTGATCGAAGGAGAGGTTGCTGTCAACCTGTGTCCCCAAATCTCTTATAACGCCTTCAGTGTTCAGTGGGCTACCATCAATGTGGAAATTAGTGGGAACTAAATTTTTCCCAAAGGGAATGATGATGCAGTTTTTGGCATTAAGCTTAAGGTCATGGTTTTGACACCAGTCGTTGGTCTCAGTGAGGCCTTTCTGTAGGATGCCTACATCACTTGGGGAGTTAATAATGGCTCCCAGCTTGCAATCGTCAGTGAACCTGGTCAGCCAGAGTCCCTCCGTATTGGCCTGGACTTCTGAGAAGTAGATGACAAACAGGAGAGGACCCAGGACCGATCCCTGTGGGACTCCACTCATGACTGGTTGGCAGTCTGACTTGGAGTCTGATACTTTCACACTGTGGGTTCTGTCTGTGAGCCAATTTGCAACCCGCCTAGTGATATAGGGGTTGGTGAGTCTATCAATAATTCCTGAGTGGGGAATGGTACCAAAAGCCTTGGCCAGATCGAGGTAGGCTGTATGAACTGCCTTGCCCTCATTCACAGCTCTGGTGACTGACTCAAAGAAGTCAACCAGGTTGAGCAGGCATGTTCTACCCTTCACAAACCAAATTGCGTGGGATACAGAGTTTGGAGATTCCCTATATCCTTGTTAATTAGGTCCATAATGATGAACTCCACAGCTTTACATATCAGACTCGTCAGGCTAATGGGGCAATAATTCCCAGGGTCTGTAGTCACTCCCCCTTTATAGAGAGGGATGAACGTAGCAGTGCGCCATTCTGTAGGGACAAAGCCTGAGGTGAGGCTGTGATTGAGGCTGTGATTGAACAGGGCACACAGCTGTGGTGCCAGTTCACTTTATAGTTCATGTAGAACACAGCCAGGGATATTGTCAGGTTTCATGGAAGCTGTATTCTTGACCTTGGACAATGCAGCTTTAACCTGTGCTGCAGTAATGCTGGGTGCGTGGCATTCTTCCGGTATTGTGATTGGTCCTTTAGGGGGGATGAGAGGGGTAAAGTTGGCAATGAATCTGTCGACCAGTATGTTGGCAATATCTGTTGGCTCAGTATAGGAGGTACCATTGCGCAGTAACTCAGAGCAAATCTGGGTATTGCAGTGGAGATTCCTGATATAACGGTAGAAGGCATTGTGGTTGTTTTTAGTGTCTGCTGCAATTCTACATTCAGTAACCCTCTTATGGAAAAAAGTCCCATCCATGAGCCATATAGTGGCTCTCCTGACATCATACAAATTGTTCACAGTTGTGAACACTACCACTTTATTATCTGTTACTGTGTCGGGCATAGTTTTATGAACAAACATGACAGTCTTCAGTGGATAATCAGCAAAATCTAGGTTATGAAGTATGATCACATCATTGCCATCTCTCCTATTACCTTTCCATCTGATTTGCCCTATTTGCTGCAGGACAGCTTTTCTGTTTGGTAAACTATGTACACAGTCTAAAGAGGTAGAGGCCATATCATCTTCTAACAACAACAAGGGGTATCTCTGCTGAATATTGCTCTTACTTTCAAATCACTAAACATAACATACTTTTCTAGGGTCCATATCAGTTTGTTGCAATGCAATTGCAGTGAACACTGGATCATCGACCCTCATTCATTGAAAAAACGTTTCAGTGATTCACTGAATTTATTGAGGGCAAGTAAATACTTACCCTACAGCACAATTTTGTCCTTTTCTCCACTGTAGTGCAATCTCGGAGTTGGTATAGAGTTGGGGGTATGGGGGCAATGCCCTCCACTTGGGTGGGTTCATTTGTGTAGTTGTCAGTCTGTTGTGCTGTAGGGCAAGTATTTACTTGCCCTTGGTAAATTCAGTGAATCGCTGAAACAATTTTCTCTGAATGAGGGTAAACTATCCGGTGTTCACTGCAATTGCATTGCGACAAACTAATACAGACCCACTTTTCCACTTCCCCAGGGTCACCAGAGTGATTGTGTCTGACAGATTTCTCAAGTTTTTCCCCATCAGGTCTACACTTGTTATGGCCCTTCCCATGTATCTGTGTGCCATTTTGTATTTACACCCCCAATATTTCCTGTTGTCCTGCACCTCTCTAAATGATAAAGATAGCCATCTAAAACAAGGATTTGCTTATTTATTTGGGATAATACAGCAGAGTAAACATTACCAACTATTCCAGGAGCTTCCTGTAATGTGCCCGACATACTGACTTCAATACCAAGTACAAAATCTTAGGGATACAGCATACTATTTATACAGCAGCACTTCAAACCTAGGTAATTAATGCAGTCAAAGTTTTACACAGTCAGCCATGTGAAAGTCAGTTAAGTGAATGTTCATTGTTGTGAAATTTTGGCTAAGTGGTCTCAGTCATTTGAAAGTCGATCATATGGTATTTTGGGTATCTGAAGTAGACCCATATATATATATATATATATATATATATATATATATATAGCGTCTACTTGAAATAATCAAAAACCCATATGTTCAAATCTTAAATGATCGAAACCAGATCAACAAAAGTGCATAACAATGAAAACTTAAAACAAAGAAACTGACATGATGGAAAATGAGGGACTTCCTGTTTATTCGTAGCATCACTATAAAAAAGAACGGAGATGCTGTACGTCCATTCCCCACTGGGTGGTTCTCATACAGATGTGGGTGTGCCATGGGTGTTTACCCCAGTCTTCAATGTAGTGTGATCTTGGAGTTGGTATATTTAATTTGTAGGGGATGTGGGGGTGCAGGGGGAGCAGCCCCCCTCCAATAACCTAAGTTAGATTACTTTACAGTCCCAGAATGTTGCAGTGAGTGTGAGGTAGGGGAACTGTGTATAACTCGTACACAGTCTGTGTCTGTTTTCAATTATGTAATCAAGTTTTCATTGTTATATACTTTTGTTGATCTGGTCTCAATCATTTAAGATTCGAACATATGGATTTTCGATTATTTCAAGTAGACCCATACATATATATTTGCCACTTGTAATGATTTTTTAGACAGACAGGAAAGCCTTATTTGCATTTTAATTGTGAAGCCAGAATAGTATTTTGTGTGTTTTAAGTGGCAACCTGGGAGGTGTGAAATGTGACCATTAGCAGACATTTAGGCTAATCGCATCTATTCTCAGGTTTGCTGGTTTCAAATGCAGCAAACTTAGTACTTTAACTCCAGGTTACTTAGTCTCTGCATTTTAATAACATGTTTTGAAGTAAATGATTTTTTAGCTGTATATTATTATTAATATTAGCTGTATATTATATTAACATCTTTATTAAATTATCAATTAAGACAAAGACAAACATACATTAATAGAAAAGCAAACATTTTAACAATTTTCCATTTAAATACAATACATATCACATGTATTTTCTTTGCTATCATAAGTCCAACATTACAAAAAAATTGTTGAATTCCTGCCTTCACTTAAACCTTACTCCTTCTCCTCTAAACATTATTATGCGTGTATTGTTTCCACGATTTCCATTTACTTCTATGTAATTTACCCTTCACTTTTCTAAAGATCCCTCTTCCAGTTCATTTATCTCTTTAATAATATTAAATACTTCAAATACAGTTGGCATAAAGTTTGGTTTCCTTTTTCTAGTAATTCCTTTTTTGGCAACCGATAGAATTAAACTTAATACGGCCTTGTTATGTCTATGCAATTCAGATCATGTATACCAGCTCAAAAGAATCATTTTCTTACTTACAACCATTTGCTCATCCAATATTTTTGATAGAGTACTCTGTAGGGAATTTTTAAAAATCTGCCAACGCATTACAGTCCCAAAACAAGTGTTCCTAGTTATCTCTGTATTCTCCATCAGTGTGGTATAAAAATACCTATGCAAATACTTTCAAACAACAATCCTTAACCTTCTAAACTTGGTCACATACTTGGAAGCCATACATATGTTTTTACATTGTTTTCTTGTAAATTACTTTTCCAGTTTTTCTTCCCAATCTTTTGTAACCTCCTCTGATTCATTCTTATAGTTATTATGCAGTATTCTATATGCCATACCAATTATCCCTTTTAAGCAGTCAGTTCTGTTGTAGATTCAACTAAAACTCTTTCAGAGCAGGTTTTTCACTTAAAATCCCCCTATCTCTTTCTCTTTGCCTGCACTCTGAGATCAAGCCCTGGTAGGGAAGACAGTCTCTAGACTGCAGTCCAAATGTCTTCTTGGCCTCATCCTACTCTATTACCTTTCCTGCTTGAGATATTTTCTGTCAATATCTTGGTTCCTTTACCAGGTTTCTCCAGTAAATTCCAGCCCCCCTCTTACATATTTTCTGTACCACTACTTGCAGTCACCCCTTTTGGTAAAATCTCTTTTCTCCATTCTCATATTGGCTTAGTTCTTAGAATACTTTCTGCTACATTATGAATATAATATTCTATATGGTTGTTATTATTCTCCTTAAGGATCTACATCCAAAATCTCACTTTGTCTCTCTATTTCTTGAACTTCCCTCTTGCTTCATCATTATCCATTTCCATTGTTAATTATAACCTTCTGCTTGTGTTATGTATATGAGCCTTAACTGTGCAGTTCTAAAGATTCCTTCAAATCAGGTAAACCTAATCCACATTGTTCTGTTGGAAGGATCAACCTATCCAGCTTAACTCTTGTGCTCTTTCCCTCTCAGATAAATTCCTTCAATTCTTTATTGATTGTTGTCCATGACTTCTTCTTGGGTTGATAAAAGTATGCCCGACCCATATACAAGACTAAAGGGACTAACAGCATTTTCACTGCTTGTATCTTGCTATCCATATCCATAAATATGAGTTTCCAGTTTCTCAATTTTTGTATTATCCTTTGTTTAGTCTCTTCCCACATATCCTTAACTGCCATAACAGAAGCCTTTTCAATCCATACTCCTAAACACTTCATCTTATCTTCTTCGTCTTCTTTTGGCTTTTTCCCGGTTAGGGGTCGCCACAGCGGATCATCTGTCTGCTCATGATTGGCAGTGGAGTTTTACGGTGTCGAGTTGCCAGCCCGGCGCCCAACCTTCCACAGAAGGCACACACACACACACACTCACACCTAGGGCCAATTTAGAGTGTCCACTCCACCTACAGCATGTCTTTGGGATGTGGGAGGAAACTGGAGCACCCGGAGGAAACCCACGCGACCACAGGGAGGACATGCAGACTCCACACAGAAGGCACCCCAGCCGAGAATCAAACCGGAGAACCTCTTACTGTGAGGCGACAACACTAACCGCTGCACCACCGTGGCCGTCCAAACACTTCATCTTATCATGTCCCCATAAATATGGGTATTGATGAACCAATTCGTATGTGGGTAAATAATTTATGGCTATAGTCTTTGTTTTATCTTCATTGATTTTATATCCTGAAAAGACTTGAAACTGTCACAAAATGGTCCATAACACTGAGATGTCCTTTGCTGTATTTATCAGGTACAAAATAATATCTGCAAATAAAGCCAACTTTTCTTGATTACCATACCAATTATATCCTTGTATTTCTGAGTCCCTTATTTTCTTTGTCTATAGCTCTAAATATAAAGTAACAAAGGTGAAAAAGGACATTCCTACCTGTTTCCTGTGTTCAAACATAGTTTATCTGAGAGTAACCCTCCAAAGTTAATTCTTGCCTCTGATCCTTCATATGTCCTTCTAATTAACCATATTATTGTATCAAGGAATGCAAATCTTTCCAATGCCCTACTCATAAAATCCCAACTTAATCTGTCTATTAGGTTGTCAAATATCTGCCTCCCCTCTACAAAACCACACTGATCCATATCTATCAATTTCAGCAACACCTTTGTCATTTTTTAGCTAGTGTCTAGACATAAACATTTTATAATCATGGTATAAAATTGAAATGGGCCTGAAACGTTTTTACCATATTTAGGTAACACAGCCACTACAGCTTTCTTCCAACATGTTGGTGCTTCCATTCCTTTTAAAATACTCTTAAAATCTTCCATATCTTTATAATTTTCTTCTCTCCTAATTTCTAAACTTCCACAGGAATACCTTCTGTTCTTGGAGACTTTCCTGAAGATTGATTATCTTTCACTGATTTTATCTCATCACCTCCTATCTTAACTGTTACTTGTTGAGCCTCATCTGCATCTAGCCTTGGCATAATTAAGTTTTCCATAAATATTTCCATTTGTAATTTTGCTTGATTTCCACATTTCTCTGCTTTATAAACATGTGCATAAAATTCCAGAATGGCTCTGAAACCTCTACAGGACCTCTAGTTATTTTCTTGTTATAGGTTCCCTAAGTTTGGTGACAACTCTTTCAACATTCTGTTGCCTAAGTCAATGTGCTAAAAGTTTTTGTGCTCTGGAGTTATTATAAAAAATGATTGTTTAACTACAGTCTTTCTAAACTCATACATATTATTCAGATACTACCTTATTTACTTTTAACACTCTGCATTTGCTCCTTCTCTTGTTCTGTGAGATTCCCCTTATTCTGCAATACTTTGAACTTTGTCAGCCCCTCTAAGTAATTTCTATTACTTCTTAACCATACCCCTTTCTCTTTTATTTTGACCTTATTTTTAAACTCCAATTTCATTTTATCCCAGTCACTAACTATAACTTCAGAAGACATTTCTATCTTCCTTAATAATTCTTGAATCATTCCCACTACCCATTCCTTAAATTTAGGCTAGAAAGTGTCAGTGTTTTAATTTTACTTCTTTACTCTGCATTTTATCTTAGTTTTTATTGTTGCATGATCAGATATAGTTAGGGTCTATATTATGTCTGCGAAAAATGAATTCGCTGAACTGCATCTACATTGAAAATGCAGTTCATTGAATTGATAGTAGTGAAATTGCAGTACCGTGAGGACTGGAAAATTTTCCCTTTCCTCATTGTAGTGTGATCTCGGAGTTGGTATATATAATTAGTGGGGGGTTTGGGGGGCACAGCCCCCCCACAAGAGCAAATTCACTGAACTGCATTTTCGAAGTAGATGCAGTTCTGTGAATTCATTTTTTGCGGACATAATATAGACCCATATAGTTATTGTATGTGTGTCGAAATTTTCAATTAAATGTGCATGTCCCTGTGAAATATAACTTTATATCTACCCCAACCCAGTTATTGTACCTTGGGAAATAATATGTAAGTTCTGTCTGGGTTTCTAGTACTTAGTTCACATCTTCCATTCCAAACATTTTCAAAATTTCTTCAGAAATCTAATCTCTTTTGTCCTATTGTCCCTTGTAGATCTCCCTGATACTTCCTTACTATTGCAAATCAAATTATAATCCCCACTTATAAATAATATATCCTGCTGAAGGCTGATTGTTTCTCTGAAAATTATCCTAAGTTCCATAATAACATTTTTCATGGAATATAAATGCATTGCATTGTAATCTTCCTCCCTTGATAATTATATTCTTATTACCACAAATCTGCCATTTTTGTCTTTTCTTTCCTCATCTATCACTATTGGAGCCCCTCTAGCAATTAATATAATTACTCCCCTTTTCCTCTCTCTCCTGATATTCTGATGGATATCCATTCTGAAACCCTCCCTTTGTCAAATTCACATGCTAATTTTTGCCCAAATTTGTCTTCTGCAGAATTGCTATTTGCACTCTGCATGTCTTAACATAATTCCATACTCTTCCTTTTTATCTATACCTGTAAGGCCATTCACATTACAGAATAATATCGATAGCATAGCCATCATGATAAAAAGGTACTGCTCCCATCTATTATACATGACAGTTTTTCTGAATGTGTATTTCCAGCTTTTCTGTTACATGCATATATTAATGTTTGGCAATCTGATCTTTTATACATTTGTTTCTTCTCATCTCCATTTGGACTATGTGACATTTTCAAGATTTTTTGTTTTAATGAAAACCCTCAGACAAAAAAAAACTAAATACAAAATACCCCATCCCCTATTAACTTAGCTATGTATATCTACAAAATATGAAGTTTAACTCTCCAGAAGGAAACAATTGTCCCAAATCGGTGGCCATACCTACAGGTACTATCTAACCTAAAATTAAGGTTACTCATGCTAAAGTGCATGCTACAGCCAGTGCTCCTACTTACACTGATTGCTGTCTGTTCTTTTAGTATCTCTCTTCCCTCTCCCAGATATGAAAAAGAGCTTGTATACTTTCAGAAAACATTAACTTTTAGCCCTAAGAGAAAGTGTGCTGGCTATCTTTAAAGAAAAGTAAATTGTACACTGTTCTATTAACCACACTAAAGTATTAAGGTCACTAGGGAGATGTTTACCTCTTATTGGTGTCCCATAATTTCAAGCTTATTTCTTCACTGAACTGCTTGCCATTGTACCTTTAAATTTTGCATTTCACTCAGCAAAGAATTATCAGAATTCTCAAGATTACCTGCTTGCACCTGCAGACAGCTTTGTAAATTTCACTCAGAAAAGAATGCACAGCTGCCTACAGCTGCAACCATCTCGATTCCATTGAACATTTGCCAGTGGAAAACAAACAAGCTAACATATTTGTAGTTGTAAGAACCTCAGCATTTTTATGGCTTTCATCATTTTGTCTTAGTTTTGAAGCCTATATGCTTACAAAACACCTGTTTACAGCTTAAGCCAAAGGTAGTAATCAGTACATTCACCCTAGTAAAATAAAAGAGCAAAAATATCCTAATTCTACATTTAATGTAATCAGTGCACTTTTACACCCCACCCCACCCCACTGCAGCAGCCCAATATCATATGAACATTAAACTTGCTTTTGTCCAGCTTTATTTATCTTATTATACTGGAAAAACCTATATTTCTTACAACTAAAAAATATGTGTAATATCTTTAACACATACAATATTAATTGAAAAGACTCCCCCATATTTAAAAAAGACCCTTACTACATCCTACACAAAACTGTTTTACTGTATATAACATGCAGTTTACATCATGAAATGTTTCATACAAATACCAAGAACAAAAATTGTTATACTTACAGTTAGTGTCCTTCTAAACATTAATGATCTAAAGTCCAGTATATACTTTACAGTCTACCCACAAGTTTAACAGAGTCAATGAAAGTCCAGTGTTTTTCAGTCACATTTTCTTGCAAAAACATATTTCCCAATATTTTAGGTTCTTTATAGTCTTCCATTTATTCACTAATTTCAGAGTTTTCTTCCTGTTCATCTCCATCTCCTAACATCAGACTCTGCTTTCAAGTCCAAGGTACTGATGATTCTTCTAGTCAACTCCTGGAAAATGTTTTACTACCGAAGTTTGTGTATGAACCTTACCATCAGAAAAATGAGAAGCAAAGTCCCCTTCTGCTTGCTGACTATCTTTTTGTTGGATAAACTTTTTTTATTTCCTCCTTAGTCTTTTCTGCACCAAAAATACCTTCGATCCTCCAGAAAAAAAGAAAAAGAAAAAAAAAACCCACTGTGAAGACAGCTGGCTATAGCAGCTTGAATCTCGCGCCTGCTACTCACCATTCCCTAATTGCTGGGATAAATTTGTTTCTCTTCTGCCTGGTATACAGTGAATAATCATTTTTTGCAAACGCTCTGCTGTCTCCCATTTTTAATATTTTGCCCTTTTATCACAATTTTGTCAGGATCAACTATTTCTGCTGGTATGATTCCATTTTTACTAATATAGGTCTTGGCTGCTTTCTCCTGACCAGGTTTAGAGAATACATTCAATGTACCCTTCCAATTAACAAATTCTGTTTTGGAACACTAGTCTAGTGTCTTATTTGTGCTTTCATAAAATTAATACAGTCTGCTCATTCCACTTTCACTGGTACAGCAAAAAATCTCTGGTTTTCTCTGTGTACTCTATCCTCTAAATCTATTATTTTTATAAACAATTCTTTAGAAACCTCATATTCAACCATCTTTTTCTTAATGGCAACCTCCGATTTTTTGCAGTTTTTTATCAGTTCATCTCAATGGCTAGTTAAAGTTCTTCTATTTTTTCCAGTCTTTTGTTGTTTGAATTGATATATTCCTTTTGATGACTCATTTATTTTAATAACCTCTGAGTACATTTTATTAATTTTTTTCCCTCTAAATTACTGGAAGCCGTATCTTAAAAACCAAAGCTGAAGCTTGAAATGCTTTTTACTGAATAGCTGTAGAATTCTTCCCAGATAGTGTTTTCTCTTCACCTTTTCTGGTTGACTTTCAGGTTTTCCAAATTTCTTCTTTGCTGGCATCCAGGCAGTGTATTACTAGCCAGCAACTGACTTTTACAAAAAAATCATTTTCAATGGCACTCCTTTTTCTCAGTTTCTGTTTTCACACTGGAAGAGCTGAAGTTATGCTGTTGATAAGTGTGGAGCCATCTTGGAGGTATATTACTGTTAATTCATATTAGTTAAAGAAAGAATGTATATGCTTTAATATTTTCAGATGGAGTTATTAATGCAATGTGAATGAAATCTCTCACTTATTACAGTGATTATTTTTAGAATATGGAACTTGTACAATCTTGAGAAAGCTAATAATTTGAGTGTCGGAGAGAGAGTCTGAAGTCTGTCAGTTAGTGCAGTAGATTGAAGCTATGAGCTTCTGAGAAGCAGTTTCTTGTGATCTAGAGTTTGATTTGCTCAGCCTTTAGCTGTGTACTCTGTAATTCTGCGCAGGTTGCATAATTAGACAGTATTCTGGGGCTTTTGGGAAATTGGGATAGTCTCCTTTACTGCATATCTGGTAACTACTCATGAACCATAAGATTAAAGATATGTTTACATAGTTAAAAACTAGGAACTTTAAGTTCCAGGTAAGGGAATTGGTTTACTTGTTGTTTAGTTATCTTTATTTTTTTTTCTGTTTATATCAAATAAAATGAGCTTTCAAGCAGTAGTGTTCCTTATGTTTTCGTACAGCCATTATTCTAATGATCTGGATTGGTACAGAGATCATATAATAGCAGTCAGTAATAACAATATGTATTTGAGTGATGTGTCTTCTTTAAAATGTGTTTCTTTAAATGTAAATTACATTAACTGTGGTAATAAGAGTCAAGTCAGTGACAGAGACTTCTAATGATGTCTAATATAATCAAGCACATGCTGTGCCAGTCACTGATGCACACTAGTGTTAGTCCCACATTTGCACACTGTCTCACGCAGTGACTGCTGCAGAGAATAGTGTTAGTCATTCACACACACATTGAGTCCATGACTTATACAAAGTGGCTACTACAGTTCAAGACTCTGAGATACACAAACACACATGCACACACAAGCACGTGTGTATACTGTCATGTGGATGAAAAAACAAAAGGAAAGTATATATGTGTATTTACACAAACACACACATGTACACACAAGCACATGTGTATACTGTCATGTGGATGAAAAAAGCAAAAGGAAATTGTATTTATTTACTGGTAAAGGACACACTACGCCCTATTTCTCAAGTTCTCACTGACTCATGGGATTTCCTCAAAAGGATTAAACAAGATTTTTTCAACAGTATCAGTGGGTTTTCAACAATAGATGTAGTTGATTTGTTCAATTCCATATCCCAGAAGATAGGCCTAGATTTTTTTCTGGAAGCCCTTTTGGACCATTCAACACTGGAAGGAGGGCTTATTAATTTTCTGGTGGAAGTGATGAAGTTGATTTTGCACAACAACTATATCATATTTGAGGGAGAATACTTTAGACAGTTAAAAGGGGTGGCGATGGGGTCGAGTAGCGCCCCTATTTATGCAAATCTCGTGATGGTGACTTGGGAGAAAAGATTTATTTTTGATTCAGGATTTGAAATGAATGGAGTCTTTACCTTCGTTATTTGGATGATATTTTTGTCCTTTGGAAGGGGGAAGAAATGGTTGTTAACTTTTTTCATTACATTAATCAAGTTTGTCCTTATGGTAAATTTACGTATTGTTTCTCCACAGTCAATATTGATTACTTAGATGTTACTATTTGTAGAGATCAGGTTCATAGGTTCATAGATTCACAGGTTCATACTAGGCTATCTGCCATAGGGCATTTATAAGCCTAGCCAGAATGTGTTTGGCTTTCACCCCCCATTTTAAATTTATTTTGCTATGCCCTTTTTCGAGGTTAGTATACTGTGCCTCTGTCTAACAGTGACACAGAAGTGATACCCGGGGTAAACCTACGATCTCCCATCCACTCATCAAGATTCCTCTTGAAGAGAGTCAATGAGGGACTCTGCCTAACCTGGACTGGGATTTTATTCCAGAGTGAAGGGAGCCTCTGGGTTATGAATCTGTCCCTCCAGCATGTCCTATTTATTTCAGTGCTGAGGTTCAAGTCTCAAGCTCGATGGGATTTGGATTTTCTGAGGTGCAGCATGTCCATTAATTCCGGGTTGGACATGGCTTTATACGCCAGGCACAGATCGCCTCTGAACAGGCGGTATGCCACTGAGTAGAGCTGGAGTTTCTTTAACCGGGCAGCATATGGCATCTGTTTGAGCCCT
Organism: Protopterus annectens; assembly: GCF_019279795.1. Lineage (NCBI taxonomy): Eukaryota > Metazoa > Chordata > Ceratodontiformes > Protopteridae > Protopterus > Protopterus annectens. The sequence goes on along the minus strand of NC_056733.1, from coordinate 222,701,992 downwards.
TTGATCCTCTTGGTGAGGTACTTTTGGGGTCTTCCCAGTTGCTGCAGGTGTCTGGTAAGGTACATCCCAAAAGGGGCATTGTACTCAATTATGGGCCTGATAAGGGATGAGTAAAGAGGCACGATGACATCCCCTGATCTAGATGTGAATCCCTTCATGATTAGGTGGGCTATATAAAATGTTTTTCTAACCACTTTGGCCACGTGGTTGTCAAATGAGAGATTGCTATCAACTTGGGTCCCCAGGTCCCTAACTACTTCTTCTGTACTTAATGGATTACCACCTATGTGGTAATTTGTGGGCACTTTGTTTTTGCCAAAGGGGATGACTATACATTTTTTGGCATTTAGCTTGAGGCCATGGCTCTGGCACCAGTTGTCTGTTTCTATGAGTCCCTTTTGGAGGATGCTTGTGTCGGCTGGAGAGTCGATTATGGCTCCCAGTTTGCAGTCATCTGCGAACTTGGTCAGCCACAGTCCTTCCATGTTGGCCTGTACCTCCGAGAAATATATACCGAACAAGAGAGGTCCCAGGACTGAGCCTTGTGGGACACCACTTGTAACTGGTTTGGAGTCTGACATGGCTCCAGCAATTCTAACCATGTGGGTTCTGTCCTTGAGCCAGTTTGCAATCCGTCTAGTGACATAGGGGTTTATATTTAAGCTGGTGAGCTTATCTATAATGCCCGAGTGGGGTATTGTATCGAAGGCTTTTGCGAGGTCCAGGTAGGCTGTGTGGACCACCTTTCCCTCGTCAATGGCCTTGGTAACTGTTTCAAAGAAATCGACCAGGTTTAAGAGGCAGGATCTGCCCTTAACAAAGCCGAACTGAGTAGGATCTAGTGTTCCTAGGTCCCCAATATCTTTATTTATGAGGTCCATGAAGATCCTTTCCATAGCTTTGCAGACCAAGCTAGTCAGGCTTATGGGTCGATAGTTTCCAGGATCTGTTGAGGCACCACCTTTATGGAGAGGGACCACTGTTGCTGTACGCCACTCTTTGGGCACATATCCTGTAGTAAGGCTGAGATTGAACAGTAGTTTTATGTTTGGGTTTAGCTCTTCTTGGAGTTCCTGTAGGACGCAGCCCGGGACACCATCTGGTCCCATTGATGCTGTGTTTTTTGCTTTGGAGAGGGCGGCTCTTACCTGAGCATCTGAGATGTCAGGGGGGAAGCACTCTGCTGGGATAGATATTTGCCCTTTTGGTGGGGAGGGGGGGGGAGAAGTTTGCGCTGAACCTGTCAGCTAGGATGTTGGCAATGTCTGTGGGTTTGGTGTATTTTTTGTCATTTTGGACTAATTCTGAGTATATCTGGGAATTACCACCCAGGTTCCTAACATAACTAAAGAAAGCCTTGTGATTATCCTTAGTGTCCTGTGCAATTTTTCTCTCGAAGCTGGCCTTAGACAATTTTATGTGTGCCCGTAGTTTTTTGCTAATACTGATTAGTGATGCCTTCCCTTAACGGTAAATTTACATCTAAAGTATTTCGTATACTGAATTACTCAAACAGTTTTTTGGCATTTAACAACAAACACCCATTCTATACCAATAAAAATATAGTAAGGGGCCAAATGATTCGAGGAGCAAGAATGTGTTCCACTTTGGAAGATTTCAAAATTGAACTTGGTAACCTAATACATGTTTTTAGATAGGGGTTACCCAAAGGATTGGGTTCAGAAAATGGCTTCAAAGTTTTAGAAGGATGGGAAGTTAAATTCATACCACTACTAGGTAGGGATATGTCTGTTATGCATTCAGGACAGAAGCAGTAATGTAACCTTTAGGGCAAAAAGTGCAGGATATAGTGTCCAAAATTGGGTTATTTTGGAAGGTAATAGTGAAGTCTTTAACAGTGTAGGAAAATCACCATCTTTTATTTATGAAGTAGGACCCAGTATGAAATATTACTTTGAACATCCACTACACTTGAGGACAAAAATCCAGGGGACCAAGAAATGCAGAACATGTAACTACTGTACATACATACTAGAAGAGCCACTCATGTTAGTAGGAGAATTTCAATTAAAGGTATATTTGGTTAGTAGTAATTGTAATAGTAGAGGATTAATTAACCTGAGTGTATGTCAGGGATGTAATGGATTTTATATAGGAAAAACGGAGAGGACACTACATAAACGCATATATGAACACCTATATGCTATAGGGAATAAAAATACTAACAACGCCCTTAACAAGCACACAATGGTATGTACCGGAGAAGCTAGGTTCAGATTTGAGATTTTGGAAATTATTAATAAGGACCCGAGGGGAGGGGACTGGAGCAACAGCATTTGTAAAAGTGAACTTAGATGGCAATTAAGACTGGGCGCCAAGTTTTAATGAATATCTTTCAATAGTCCCTGTTTTAAAAGATAGTGCATTGGACCCATAAAACCAAGACTGTTGGGTTTTGGGTTTTGGTTTATAGGAAACAGTTTACACACACAAACAAAAAACTGTTCTTACACATGTTTTTTACCTTTGATTTTTGATTTTATTCATTAACTGCTTGTTAAAGTTTTATCAATTGATTATACTGTGATTGGATGATTTTATGTAGTGATAATTGAAAGTGTTTTAATTGATAGTGTTATTTAAACTGTCATTATGGAAAGCACTTTGGTTTGATAAAAGTCTACTATTGAAGTTGACGAAAGTGCTTGCCATTCATTGTTTGCTATTTACTGGTTTACCTTTCTGGGAGTGATTCCGTTGGATTAAACTATTTTTAATACTACTGTGTGGACTACCATTCTTCAGCAGTATTTTTGACTGGTTCTGGCTCAGGTGGACTGTTGGTTATTGGTTTAGTTGTTTCCACCTGTTACTCCTCTTTTGGTTTTTATTTATTTATTTATTTACAGTTTTAATTGGGATAATCCAATTGAGCTTAAACCCATTTTCAGCAGAGACCCAGGAAGAAAAGCTCCACATAGTAAAGATAATGAAAAGTTTTACAAAATAGAAGGATACCAAAAAATAGGAATATAGGTAGGAAACAGAATATATTGTTAAGAGGTATAGCATTATAGGTTTGGTAGAATAACACAATTAAAACAAAATCAAGTGAGCTGTATTCTGAAACAGAAGATGGAAGTTACAGCATTTGCAAAGGAATTAGATGCTTTGGTTAGGGATGATCACATATATGCTGTATCAATGAAGATAAGCAGACAACCAGAACATTATTAGTTGACTGAGAAGAGGAGTGCTGGTGTTCTTCGTATAAGGCAGTATGAGCAGACTAAAATGGTTATGAGCCAATGTGCAGGATGTAGGATAGTTGTGTGGTATAGGTGAGACTGGGAAAGAGACATACAGGGAATTAAGTGAGTCATTTGGATGTAATAAGTGGGAGATTTAGATTAAGGAGAGTGGGGGTATCTGGCACAAACATATATCCAACATGAGGAAAGGTAGCAAGCAAAAGTATTGGCTCCCAATGGTCAATAAAGGCTCCAAAGTAAGGAATAATACCACCGCTTCCCTCAAATTTATAATTCCCACTTCTAAAATAGAAAATAAAAATATTTTATATTTCTTACATTCTAAAGTATATTTAAATAAAGCACTTCTTGTATCTTTGATCTTAATATTATACACATGTTCCCTAATATGTTCCATTAAAGTACATGTGGTCATGCCTACATAAAATGGTTCACATTCACTACATACACTGATATAAACTACCCCTTTTGTTCTACAAGTAAGATGTCTAGGAACTTTAAACATATGAGGCCAGTGTTGTAAACATATAAAGGGACATTCAGATATGTACCTATAAAAATTGCAGTGTCCACATTTAAACATATCAAATTCTTTATTGGTTCGTATACCATTAGCTATATTTCTCATATGATCCTTTTCTAACAGTTTCTTTATACTATGGGTATTCCTATTAACAAAATTTGGTTTTGTTCCAATAATGTTAACTAATTCACCATTCTTTTCTATAACTTTCCAGCTCTTTTCCACAATACTTTTAATCAATAAACTGTCTGTTGTCATATCCAAAGTGCAAACAGTTCTTTTACTATTTAAACAATTATTATTAGTCTCCTTATTACCAATAAATTGTAGTATTTGATGAGGAAAAGTAGCTTTTTGATGAATGTTGAAGAGTTACATTTGTGTCTAAGGTGTCAGGACAGTGAGTTCACTGGAGACATAAATACTATAGATGCTATCTCTGTGTTGATCATTAGATTAGCGTACATGACGGAGATGTACAGACTGTGGCCTGAGATTTCTAGTGAGGATGTATTTATCTACTAGAGATGATATAGATGGAGGATGGTGGGCTGGAGAAGAATCTTGTGGATAGTCTTCAGTTACTGTAACTGTAATAGATGAGGAAACTTTTGCAAATTTAGGTTATGAAGTGCAGTGAGGTGGTATAATTTATATAGCAGGTTTGCAGCAAATTTGGCTATCTTATGATACGTTTGTTCAACATTTGATGATAACTCTTGTTTTAACACCTTTATTGAATTATCACATGTGACATAAGCAAACTTACATTTCTATAAAAACATTCAAACCCTATTAACAAGTTTACATTTATGAGCATTATATGTCACATATATTGTTATATATCATATAACCTAAGCAATATTACATAAATTATTCAGTGACTGCCTTTTCGTAAGCCTCATTCCTCCTCCAAGCCATTTTTCTGCATGAAGTGTTTCAATAATTTCCATTTTTTAAAACAAGAAACATTGCCATTAGATTATCACATATGGTATAGGCAATCATACATTTATATACATAAAAACAAACTATACTGACATATTTTTAGTTCAAATATTATATATCACCTGTAACCTACCTAGTCATTGTCAGTAAAACATTTCATAGCTCATTCAAATTCTGCTTTATTTTAAATCTCATTCCTGTTCCAAAATGTTATTCTGCATGTATTTTTCCCACAATTCCCATTTTTTTCTATGTAATTTCCTCCTACCCTTTTCTCAAGATCTCATTTCCAGTTATTGTTTTTTTAAACATGAAACATCTTTATTAAATTATCACCTATGACACTGGCAATCATACATTTATATAAATGAAAACAAACCGTATTGACATAATCTCAGTTGCAATCCTTTTACATCACAAACCGTATTGACATTTATTTATTTATTTTATTTGCAATTTGATTACCGGGGAAGTCCACTGGGACAAATTGACCCCTTTTCAGTGGAGGCCCGGGGAGAAAATCTCCAAGATGCATTATACAATTTAGATACAAATGATAGTTAATTTTAAAGATCTTATGTAGAATAGTTACTCATAAATGCATTCAATATCATGCATAGTTAAATTCATTAAGCTTGAAGGTAGGGATCACACAGTTTCATTTGAGGAAAACAGATATGGGTTAGGTGTGGAAACAGTTTACATACAAACCTTTTAAGAAAATGTGAATACACTTTACATACACACATCAACAGTAGAATGCTATTTACAATATTTACAAGGTTGGGCTGTGTGACGGTAGCTGTAGGAGGTGAGAACTTAGAGAGAAGCTATAGAAATTGTTGAGAGCTTAGATAGGCTCATAGGAAGATAACTATGAGAGTTGTAGAGCTTGGGAACCAGAGCGAGAACCTCCTTGGATTAGGTTGGGTGAAGGCAGGTACATTTCCATTTAGTGGACAGGTGTTTGAATAGTTGGGTTTTGAAGTTTTCTGAGTTTGGTATGGCTCTTAGTGTGGAGGGAAGGGAATTCCATTTTTTGCCTAGTGAGAAAGATAGGAGAAGTTGGCCAGCAGGATGTTTAGGTTTATGGATAGTAATTAAGTTCTGATAATTCTAGTTGCAAACATTATACATCACATATAATATACCTAATCATTGTCAGAAAAAACATTTCATATCTCATTCAAATCCTGCCTTCTTTTGAATCTCATTCCTCCCCTGTATGTATTGTTCCCACAATTCCCATTTTTTCCTATGTACTTTGCTCCTACCCTTTTCTAAAAATCCCAAATTCCAGTTATTTTATCTCTGTTACTATACACTACTTCTAGTAAAGTTGGTTTAGACTTTGATTTCCATTTTCTAGTAACTGTTTTTTGGCAGCCATCATAATTAGACTCAGCAAGGCTTTACTATGTCTAAGCAATTTCGATTCTGTATCATAGCTCAGAAAAATCATTTCCCTAGCTACACCAATTTGCGCCCCCAGTACCTGTGATAGAGTAGTCTGCAGGGAATCTTTAAAGTCTGCCAACTCATTGCAATCCTAAAAAATATGTTCCAGATTATCTCTTTCTTCTTTATCACGCCTCCAAAATTTGCTATCTACCTGAGGAAAAAATTCTCTGGAATCTACTTGAGGTATACAAATATCTATCTGAACATTTCCAAGCAAAAATCCTAAATCTTGCAGATTTTATTGCATATTTGTGAAACACACACACACACACACACACACACACACACACACACACACACACACACACACACACACACACACACACACACACACACACACACAAATATGCCTGACTTGTATATAAGACTAAAGGGACTAAAACATTTTAACTACTTGTATCTTACTCTCCATATCCATTTAACAATGTTTCCATTTTCTCAGTTTTGTGTAGTCTCTTCCCAGATATTCTTAGCTGCACATCAGAATCATTTTTAATCCATACTCTTAAATACTTCATTTTATCATGTCCCTATAAATATGGATGCTGCAGAACCAATTTGTGTGTAGGTACATAATTTACAGCTATTGCCTTTGTTTTAACATCATTAATTTTGTATCCAGAAAAGATTTGAAACTGTCTGAAAATGTTGCACAACACTGTAATGTCCCTTTCTGGTTTTATCTAGTATAAAATAATATCATCTACAAATAGAGCCAGCTTTTCTTGACTTCCACAGCAGTTATATCCTTGAATTATTTCTGAATCCCTTATTTTCTTTGCCACTGGTTCTAAATATAATGCAAATAGCAAAGAGGAAAGAGGATACCCCTGCCTGGTTGCTCTGCTCAAGCATAAATTATCAGAGGAGAACACACCCACTTTAATTGTCATCTTTGATTCCCTCATATATCATCCTAATCAACCTTACAATGTTATCAGGGGAATGTAAATGCTTCCATTGCCCTGCTCATAAAGTCCTAGTTTACTCTGTCAAATGCTTTCTCTGCATCTAGACACACCAACAACAGTGGTATATTCTTACATTCCGCTTCCCTGTGGCTCATCAATGTTCTGTTGAGGATGTCAAATGCTTGTCTATCCTCCACAAAACCACATTGATCCATATCTATCAATTTTGGCATCATGTTTGCCATTCTTTTAGCCATTATAGACATAAACACTTTATAATCATGGTTTAGTATTGAATTGGACCTGTATAAAGCTGGATCTGATGTTACTTTACCCTCTTTAGATATTACAGCTACCGTTATTTTCTACCAGGATGTTGGTACTTCTCATCCCCTTAACATATTGTTAAACAAAACCTTCCAGATCTTTATCAGTTTTTCCTTCCTAGTTTCCAAACTTCCACAGGAATACCATCACTTCCTTGGGACTTTCCTGTAGATTGGTTATACATCACCTTTTTTATCTCTTCTCCTATCTTAACTGTTAGTAATTGAGCCTCATCTACCTCTAACCTTGGCATATGTAATTCTTCCAAAAACATTTCCATTTGTAAATTTTCATGATTTCCATATTTCTCTGCTTTATACAGACTTTCATAGAATTTCCAAAATATTTCTAATACCTCTACAGGATCTCTTGTTGTCTTCCTTATTATAGGCTCCCTAAGCTTGGCGATAGCCATTGCTATTTTCTGTTGCCTGAGTCGTTATGCTAAAAGTTTTTGTGCTGTAGAGTTATCAAACAAACAGTTGCTTAACAGCCACTTTTCTAAACTCATGCATATTGTCGAGGTAATCCTTTATTTTCTGTTTAGCATTCTGCAATTGCTCGTCTTCTTGTTCAGTGAGATTCTACAATACTTTAACATTTGTCAGTCCCTCTAAATAATCTTGTTACTTCTTAACCATATCTCCCTTTCTTTTATTTTCACCCTACTTTTAAACTCCAGCTCCTGAATAATTTCCGCTAGCATTTGATGACTGCTCTTAAGGATGTTAGTAAAGATAGTGAGGGACTATAGTAAGGTAGGTAGTAGGAGAGTTTGGGCAGTGTATAGGTAGGCAGCCTCATTTAAGCAGGATTTTTGTTTTATGAAGGATGCCAAGTTTTTTTTATGAGTTTTTAAGGTGATGTAATTAATATGTTTGTTTGAGTAAAGTTTGTTATCAATAATTAAGCCAAGGAATTTGGAATGGCTAACTTGTTCAATAGAAGTACTGTTTAGGGAACATATGGTTAAATCTCATGAGCCAAATGGTAGGAATTCTGTTTAATTTGGGATAAGAAGGAGCTGGGATTTAGTGTCCATTGTTTAATGTGGTGGAGGTTTGTCTGCATTTCATGTAGCAGATTATTGAGAGAGTTGGCAGAGCAGATGATTGTGGAATCATCTGTGTATTGTATTAATGTTGCACTATGAATTGTTGTGATGAATTGCATGGGACCAAGCTCACTGCACACACCTGTGGTGTGCAAAGGTCTCCACATTCTCCTTAATTATACATACCAACTGCACCGTTGCACGACTGCACAGAAAAGGAGAAACTTAAAGTGAATCATTGTTGTCAATGTAATAGAAACAGCACCAGAAATCATTTCTTATGACAAACACTAAACAATAATTTCAACTCCTCCAACTGTAACTGTTGTGTTGGAATCTTATCCATCATTAACATGACTGCTAGTAGAGCAACCATCGATTTGTTGCTAGATGATATGGAATATATGTAATGTGTAGTTTCCTGTTCATTTTCAAAACTCTCTCTAAGTCTTGAGAAACAAACTGTGGTACATTGTCACTTAGTGTTGTTCAGGCAGTCCAAAATAACCAAACAATTTGTGATGTTTTTGTACAATACTTTCAGATGTTGTGGAAGTCACCAATATTAAAAACATGTTCCCTTTAAAGGATCCCCAAAAGTCCACATGGATGCACTGCCAAGAATATTTTATGTGATTCCCATGGATGCAGAAATTATAGCTGTGGAATGTGTTTTACACTTATTCAACCTGAACAAATCCTTACCTTCTCCTTAATAGTGCTGTCTGAGTTAAGACAATGGTGGTAGCTGCATGATATTTCATTAATGAGAACCACTCTACAGTACCCATAATGTGGCTGCTTTATCAACCACTATTGCAAGAGTTCTTGAATAACATGTTGCATTCTCACAATAGACAACAATAATGAACTGAAAACTCCCATCTTCTGGCAAGATAAAGTTTCAGGTCAGGGGAAGAGCTACAAATTTTGCACTAATGTTCCACATAATATCAAGTCAATGACTTGCTAAAGTGTGGGATCCATACAAGCTGCTTTTTTCACTTGACTTGCTATGATAGATGAATTTTCTGTTTGAGCAAAATAGGTTCTTAGCTGATTACTACCCTGATGACAACAGTGGGGCTTTTTAAGCTTAGCCAAGCTTCCCAAATGTACCTGATAAGGTTCGCTACCCTAGGGTTATATTAAGGGATATATGTAGGCTTTTGCATCAGTGATCAAGCATTTATTAGCTGCCTCTATTTAGTAGAGACATAGGTGACAGACCATGGATAAATATTTGATTTCCCCATCCACTGTCCAAGTTACACTTGAATTCAGTTAGGGAAGAACTTTGCTTCACATGGATGAGAAACTTATTCCAGTGAAGGGTTAGTCTCTGAGACACATACCTGAGGTTTAGGTCATTAGATCAGGTAATACTGTTATTATTTGTTTTGTAGGTGTGCAGCAGGTCTATCAGACTGGGACCAAAGGTGCTGTGTAGGATACATCACCTCTCAGCAGTCTGTAGGAGACCAAGTACAAGGATAGGGCTTTGAGGCAGTCTCCTTAGGAAAGGCTGTTCATGCTCTGTATTCTTTTTGTGAAGAACCTTTGTGGACATTATAGTTGTTGCACATGCCTGGTCAGGTATATACCAATGGGGGTATTGTACTTAATGTTTGATCTGATGAGGGCCAAGTATAGCAGAACAATAACATCCTTAGTCCTAGATGCCATATCATTGCCTATACATCGTGCAACAAGGAATGATTCTCTTACTACCATAGACACATACACAATGGCCAAAGGGCCAGGTTGCTTTCTTTATACATTTCCAAATCCCTGACAACTGGGGCTACTTTTAGGGGTATATTATCAATATGGTAGTTTCCTGGGGTAGCTGTCTTCCCAAAGGATACTATTTTGCATTTCTTGGCATTGAGTTTTAGACTGTGGCTCTGGCACCAGTTATTGGTTTGTTTCAGGCCTTCTTGGACACAAGATTTATTTTTGATTTTTATTGAGAAAGGTAGCTGATAATCAATATGGTGACAAGCCATGTGCATTTCCATGTGAATCTGACTTATTTCAGTACTTAGTTTCATTATGAGCTGTCAAAAGCAGCTGCATTTGTGGACATTATAGTTGTTGCACATGCAAGCTGCATTCTGCTTGTGGACAAAGAAAACATGCCAATATATGGGACAAAAATTAATGTCATAGGACTAAGAAGTATAAACTTTCAAAAATAACCAAAGGAATTTCTGAATTTCAAAGATGATTCCCAGTGCTTTACATTCAGTCTGAATATAATTTTGATTTTTTCAAGCCACAAACACCCAGCCAGGGCTGTGTAACAATCTTTCACCACATGCAAAGGGAAGGTTGTAGATGGTCCATTTAACTTAACCTTGACACCAGCAGTCCCCATAGCTGCAACAGATTCTCTGGCACAGGTCCTTAAAATTGTTTCAGTTCTCCTGAAAGACAGACACTGACATCTCTCTCTCTCTCTCTCCATACATTCTCATAGATTACAGACACTTCTGTTCCATTATCAAGCTCCATTCACCCTGGTTTAATTCCCACTAGTGGAGAGAGTCAGTAACAGCAGCGAAAATAATAAGTACACTAATCTAGAACTTTGGCTACCTGAGGAACAACTTCCTAATAGTCTTTCCAACATAAAAGCAGGTGCATGAATCACAGTGAGCTAAGTAAACAACCCCCTTTGAACCACAATTGTACCTTTGGTATGCAAAAATATTCATATTTAAATAACTAATGAAAATACTCGTATTTAATATTAAGTGGCATTGCTTGCATTTGCTGCATTTAAAAGTCCCAGAGGTACCCTCTTCTATTTTTTCAGTACATTCTTGCAAAATTCCTAGTGCCCAAATTAATTTTCCAGTTACTTTGGAGGATATCTCTGATGATAGTCATGTCAATGGTGCTGGTGAGTGGAAAGGCAACCCCTATAGCCAATCAGAAGACTAAAACAGCATATTTTAGTAACCGAGACTCAAGAATGAAAGATAGGGGAGCTTCTACACTGCAAGAACAGGTTACCCTGGAAAATATATAGGCTGAACTAAAAGATGTGAAGAAAACATTAATTGATAACATGAAAATGCATGAAAAAAGACTAGAAAAGGTAATAGATGGACTTAATGTGCATACAACTGTTATACAGGATCTCGTGGCTGAAAACGTGGAATTGAAAGTGCAATTGAAAGTGGAAGTGAAAGTGCAAGTGCCAATGCAGCTGAAACCCGATTGGACTGCTTAACTGCTAAATCAGTGGTTATGGTAACTCAAGCAAGAAAGAAAAAACTTAAATTAACAGGTGTGCCGGAATGTTTGAAGGAGTGGACTGTGTAGCCTCTATGAAAAAATTGCTATAAAGATGGTCAGAAGTTCCCCAACATGAGACATCCATCAAGAGAGCACACCAGACCACATGCATCCCAGACTGATCATCATCAGGCTACAGACATATGAAATGAAAGAAAGACTCTTAAAAATATTGGGGCAACCTGGCATGGAATTGAAGATTGGGAGCACACTGATGTTTGTGGACCATGATTACTCATGTAAGACCAGAAGTAAGAGAGATGTGATAATTCCAAAGTTCAAAGCCTTAAAGAGAGGTGGTTCCACCGGAAGCCATTATATCCTGCAGTAATGAGAATTCATGCACAGGGAATGACCAAATAATTCTCTAACACAGAAGATGCACTGAATGTTATTAGGAAGCTGGCGAACCTCAGGATTGTTGACTCGGAAAATGTATCCCAAAGGACAGCAACAGAATCAATAATAAAGGATGGCTCCAATAGTACAAGAAGCCCACAACAGAGAGAAGATGGGTACTTCCAGCTGTTCCAAAAGAAGAATAAACTACAAGAAAGACTGGAAAAGATCAGAGAAGAAAGACATAAGTAGTAGTGACAGCAGTAAGAGAAAAGGTGAGACATTCAAAGGTTTCTAGCAGCTCCTGAGGTAAGCAATAACACAAACAGCTGGAAAAACAACCTATATTCCTTTTCTTGGAGGGAGTGCTATGATAAAGTACCTACTATTAATGATTTGAAATACTGGAGAAAATCTGGTGCACTCCTTTTACTCTTTTTACTTATACCATAATAACATGTAAGATTATGCAAGGTATTTCTCATTCTAACGTATTACAGAATGCAGATCGCTGCGCTTTTGTTTTATTTTCTGAATTCAGTCATGATTATGTAGTGTTTACACAATCACCTGAGACTGGGGCTGTCTGTAGCTCCTTAATGTAGAGTGTCTTTATGGGACAGATACTATCTAAAGTCTGTTTTGGGTATTAAAGATGCAAAGGATTGTGCAGAAGTGAAACAACAACTGAGATATGTGATACATTAATGAACTAAAAATAAGTAAATTCAAAAAGGTTCTTTTGCTTGTGTTTATCCTATGTTTGCTCATGTACTCCAGTCTTGCTGTATGCACCCTGTTATGCTGGGGGGGAGGGTTCTCAGAGGTGGATAGAATGCAAGTTAGGTTGAGATGGAAAAAAATGAAGATTAGGTTATTACTAAGAAGTGACCAATAAGAAGAGTATAATGTTAACTAGTAGGGGACGGGCTCAATACAGTAAACTACATTGCAAAGAAAAGAATTTTAGAGCCTGTAATAATTAGCGGCTCTCCTCTTCCTTATATGATAATGGAATTTAATTTACTAAAAGTCAGGAACAAAGCCTTAACATTTCTTGGTTTCAAAGACTTAAAAGGAAAAAAAAAGTAAAATGGGGGTGGGGTAAGAGGAGAAATTGAAAAATAAAGAAGGATGCTAAGAGAGAGAGAAAAAAGGGTGTAAGATATTTCTGAGAATCAGGAACATGAACAGTAAGAAGACACATTTAGTAGAAGGGGATGCCCAGACCATTTGTACTTTTGATAGCAATGTCACAGTTATGACAAGAGGAGGGTTTAAGACTAGAGCCAAATCCCGCAGAGACATAGGAACTCTGCAGATGAAGTATTGTACATAGATATGGATATAGTTCGAAAAAGGATTTGGAGACAGAGACAGCATCCTAAATTAAGTTTACAAAATGTTATAATGGGAGATAAAAGGAGCCAAGAAAAAATGGAACATAAGAATGTGTTTAAGGAAACAGGCAATTACAAATTGCCCAGAATAGAAGAATGAGGATGGAGGGTAGTATAGAAATAACTTTAGGAAGTGGCAATGATGTATGCGTTTGAAATTACAGAGTGGAATGTTAATGGCTTAGGGGGGGAAAGTAAAAGACAGAGGATATTAAATTATGCAAGAAATTTCAAAGCCAGGCTATAAAGTAGTAGCAGCCTTGGCCTGGGGGAATACAAAAAGATGTGGAGTCATGATCATGATAAGAAGAAATTAGCCACTGGAGATATTGGGAACAAAAGAAGAAGATAAAAAGTTAGATTTGCAGAGGTAAAAGGAACAGTGGACATATTAAGAATTACAATAATAACTGTATATACACCTCCAAGCACAGGTACAAAAACATTAAGAAATATACTAGGAGAGATTAATAAGTTCCAGGAACGCGTGGTAGTATATGTAGGGGATTGGAATATAGTCACTCAATGGAATCAGGTAGATAAAGGTCCTAGGAGCAAGTGGGTTACAAAGCAAGGCAGATTCTTAGGGAGCCAATTAAATCTAATGAGAATGGTGGACATGTGGACTCAGAATAATGTCAAAATGAGTATTGAGATCTGTACCTATTGTGACGTCCTCACTGTGGGATACTAATCAAGGAGCCTGAATCCTCACCACCGACACTGGAGAGGGACGCTCACTTGGAACAAAAATGGATGCACCCAGTATTTCCGGATGCAGGTCTCTGCATCAAGCACACTTTCCCTTAAGAGCACACAGGGAACACACTCAGCCCAGGGGCTGGTTTCTCTCTCTGTCCATATCCCCCAGTCAGACTCTCCACTGGCACAGCTGTAGAGTTGAGTCCAAAGCTGAGTGTCCAAGCCAAGTCCTCCACCACTATCTCTGTAAAACTTGTGCTTCATTTCCCTGCTACCAGCAGCTGACACACACACTCTTTGAGATTTGATTTGTACATGCACTCACACCTAGGAAAGGCTGGCAAAGATTTACTAGCTATGCCCACTTCTGTCCAGACTATATGGTAGATACACCACCACCAGACACTCCAAAGTCAGCTACTCTAAGGCTGTTACAAGGGTACCCAATTATGCTGAGTGAAATTAATATTAATACAAATTACAGTGTTTGGCCAGTGCAGTAAGGCTTTCAGGAGTGGCCACAGAGTCACCAAATCGATATAAGTACTCACAAAGATTAAAATATTCTCTAAAGGACCAGCCACAATGAAACGTTTAAATATATTTAATAATAAATAATAAAAGAACATGAAAATACTAAATATGTATTTACAATAAACACCAGTTTCAATCACAGGAAATATCAAAATAACACAGATGAATAGATTCACACAAATACAGAAAAACATTACTTAACTAATCTCACTATATGTTCTGACTGATCTAAAGAATTATTATTCCCTGGTTCACTTACTAGAGCAAAGCAAGATGAAGTAGGTGAGGGGTCCTTCTTTGTCAGGTTCCAAAAACAGAGTGCTAACACACAGAGGGACACCTCTCTGTAATATCTAAATATTATTTCAGAGTTGGTTACAAAATTACATCATATCTGGTTATCTGACTCTGTTTCCCACACTACCATCATCACTAGAAGCTGCCAGGATTTAGCACATATGTGTTACAATAGATATCTTGAGCTTTGCTAAAGTTTATTGCAGCACCTGGAAGCTGTGAAACAATTTTAACACTTCTGCTCTTCCTACAGAGATGAACAAACCATATTTCTTACAACATTGCGTCTCTGGCGTCATTCAAAATTGTGAAATAACATATTTATGGCCTATGCCCAGTAATTTAATTTCAGACCATTTTTCAAAGTTACCTGCAGCTGGACTGTGATTAACCTCTTCTCTTCCACTATCCTCTGTTACAATATATTCATTTCAACAGTTACAATGCATATATTTAATCAGTTAGTACATGCATGTATATATCTTTTCTGTCCAGAAGGGCACCACTGTTGATACATTTTCAACACAAGCAAACCAAACAAATACATTTTCAGCACAGGCATCTGTACAAACCAGTTTGATATACAAATGACATATAATTCTTTGCAAAATTCCAGCTAGCTGTGCTGGCATGTGTTACACATCCATTGACTTACTTCTCCTGGCATAGCTGACAGTACCTTATATCATCACACCTTTCTCCCTTTGAAGACTCAGGCTAGTTTTTCAAGTGACCCTTGAGAAATTTTGCTTAAGAGGAATGAGCCTGTCTGGGAATAAATTAAGACACTCCAACCAAACCCCCTCACAAGTAAGGCAGGTGCTAAGGCCCAAAAAAACACCAAGTAAACGAAATAAAGGACCAGCACCAGTGGAAGTTCCCCAAAAATAATTTAATGTAGATAAGAAAACTAAGTACAACTAAGGGGTATAAATTACCCCCAAGTCAGCACAAAAGTGCCACAAATAATTATACCTGTTTTGGCTATGCAAGCCTTCTTCAGTGCATGAATCAGTCGAAAACAGGAAACACATCAGAGCATATATTTATATAACACTTGCCAATTAAATAATTAATCATTAATTAATTCCTATTAAAGGGATATGCAGTAACTTACTACTAGGCAATGGATTCTTGTTATAAGGAAATGAAAGATGTTCATTCAAACCAGGGCTAAAAAGACCCCCCAATTTGATTATCCATTTCCTTTCTTTATTATTTAGAATAGTATGCCATCCACTATTGTGGGATCTATCACCTATAATTCTATCAATAACTGTAAAGTAGAATAATCCAGATGGGTGCTTGAGTGTATGTTTGTAAAGTGTACTAGAAAGTTTATGATTTCAAATATCAGTGATGTGTTCAGAAATTCTAATCCGTAGTTGTCTGGATGTTTGGCCCACATAGAAAGCTGAACAATGGCAAGATGCCAAATAAACCACCCAATCCAAACCACAGTTAGCAAAAAAACTTATGTCAAAAACCCTGTTGGTGTTAGAAATGGTGAATTCCTTAATTTTAAAGACCCTGACACAGTGTGTACAATGACCACATGGGTAAGTACCACACAACTTATCCCCCCATAAGTGTATTTTGTGTGTATCCAACCATAACCTTAGAGGTATGTTTATAATGGCTCAAAATTGAGGCCAAATTCCTTCCCTGCCTAAAGAAGAAAAAACATCTCTGGCCTATCTTAGATGCTGTTTTTGGGTCAGATAATAGAATATTCAAATGTTTCTGAATAATGTCCAGAAAAGGTTTCATATTTCGTCCATATATAGTGACCATCCTTAAAAGATCTTGATCTTGCGATGTACTATCCTTGCGTTTATATTGCAAAAAATTCTCCCTAACCTGTGTAGAGGCCCAATTGCCAGCCATGGCAATATTGCCTGCTTGATAGCCCCTATTGTGAAAGCGATTGGCCAGATCAGATTTGTATTTAGTGAAGGTATCATTATCAGAACAGATGCGTTTAATCCTCAAAAATTGAGATTTAGGTATGTTACGTACCACATGACGCGGATGTAAACTACTAGCGTGAAGTAAAGAATTATATTGGGAATATTTCCTATAGATTTGTGTGCTTAAAGTGTTATTTCTGGCAATAGTCACATCCAGAAAAGTGATTTGCTTGAGATCAAAATTAACCTTAAATTCAATTCCCCATTTATTTTGGTTAAGGTATTCCACAAATTCCAAAAGGTAGGGTACATCCATCTTCCATATCAACCAGCAATCGTCCAGGTATCATCTCCAAATATCTATTTCATCCAAATAGATGTTATGGTTGGAATTATAGATCAGTTCGGTCTCCAGGTAGGCCATAAGTAAATCTGCATATATATAGGGGCAAAAGATGCCCCCATTGCGGTACCTTGTGACTGCCAGTATCATTGCCCATGAAAAAAGAACACATTTTTTGTAAGAACATGCTCCATCATACAGACCAACAAGGTATTAAAACCAGGCAGATACAAGGCACTTAGATCTAACCAGTATTGCAGGGCCATTAATCCTGCCCAATGTGGAATATTTGTGTATAGAGCAGTCACATCTAATGTGCAGAGAAGCTAACCGGGTTCCAACTGAGTATTGGAGACGATACCCAGAAATTGGGTGGTATCCTGGATATGTGATCTGATATAGACTAGGAGAGGTTTGAAATAAAGAGTGAAAATTTCAGACAGGGGCTCAGTTAAACTCCCTCTCCCTGATGCAATTGACCTTCCTGGTGGACAGAGAAGATCCTTATGCATTTTAGGTAAAAAATAGATGTATTGTGATTTGTGATCCTTAACCGTCAGATGGTAAACATCTGCCTGTGTAATGATACCTTCAAGAATGCATGGATCATGCAATCCCAAATAAAACCAAGACCCATTCCCCCAAAGGCAGGCATCCTGTCTGGTGGACCCCAGCCATTAATAAGCTATACAACAGAAGGAGGAAGCTACTACATGATAGAGCAAAATCCCTAAAAGGGAAGGCATCTCTGATCAGTACTAGCAAAAAACTACGATCACTCATAAAATCACCCGAGGTCAACTTTGAGAGAAAAATTGCACAAGACACTAAAGACAATCACAGGGCCTTCTTTAGTTATGTTAGAAACCTGGGTGGAAGCTCCCAGATATGCTCAGAATTAGTCCAAAATGACAAAACATACACTGAACCCACAGATATCGCCAACATACTGGCAGACAGGTTCAGTGCAAATTCCCCCCCCCAAAAAAAGGACAAATATCTATCCCAGCAGAGTGTTGCCTCCCTGACATCTCTGATGCCCAGGTGAGAGCCGCCCTCTCCAAAGCTAAAAACACAGCATCAATGGGACCAGACGGTGTCCCGGGTTGCGTGATACATGAACTCCAAGAAGAACTAAACCCGCACATAAGGCTGCTGTTTAATCTTAGCCTTACTACAGGATATGTACCCAAAGAATGGCGCACAACAACAGTGGTCCCACTCCACAAAGGAGGTGCCTCTATGGACCCTGGAAATTACCGCCCCATAAGCTTGATGAGCCTGGTCTGCAAAGCTATGGAGAGGATCATTATGGAACTCATAAACAAAGACATTGGGGACCTACAGACATTGGATCCTACCCATTTCGGCTTTGTCAAGGGCAGATCCTGCCTCTTGAACCTGGTCAACTTCCTTGAAACAGCCACTAAGGCCATTGATGAGGGTAAGGCAGTTCACACAGCCTACCTTGACCTTGCAAAAGCCTTTGGCACAATACCCCACTCTGGCATCATAGACAAGCTCACCAGCTTAAATGTAAACCCCTATGTCATAAGATGGGTTGCAAACTGGCTCAAGGACAGAGCCCACAAGGTCAGAATTGCTGGAGCCATGTCCGACTCTAAACCAGTCACAAGTGGCATCCCACAGGGCTCAGTCCTGGGACCTCTCTTGTTCGGCATTTATTTTTCTGAGGTACAAGCTAACATAGCAGGATTATGGCTGACCAAGTTCGCAGATGACTGCAAACTGGGCGCCATAATTGATTCTCCAGCGGACACAAGCATCCTTCAAAAAGGTCTCATAGAAATGGATAACTGGTGCCAGAGCCATGGCCTTAAACTAAATGCCAAAAAATGTATAGTCATACCCTTTGGGAAGAACAAAGTACCCACAAATTACAACATAGGTGGTAATCCATTAAGTATGAAAGAAGTAATCAGGGACCTAGGGACCCAAGTTGACAGTAACATCTCATTTGACACTCACATTGCCAAAGTGGTTAGAAAGACCTTCTACATTGCCCACCTTATCATGAAAGGATTCACATCTAGATCAAGAGAGGTCATTGTGCCCCTTTACTCCTCCCTTAACAGGCCCATAATTGAGTACAATGCCCCATTTGGGATGTACCTTACCCAATACCTGCAGCAGTTAGAAAGACCCCAAAAGTACCTCACCAAGAGGATCAAGGGTCTCAAACATATGCCATATGCTGCCCGGCTAAAGAAACTCCAGCTCTATTCAGTCGCATGCCGCCTACTCAGATGCGATCTATGCCTAACATACAAGGCCATGTCCAATCCGGAATTAATGGACATGCTCCACCTCAGAAAATCCAAATCCACCAGAGCCAAAAACGAGTGATTTGAACCTCAACACAGAAATAAATAGGACGTGCTGGAGGGACAGATTCATAACCCAGAGGCTCCCCTCACTCTGGAACAGAATCCCAGTCCATGCTAGGCAGAGCCCCTCACTGACTCTCTTCAAGAGAAATCTTGACGAGTGGATGGGAGATCGTAAGTTTACCCCGGGGGTCATTTCTGTGTCACTGCTAGACAGAGGCGCAGTAAACTAAATCCTAAATGGGCACAGTATCCCCATTCCAAGGGGTGGCAAAAGCCAAACACACTCTGGCTATGCTTATAAATGCCCTAGGGCAGATAGCCTAGTATGAACATATGAACCTATGAACCTATGAACCTATGATACCTTCCTGTTGAGCCTGAGCTAAAAATTAGTCAATTTTAGCTTTAAACTTGCTGCTGGGATCAAGTGGCATAGGCATATAGTGCCTGGCATCCCCCAACTGTCTCTGTGCTTCCTGATAGTAACTGTCCCAATTCATAACTACTACTGCTCCTCCTTTGTCAGCTGACAATATGACAAAATCTTTATTGTTTTTTAAATCTTCCAAAGCTGACTGTTCAACCCTGGAAAGATTATGATGGCAAATGTCATGCCCATCAAAATTATAATGTAAATCCTTGAGGACCGCAGATTGAAAAAGGGATGCCTGATTAGACATGGGAGGCATAAATTTAGATTGTTGAAATTTAAATGATTTCACCTCTGTACTATAGGTATCTGAATCAAAATGTATTCTAAGGTTAATCAGCCAACAAAAGGAAATGACATCAGATGCAAAAGAATTCTCAGTCACAAAAAAAAAAAAAAACAGGAACATAACTAAGACCTTTATTAAGTACAGTATTTGAGCCTGAGAAAGCTCCACAGAAGATATGTTGTGTACATTATTATATTCATTCAGCATTTGGTCATCATCTTGAGAATTCCCTCTAAGGTATTTGTGTCACCTGTGTTTCCTCCCCCCTCTTCTCCTAGACCTAACCCTAAAGGGTGATCAGTACTGCGTCTTTTGGGTGTTGGTGACTGCAGAAGAGGGTTGCCATCACTGTCAGTAACAGAAGAGGAATCATCCCCAGAAGTAAAACTGACATTGTTTCGTGTTTTCTTAAGGATAGACTTTGGTCTTTTACATTTCACAGATGTTGTTTTATTCAGAATTCTGCCTGGCAGGGGACTCTTATATGGCATAAATGGTTGGCCTCTCTGTTAATCCCCAACATCACGTTGAAATGTTTTCATTTTTTTGTCTTTCAACTGTTGTTCTAGGGATAATAAATCAGAACAAATGACTCGCACCCGAATCTACAAGACACCATCAACCACCACAAACAAATTTACCTAGGTTTCGTCTTTATTCAGACTTCTTCAGAATAATATTGAACAATTCAGCCCATGCAAGCTTTAAAAGAAGCAAATCATGACATCATTACTTAATTAATTAATTAACATCCATCTTACTTAAAGTGAACTGAACACACTCAAACAATGTTTTAAAATAACTTCCAAAGTTGACTTGAGAATAAAATAAAAAATAAAAAATAAAAACCACAATAATATGTATAAGTATTAATTGTCAAAAACATATAGTAAAAAACGATGGACTTATAATCTCATCACCCAAGAATATGCTTTAATTTTAAAACTGGGGCAATATTAATATGGTCATTAATGCCAGGAAAAACCAAGGCATTCAACCTTAGTTGCCACCTCATTTCACTAATGTCAAGATGAAGGTCTAAAACATTACCCTGTACATCCCTGACAATTTTTTGTATCACACAAGATTTAAATTCATGCCCACTATGCAACTCAATGTGTCTATACAAGGCATTCGTTTTTTTCTTAAGCCTTATATCTGACATATGTTCGTTGATTCTATGCCTAAATGCTCTACTGGTTTTTCCAATGTAGAACGTTGGACATTGTCCACATTGTGCCATATACATCACATTTTTAGTGTAACAATCAAAATGACCATAAAGCCTAACGGAAACACCAGCCACATACAGCTTAGAATCCGTCGGCAAGACAAGATGACACACACTACATCTACCACATTTAAAGTTTCCAATAGGCCTGCTAGTTGAACTACAAAAACTATCACACTTCTCTAATAGTTGCTTAAATGATCTTGCCTTTCTAAAAACACATTTGGGATGACTACCAAGCTTTTCCCAAACCAACCTATCAAGCCTGAGTAACTTCCAATTGTTAAAAACTATGTCCCTAATGTGTAATGCATCAAAGGAATAAGTATTAATGAAATAAAGGCCACTTTCTGGTCCCCTCTTACTAGAATGAGCCAATAATGATTGATTACCTCCATTATTGACTTCAATTGTTTCATCATTAACCTCTACATCCATAGTCATGGGGTCGTTAGTGATTCTACCCTTTAATAACGCCCAATACGTACCATCAAATCTCTTCCGCTTTACCTCCTCTGCTATGGCTTGACACATTCCTTCAGGATAACCTCTCCTAATAAATAAACTGATAATGAAGTTTACCTCCTTTAAAAATTCCAGTTCCTCACTAACCATTCTTGCAGCCCTGACCATCTGGCCTTTAATAATGGCTTTTTTCTGATGGTCAGGGTGCCAGCTAGAATAACTAAGATAAGAATTAGAAAAAGTAGCTTTTCTGTGAATAGTAGAAATCAAGGTGTGCTCAATGGAATCTATTTGCAAGTTTACATCTAAATATGTAATCTCCCGTTTATTGAAGACATAGGTAAACTTCAAAAAGTGCACTGTATCATTGATGTACTCTACAAAACTATCCACATCTTCGACACTACCTTCCCATACTACAAACAAGTCATCTAAACAACGAGTGTAGTGCTGAATCTTGGACATAAACCTACTTGCGAAAACATATTCCTGCTCCCAATAGGACATGATATAATTTGCATAAATGGGGGCACAAGCCGCCCCCATGGCTACACCTGTGACTTGCTTAAAGTAATGTCCTTCAAAGAAAATGTAGTTATTGTTTAAAACCGTTTCCATCAAAGTGATGAACACATTTATACGATCCTGATCATATAGTCCAGTGTTGAGAAGTTGCCGCTCTAACCATTCTAACCCAATATCATTAGGTATAACAGAAAAAAGGTTGACGACATCAATAGTAACCAAAATAGTGTTGTCGTTGATTTCTACAGTTCTAAGCTTTTCCAAAAATTGCCAAGAATCTTTGGTGATGTAATCAAATAATTTGATCCCTTTTTGCAAATGGTAATCCAAATATTTACTTATGAAACAAGTTTTACTGCGTTTACCATCTACAATAGGCCTAAACTTAACATCCTCTAGTCCCTTATGTATCTTAGGGATCCCAAAGATGTTACTCACCACAGGATACTCATTATTAATAAAAAAATACTCTGATTCATCAATTTGCCCTTGCATCAATAAGTCCTCAGCTAACAAATCCACCTTAGAATGAACAATATTAACTTGGTTTAAGCTACTTTCTTCATAAGTGTCACCACTTAACATGATTAACATATGATTAATGTAATAATTTCTATCCATGACAACTAAACCGCTACCCTTATCGGGCTTCATAAATCTAATAGACCTATCCCTGATTAAGTCATTAAGCAGACCAAATTCGTCCCTATTTAAATTATTTGCCTTACTAAATGCCTCAAGCCCACAAGCAGTCTTACTCCTATTAATATAATCCCTGATGTGAAGTTCACAAATCTTCTCAAACAACCCGACTGTATTATTATAAAGAGGCATAAACTTACTGGGCTTTCTTAAAACCTCACTTTGCCCTTCAACTGCATCTTGAAACATCAACTTCAGATTCATCTTCCTTGTTAATAACTTTAAGTCAATTAGAATGTCACAAATTACCCCTAACGAGAGGAACAAAGGTAGATCCCTTTGACAATAATTTAACATGTCCTGTATCAATAACCTTACTAGAAAAGTTGTATACTTTATAGTCACCATGGCTGTTGCAAACAACCACAGGGTTACTGATACAATTATCATTATCATTACTTATTCTTAATCGCTCATCAGCAATCTGAATTAGCTGTTCAATGTCCCCACTAATGGTCCCATCACCACTGCCAATGGGAACACTAATAGAGTCACAAGCAATAATAATAGGTTCATCATTCATTTTTGGTGAAGTACCAGACATCAAATAAATGCTAAAATCAGCGCTTAAATCAGCCTGCCCACAATCAGCCAAAAAACCTAATGAATCGATGTTATCACCCAATAATCCAACACCATAAGAAATTTCATTGGGCTCTACAATGATGTCTGTAGTTGCCTTAATAGGAACATCTATAACCTCATTAACATCCATATTACCCACCATTTCCATATTAGTAAGAACTTTGGGTCCTTTATTAGTAACAAATGAGTGTTCAAACGAAATATCAACATCAAAATCACCAACCAGCTGATCCATTTGGCCCCCTGTAAGCAAACAAAATGAATTATTAAGCACATTAATTTCACCCAAAGTCCCATACAAGTCCAAGCTGATGTCACTGTTTTCATTTGAAAAGGTTAATTCAATGTTCACATTAGAAATGTCTACTTCATTTAAACAAATATTTGCATCAAAGTCAATAATATCAATCTGATCGGATCGAGTGACATCCGCCCTAGTGTGCTTTCCAGTGTCAATATCACTCATTGGCGACTGGATACCAAAAACATTGTCATTATTTGGATGATTAAAAAGCTCACCTTCAAACACAACCGGGCCATTCAAAACTACTTTCTCCAATCAGTCCGACCCCCATTGCGCTGTCGTTGAAAATGAAACCTCCCCTTCGGTCTTGCACCCTGCTTCTGAAACTCGTTGAGTTCGCCGCTTCCTTGACGCTGATTCATTTGACTGCGACCCTTTAGCCTCTCCGAGTGTCTTGGACCTCCTTCTAAAGGGAATTCCTCATCTACCACTGCCATATTAGTACCACCGGCCATTCTCGTCACTTCCGCTTCACCATCCGATTTGTGATTGGTTGAATGAGTCCGATACGCACAATTCCCTTCAGAAAGCGGATAAACTTTTTTATACCTGTATTCATTGGTATCACGAACAATTTTGTGAGATTTCCTCTCATAAATAGTCACACAGTGCGAATCAACACTGGCCAACATGTTCGTGTAGTTGGTAAAATAGTGATCAAAGTTTAAGTCCGCCGTAATATTTTCATTTTCACCCTCCAATTCAGCCAAATAACGAACAATCACCTGATCATTGTATTTGATAATGATATTCATAAGTTCCAGTCCCGTTCTATCATACAATTTATGAACTTCATCTAACATTTCATTTTTACCTTCAATGCCATTTGGTTACTTCCAAGCACGTAAGCCCCACGGTACCAAGCCCAACTCAATATTCTTATGTAAATAGCAGTTTTCAATTTGCAACTTCTTCATGGAAAACAATTTCTTCTCAAAGTCCTTCTAGCGCTCAACTAAGGGCTTATTAACAGCCCTCCCTGTATTGAGCACCGTCCCATTCTGCTGAAAATTGTATTTATTAACTTTCCATCCCATCACATCCAAGTTGCCTGAATTTACTGCTGCACCATCGTTCCTCATTGCCGAACTTTGAGCCCCCACAATGGTGTTCACCTCAGGAAGGCTGGACCAAGGACCTTCAGCCACCATACCTCTGGAAACAACTTCAGCAGGTGGCAAACATGAAGACCCCGAACAGGCTCCAGAATTAAAACTACTATGTTGCTTGTCCACTAACTGCTTGATTTGCACAGTGTGCTCAGCCAATTGTTGGTTGATACATTCCAACAGTCCCAAGATGTCTGGTCCAGAACCACTACTCTCCATTTGAACAAATAAAACCAAAAATAAACAAGAACAAATGACCAGCACCAGAATCTGCAAGACACCACCAACCACCACGAACTTATTTACCTAGGTTTCGTCTTTATTCAGACTTCTTCAGAATAATATTGAACAATTCAACCCATGCAAGCTTTAAAAGAAGCAAAACATGACATCATTACTTACTTAATTAATTAATTAACATCCATCTTACTTAAAGTGAACTGAACACACAAACAATGTTTTAAAATAACTTCCAAAGTTGACTTGAGAATAAAATAAAAAATAAAAAATAAAAACCACAATAATATGTATAAGTATTAATTGTCAAAAACATATAGTAAAAAACGATGGACTTATAATCTCATCACCCAAGAATATGCTTTAATTTTAAAACTGGGGCAATACTAATATGTGCAAATCAAGCAGTTAGTGGACAAGCAACATAGTGGTTTTAATTCTGGAGCCTGTTCGGGGTCTTCATGTTTGCCTCCTGCTCAAGTTGTTTCCAGAGGTATGGTGGCTGAAGGTCCTTGTTCCAGCCTTCCTGAGGTGAACACCGGTTTGGGGGCTCAAAGTTCGGCAATGAGGAACGATGGTGCAGCAGTAAATTCAGGCAACTTGGATGTGATGGGATGGAAAGTTAATAAATACAATCTTCAGCAGAATGGGATGGTGCTCAATACAGGGAGGGCTGTTAATAAGCCCTTAGTTGAGCGCTTGAAGGACTTTGAGAAGAAATTGTTTTCCATGAAGAAGTTGCAAATTGAAAACTGCTATTTACATAAGAATATTGAGTTGGGCTTGGTACCGCGGGGCTTACGTGCTTGGAAGTATCCAAATGGCATTGAAGGTAAAAATGAAATGTTAGATGAAGTTCATAAATTGTATGATAAAATGGGACTGAAACTTATGAATATCATTATCAAATACAATGATCAGGTGATTGCTCGTTATTTGGCTGAATTGGAGGGTGAAAATGAAAATATTACGGCGGACTTAAACTTTGATCACTATTTTACCAACTACACAAACATGTTGGCCAATGTTGATTCGCACTGTGCGACTATTTATGAGAGGAAATCTCACAAAATTGTTCGTGATACCAATGAATACAGGTATAAAAAAGTTTATCCGCTTTCTGAAGGGAATTGTGTGTATCGGACTCATTCAACCAATCACGAATCGGATGGTGAAGCGGAAGTGACGAGAATGGCCGGTGGTACTAATATGGCAGTGGTAGATGAGGAATTCCCTTTAGAAGGAGGTCCAAGACGCTCGGAGAGGCTAAAGGGTCGCAGTCAAATGAATCAGTGTCAAGGAAGCGGCGAACTCAATGAGTTTCAGAAGCAGGGTGCAAGACCGAAGGGGAGGTTTAATTTTCAACAACAGCGCAATGGGGGTCGGACCGATTGGAGAAGGTAGTTTTGAATGGCCCGGTTGTGTTTGAAGGTGAGCTTTTTAATCATCCAAATAATGACAATGTTTTTGGTATCCAGTTGCCAATGAGTGATATTGACACTGGAAAGCACACTAGGGCGGATGTCACTCGATCCGATTGGACTGATATTATTGACTTTGATGCAAATATTTGTTTAAATGAAGTAGACATTTCTAATGTGAACATTGAATTAACCTTTTCAAACAAAAGCAGTGACATCAACTTGGACTTGTACGGGACTTTGGGTGAAATTAATGCGCTTAATAATTCATTTTGTTTTCTTGCAGGGGGCCAAACGGATCAGTTGATTGGTGATTTTGATGTTGATATTTCGTTTGAACACTCATTTGTTACTAATAAAGTGCCCAAAGTTCTTACTAATATGGAAATGGTGGGTAATATGGATGTTAATGAGGTTATAGATGTTCCGATTAAGGTGACTACAGACATAATTGTAGAGCCCAATGAAATTTCTTATGGTGTTGGATTATTGGGTGATAACATCGATTCATTAGGTTTTTTGGCTGATTGTGGGCAGGCTGATTTAAGCGCTGATTTTAGCATTTATTTGATGTCTGGTACTTCACCAAAAACAAATTATGAACCTATTATTATTGCTTGTGACTCTATTAGTGTTCCCATTGGCAGTGGTGATGGGACCATTAGTGGGGACATTGAACAGCTAATTCAGATTGCTGATGAGCGATTAAGAATAAGTAATGATAATGATAATTGTATCAGTAATCCTGTGGTTGTTTGCAACAGCCATGGTGACTATAAAGTATACAACTTTTCTAGTAAGGTTATTGATACAGGACATGTTGAATTATTGTCAAAGGGATCTACCTTTGTTCCTCTCGTTAGGGGTAATTTAAGTGACATTCTAATTGACTTAAAGTTATTAACAAGGAAGATGAATCTGAAGTTGATGTTTCAAGATGCAGTTGAAGGGCAAAGTGAGGTTTTAAGAAAGCCCAGTAAGTTTATGCCTCTTTATAATAATACAGTCGGGTTGTTTGAGAAGATTTGTGAACTTCACATCAGGGATTATATTAATAGGAGTAAGACTGCTTGTGGGCTTGAGGCATTTAGTAAGGCAAATAATTTAACTAGGGACGAATTTGGTCTGCTTAATGAGTTAATCAGGGATAGGTCTATTAGATTTATGAAGCCCGATAAGGGTAGCGGTTTAGTTGTCATGGATAGAAATGATTACATTAATCATATGTTAATCATGTTAAGTGGTGACACTTATGAAGAAAGTAGCTTAAACCAAGTTAATATTGCCCATTCTAAGGTGGATTTGTTAGTTGAGGATTTATTGATGCAAGGGCAAATTGATGAATCAGAGTATTTTTTTATTAATAATGAGTATCCTGTGGTGAGTAACATCTTTGGGATCCCTAAGATACATAAGGGACTAGAGGATGTTAAGTTTAGGCCTATTGTAGATGGTAAACGCAGTAAAACTTGTTTCATAAGTAAATATTTGGATTACCATTTGCAAAAAGGGATCAAATTATTTGATTACATCACCAAAGATTCTTGGCAATTTTTGGAAAAGCTTAGAACTGTAGAAATCAACGACAACACTATTTTGGTTACTATTGATGTCGTCAACCTTTTTTCTGTTATACCTAATGATATTGGGTTAGAATGGTTAGAGCGGCAACTTCTCAAAACTGGACTATATGATCAGGATCGTATAAATGTGTTCATCACTTTGATGGAAACGGTTTTAAATAATAACTACATTTTCTTTGAGGGACATTACTTTAAGCAAGTCACAGGTGTAGCCATGGCGGTGGCTTGCGCCCCCATTTATGCAAATTATATTATGTCCTATTGGGAGCAGGAATATGTTTTTGCAAGTAGGTTTATGTCCAAGATTCGGCACTACACCCGTTGTTTAGATGACTTGTTTATAGTATGGGAAGGTAGTGTCGAAGATGTGGATAGTTTTGTAGAGTACATCAATGATACAGTGCACTTTTTGAAGTTTACCTATGTCTTCAATAAACGGGAGATTACATATTTAGATGTAAACTTGCAAATAGATTCCATTGAGCACACCTTGATTTCTACTATTCACAGAAAAGCTACTTTTTCTAATTCTTATCTTATTTATTCTAACTGGCACCCTGACCATCAGAAAAAAGCCATTATTAAAGGCCAGATGGTCAGAGCTGCAAGAATGGTTAGTGAGGAACTGGAATTTTTAAAGGAGGTAGACTTCATTATTAGTTTATTTATTAGGAGAGGTTATCCTGAAGGAATGTGTCAAGCCATAGCAGAGGAGGTAAAGCAGAAGAGATTTGATGGTACGTATTGGGCGTTATTAAAGGGTAGAATCACTAACGACCCCATGACTATGGATGTAGAGGTTAATGATGAAACAATTGAAGTCAATAATGGAGGTAATCAATCATTATTGGCTCATTCTAGTAAGAGAGGACCAGAAAGTGGCCTGTATTTCATTACTACTTATTCCTTTGATGCATTACACATTAGGGACATAGTTTTTAACAATTGGAAGTTACTCAGGCTTGATAGGTTGGTTTGGGAAAAGCTTGGTAGTCGGCCCAAATGTGTTTTTAGAAAGGCAAGATCATTTAAGCAACTATTAGAGAAGGGTGATAGTTTTTGTAGTTCAACTAGCACGCCTATTGGAAACTTTAAATGTGGTAGATGTAGTGTGTGTCATCTTGTCTTGCCGACGGATTCTAAGCTGTATGTGGCTGGTGTTTCCATTAGGCTTTATGGTCATTTTGATTGTTACACTAAAAATGTGATGTATATGGCACAATGTGGACAATGTCCAGCGTTCTACATTGGAAAAACCAGTAGAGCATTTAGGGATAGAATCAATAAACATATGTCGGAAATAAGGCTTAAGAAAAAAACTAATGCCTTGTATAGACACATTGAGTTGCATAGTGGGCATGAATTTAAATTTTGTCTGATACAAAAAATTGTCAGGGATGTACAGGGTAATGTTTTAGACCTTCATCTTGACATTAGTGAAATGAGGTGGCAACTAAGGTTGAATGCCACGGTTTTTCCTGGCATTAATGACCATATTAGTATTGCCCCAGTTTTAAAATTAAAGCATATTCTTGGGTGATGAGATTATAAGTCCATCGTTTTTTACTATATGTTTTTGACAATTAATACTTATACATATTATTGTGGTTTTTATTTTTTATTTTTTATTTTATTCTCAAGTCAACTTTGGAAGTTATTTTAAAACATTGTTTGAGTATGTTCAGTTCACTTTAAGTAAGATGGATGTTAATTAATTAATTAAGTAATGATGTCATGATTTGCTTCTTTTAAAGCTTGCATGGGTTGAATTGTTCAATATTATTCTGAAGAAGTCTGAATAAAGACGAAATCTAGGTAAATTCATTTGTGGTGGTTGATGGTGTCTTACACATTCGGGTGCTGGTCATTTGTTCTTGTTTATTTTTGGTTTTATTTGTTCAAATGGATAATACATCAGAACGTAAGGCCTGCAATCCTTCCCTATAATTGGGTAAGGATTCAAAATTCTTGATTTCCAAACAAAGTTTTTCTACTACCTTAATCCCATTTTCAACTGTCTGTTCATAGAACACTGTTAATGCTTCCACAAAACCCATAGAGGTATTCTGTTATTTATGGCACTTTTGTGCTGACTTGGGGGTAATTTATACCCCTTAGTTGTATTTAGTTTTCCTATCTACATTAAATTATTTTTTGGGCAACCTCAACTGGTGCTGGTCCATTTCATTTACTTGGGAATAAATTAATCCATACCCTGTCTTGAGATCCCATCTGCCTTGGCACTGCTGACCCCACTACAGTGCTGCACTGCCATGTCATATGCCTGCAAAGCTAGGCTCCACCTTAGAAAATTGGCATTTTGTTGACTGGCTTGATGTACCCATAGATCCCCCTCAGACTCCTCCTGCCTTCTACTGCAAGTACTTAGCACAAGAGCCTCCCTATCATGGTATGGTTTCATCATATTAACATGGTACAATTTATGCCCCTGCTTCCTGGATAGCAGTTTTACCACATAGTTAACATCACTGACCTTCCTTACCACTTTGAAGGCCCCCCCCCAAGCTGCCTACAGCTTATTGTGTCTGACAGGAATGATAATCATAACCTGCTGTCCCACAGCATACTCTTGAGCTTGAGCATTCCTGTCATACCAGACCTTTTTCTGCTGTTAGACTCTTGCTAGGTTCTCCTGGGTGGGCCAAGCCCATGAGCTCCCTAAGCCTTGTCCTGAGGTTTAGGACATATGCCACAACAGACTCCTTATAGTACTCACACTCACTCTCCCACTCATCACAAATGAAATCTAAAGGCCCCCCTCATGCTATGCTCATACAGCAACTGAAAGGGTAAAAAACTTGTTGATTCCTGGGGTAGCTCTCTGTATGCAAAGAGCAGATGGGGCAAATACTTGTCCCATTCTCTCTTAAACTGGTCTGCAAATGCCCATAGCATGGTCTTTAGTGTAGAGTTTAACATCACCACAAGACCATTAATCTGGGGATGCTAGGGGATGGTTTTTAGGTCCTTCACTCCACAGCTCTTCCACAAACAAGCCAGGAGGTCTGACATGAAATTGGCACCTCTATCAGTCAGTATTTTTCTCGGGAAACCTACCCTGCTGAAAATCTCTAACAAAGCATTTGCCACCTTCTATGACTTGATGGAGGACAGATCCACTGCCTTAGTGTATCTAGTAGCATAATCTACTACTTATTCCTTGTGGAACTTGGGTACTCAGAGGCCCCACAATATCCATTGCTACCCTCTGAAATGGCTCCTCAATCAGAGGCAAAGGCATCAAAGGAGCTTCGACCTTGTGTCCCACCTTGCTTACTTTTTGGCACTGCTGGGATATTTTGTAGACACCCTAATGCTTATGGATATCAGCTGGGTATGACAACCCTGTGTTTCCAAAGGTCAAACATTTGTCTTATGCTGTGCTGATGATATTATAAGAAGGCAGAAAAATACATGCCCATAGCTAGAGGGGTTTGGCTTTAATGGCCTGAAATTGTCCATAAATAGACTTAAAAATGAAAGTAAAATAAAAAAGTTATGGACATTCAGAATTGCCATTTAGCAGAAGCACCTGATATTCTTAAAAGATGATTTGCATATATCCCATGAGGCCTCCGATGCAAGAGGTTTAAGGTATCACACAATTAGAAATCTAGCTTTGCTAGATTTTTCTTTTTATGTTTTTAACTAGTGGGCTATCTGTGTGATTTTTTTACTCTTTGTTTTAGTCTGGACATTGTGACCTTTTTACTCTTTGTTTTAGTTTGTTAGTTGGGATATTTTGTAGACACCCTAATGTTTATGGATATCAGCTGGGTATGACAACCCTGTGTTTCCAAAGGTCAAATATTCCTCTTATGCTGTACTGATGATGTCATAAGAAGGCAGAAACATGCATGTCCATAGCTATAGGGGTTTTGCTTTAATGGCCTGAAATTGTCCATAAATAAACATAAAAATGAAAGTAAAAGAAAAAGTCATGGACATTCACAATTGCCATTTAGCTGAAACACCTGATATTCTTAAAGGATGATTTGCATATATCCCATGAGGCCTCCGATGCAAGAGGTTTAAGGTATCACACAATTAGAAATCTAGCTTTGCTAGATTTTTCTTTTTGTGTTTTTAACCAGTGGGCTATCTGTGTGACCTTTTTACTCTTTGTTTTAGTTTGTTAGTTCAGATATTGTGACATTTTTACTCTTTGTTTTAGTTTGTTAGTTGGGATATTTTGTAGACACCCTAATGTTTATAGATATCAGCTGGGTATGACAACCATGTGTTTCCAAAGTTCAAACATTCCTCTTATGCTGTGCTGATGATGTCATAAGAAGGTAGAAACATGCATGTCCATAGCTAGAGTGGTTTGGCTTTAATAGTCTGAAGTTGTCCATAAATAAACTTAAAAATGAAAGTAAAACAAAAAGTCATGGATATTCACAATTGCCATTTAGCTGAAACAACTGATATCCTTAAAGGGGTACAACAGGTTTCTCTAATGTATTCCTCAACTTCACGGCCCTTTTCCTCCCTATTTACATTGTCCTCTGTAAATTAACAACAATAAAGCATTTACAATTTTTATAATTCCCCTTACTTCTGTAATAGAAGCCTACTTTCTCATACTGTGATGGTTTCACTTACAAAATGATTCTCTCACGTTTGAATAAAGCTTGCTGGAGTCGCCCAGTTACTGACATCACCAAGGCCAGGCAGTGCAGGTACTTTTTTTTTTTTTAATCAGTTCCCTCCCCCAAAGTGACATCTCCACAGCCGTCATCTGATTCTAACTAAAATAATAAGACCCACCCATTCTGTGATGTCATGGCTCCCTTGTCCTTCCCCCAGCCTGAGTGCTCAAATACAAGTGCAGGAGGTAGGGTACTTCTTTTTAGCATTGTGTTTCCAGTACGCTGTATTTCCCTATTGGAACCTTGTGTGAGTCTCTTTCTGCATCAGCTTCCCTTGTGGATTTATACTGGTGAGTATGACATTTTTTGTAGAAATACATTGTTTGACAGCAAAGTATCAGTATCTCTTTAATGTGGCATCTTCATTTCTCCTGGAATTTCTGTTGCTGTGCTGCATAAGTTCACACGTGCATCCAAAAATGTTTAAACATTGCCTGTTTGGGTCCTGCTGACCAAACAACTGTTGTGGATACATGCATGCACTTGGTATTGAACTGTGGCGCTTTAGTACTGTACTTTTTATATTTATTTGCCTTTGCTGCAGCATTCCAGCTGTTCCGCGTGGTGTTGGTTGCCAGTGGCAATTATTACTATAAAGTTGTCTTCTTTCCGAAGTTATTTTCTCAAACTTTCCTAAAGAGCAGTACCACTGACTACCTTAAAGATTTCCTGTTCAATATGGGTAGTGGTTGTGCCATCTTGTAATCTGTTCAGTGAGAAGGTGTAATGAAAAAACTTGCTGTCCGTTGTCTGATGCATTAGTCCCACTTCAATCTGCAAATTGGCACTGTTTTACTCCTTTAATGCCCAAGTACTTCTTTTTTTATGTAATTTCCTTTCCTGTGGCATTCCTTTGCCAGCTGTTCCATGTGGTCTTGGTTGCCAATAGCAACCATTTTTCTTTATGGCCCTGTGATGTCTGAAGTTTTGTGTGTGCATGACTGTGCTATTATGAACTTCCAAGCCATTATTTTACACTCGCTTAGCTGTTTACTATTTTTTTTCTTATTTTATACTCGCTAAACAGCTTAGCGAGTGTAAAGTAATGGCTTGTTAGATCGTAATTGCACGCTCACACCAACAAACACTCGATTATGTTGCTGTGCTTCTCCCATCAGTTATTTGCCACCTACAAATTTTTTTTATCTAAAATATGTCTCTCTGCAGACATAAGGGTAGTGGGTTTGATTCTTGTGTTGTTTGGGCAGTGATTGCAAGTGCATGGGGAGAGAATGAAGTGTGTGTGTAGGAATGTAGGAGTGCCTGCGTGTGTGTATGACAGAGCAAACCATAAGGGAAATCACGGAGAGTGTGTGTATGAATGTAAAAGTGCCTGCGTGTGTGTATGAGAGAGCGATCGGTAAAGGAATGCATGGAGAGTGGGTGTATGACTTTTGAAGTGCTTGCGTATGTGTAGGAGAGAGCGAACAGTAAAGGAATGCATGGAGAGTGTGTGTATGACTTTTGAAGTGCCTGCGTGTGTGTATGAGAGAGCGATCAGTAAAGTAAGAAACTCCTGTTCATAAAAAATAAAACGTACCATATTAACACTTTTTATTTACATGTTGTTGTTTGTCTTTCGGCTTTTTCCTGGTAAGGGGTCGCCACAGCGGAACTCCGGTCCGCTAATGATTGGCAGTAGATTTTTACGAAACACCGAGGTACCAGCTTGATGCCCAACCTTCAACGAAGGCACGCCCATTTACGCACGCATGTCTTTTGAACGCTACCCAACCGCAGGGAGGACATGCAGACTCCACACAGAAGGCACTCCCAAGCCAAGCCAAGAATCGAACGGGAGAACCTCTTGCTGTGAGGTAACAATGCTACCACCATACCACCGTGGCATACTAACTTTTTAAATTACTAATCTTAAAACCCTTAGAAAGGCAGTTATCATTTAAAGAGCTATCCATACAAGGGATTGTAATTTTCCATGCCTGGGAAACATCTTACTACTTTTGCATTTCAGGATGGTGACATGTTGTATATTGCCTTAACTTTATTTAGATTTGGTGACCCTTCCTTCCTTGAACATATATTACCATAAAACTCAAGATATTATGTGTTAAATTTGCATTTCAGTTTAATGTCAAAATTATTTGCATATTTGTAAAACTTGGCTTATAGAGTCATTGTTTCTGAGTTTTGCCACAGGCTGCATCGTCAAAGAAAATGTTAACATTCAGAATGCCTGGGATAAAATATATTATACATCTGAAAATTTCTGCAACCGATCTTACAACCCAAATTAAACTCCTGTATCTTCTAAGACCTTTGTGATTAAAAATGTATTTGTTATTCTGTTCTTAGGATTCACCTCCATTTGGTAGTAACCCGCCTTCACATCCATTTTGCTAAAAACAGTAGCATCATTCAGCATAATGATAATGTCATCCAAAGTGCTTTCCCTCAGGATGGCTTTATTTACCA
Source organism: Protopterus annectens (assembly GCF_019279795.1). Lineage (NCBI taxonomy): Eukaryota > Metazoa > Chordata > Ceratodontiformes > Protopteridae > Protopterus > Protopterus annectens. Next base: position 222,666,366 of record NC_056733.1, on the reverse strand, counting down.
TACATATATCAATGCTACAGTCATAGTGCAGGTGTGTTTTGGCATAGGCATGGTATGCAATGGCTAGCCATTCACTCCAACATCAAGAACTGACCAGCCATTGTCACAATAGCACAGGCATCTGGTATCCCACAGCAGTTCTATTAATTTAGTTTTGAATGCTTCCAGATTGCTTTGCTTCCTAGCTACACCTGGAAGATTATACCAGCCTGATGAATCCAGCTTTGAGAATGCATGTTTTCCTGTGGTTGTCTTGAAACATGGTCTGATAAGTATTAAGCCATCTTCCTGACTGTCTCTCAGATAAGAGTTTGATTAATATGTAGTTTGGATTTTAGAGGTAGACAAAGTCCCATTTTAATAATTTCTATATCTTTGAACCAAGTAGAAAGGTTGTTCTTTCATTGATGGGTAGCTACTTGAAGCATTGGAGGAAATAGCAAAGATGCATATTTGATTCTGCAAGTAATTCATATCTACAGATCTTTGTAAAAGTAACAGTACAAGTGTTATTTGTATTTGTGGTGGAGTGAAGAGCTATTAAAGGGAGCCCATGCTCAGTTTTTGGGATAAGTATGTTTATAGCTTTGGTTGTACACATGCTGGAGGTGAGAAGGTATGAGAGCTTGTAGCATAAATTTAGTTATTTAAGGTTCCGCTAATATTATCTGTATGGTTTGTTAATAAGAGAGAAGGGTCCAATGTGATCCTGGATATTTTTTGCTCTGTTACTACAGGCAGCTTATTGCCTGATGTGTCAGTTATTGTCAGGTGCAGAGTTTTAGCAAGTTATTATGGGGTGCCAAAGAACATTACATTTGATTTTCTCAGACTAATAATCAGCATATTATCAGGTGTGCATTGGCAGATCCTTGCAAAACTTATTCTGAGTTTTTGCATAGGGTGTTAGTGTTTTTACTTGATTTTAACAGCAGATGATAATCAGCATTCATTCCTATATTGAGCTGTGATTTCTTGTGCCACAGATGATGACCTGTAGCTTGCTCAGATAAGGTAAGGGACACTCTCCAGTTATTTGCATGTGGGTAAATGCCTGGGTGTCATCCGGTTTGAAAAATATTGAAGAATACTTGCTGCTAATCAAGACTGAGACACATTTCCACCTTGTGTCCCATTCTCTTGTGCCTCATGGTCTTCATGTGTGCAAGGCCATTTAGCCTTGCACTGACAGAGTACATTCTGTGGCTTTAAACCATGTCTGTGTAATGTCACAAATATGATGTTTAATTCTCTACAGAGCTTGTAGGTTGTGCAGTTTCTTCTGAATTCCTTCTGATTGTATTTGCATTGCCATTATTTTGCACTGTCTTGATGTGAAATCTGTTTTCAATGTGTAATTGTTTTGTTTAGCATATGGTCATCAGTGATTGTGCTACATCACTTGAAAGCAGTGGTAGCAGCACATCGGTGAGTATATTTGCTTTTTATGCATATGGCTGTGGGTTCTACTACTGCAACCTGTAGATGGATAGGAAATCATAAGTTGTGCTCTAATGTTGGGTGCTGTAGTCGTGACTGTCTTAGTTTCTTTGGTTTGCCATCCATTCCCTATTGCAATGTTATTTTTTTACTGTAACCTAGGCAATATATTCGTCAAAGGCAGTAGGCACACAATCTGTAGATGAAACACTGAATTGGACATTGCAATGGATAATTCAGATCTGCCTTATGCAAGATATGCAAGGCAACAGTTAAGGGACTACAGTACAAGGTCAGACCATTGAGATGGCACCATTTTGAGCTTTTACCCCGGGATGCAGCTGGAATCGTTCATAGTGTGCCCAGTCAAACTAACCAGGTAAACAACCGGATAACAAAATATTTACTGCAACTTGCTAAGAAAGAGCAAACCTCTACAGGTAGCCAGTAAAGTGAATCAAACCAAACAGCCAGAGAATCATTGAAATTTGTTTATACAGGAAAAAATCTTAATCACATCTGGTAACAGGTCATGTTACATTTCAATATGTTCATTTTATTCAGTAGTAGTATAGTATCACCGATGTTTGGAAACAGAAATTTGGTATGCATACTTGTACATTCTGCACGGCAAATGATGCTTAGGTGGTGTATCGCTTGCATACTTCTCTGTTGTATTTGCACCAGATACTGCTAGTGTGCAGTGCGGGAATAGAAAGATTAAAACATTACCCTGGTATCAGAGGTGGCAGTGCAACATATTCCTAGTGGCTTAACATGAGAGTAGCTCTAAGCAAGCACCATGTGAAACCTGAACAAGCACCTAGAATTATTCAGTGCAGCTTCCACACCTTAAGTCTGAAAATGAATTCACATACTCACATGAACAGGAGTAGCTGCATATTGATGGCTAAAGGTGTATGGGCATTTTGGGTGGTTACTACACTGCAAAACTGGTATGTAATGGTGGAGATATTTGGAAGGCATGAGCAAACACACCCGTATATTAAAGCCATAGCACCAATTGAACTGGAGGCTGGCAAATAGATTTAGTAAGGGATTTTGTCCATGCACAAATATTTCAACAGTGATTCTTTGCAGTGGCATCCATTATCTGATTCAAGGTAAGTTAACCTTGATGTCCTTTATTTAAAAAAAAAATCAATAAAAAATTTACTTTGTTATAAGTGACTTCTGGGCACAAGAAAAAGGAAGGGGAAAATATAGCAATGTGGTTTGTATGTACAAAGACAAATCCAGGGACACTGCAAAAGGGTTTTTTGCAAACCAACCAGTGGAGTAAAAACATATGAAGACAAACACTGCATACCAACACACTTTGCACATGTAAATCTCAATTTTAAAAAGGTGGAAGCATGAAGTGATACCTTAACACTTAAATTAATAAAGATCTAAACTGGTTAATAGTATAAATGTTTTATTCTTTAGCTCCTTGGTGCAAGACCTTACTGGATGTGATTGCAGTCAAGTAAGGCCATAGTTATAGTGTAGCAAAAAAATGTCCCCTCTAACAAAGGAAATGCTAGAGCAAAGATTAAATTACATAAGTCAAGCACCCTGCTGAGATCTGCCAATCAATGGAATTACCAGGTCAAATTAGCCTCAGGACTTTGACAGCTAGGGAAGCTGAGTGTTATGGGGGAGGGGAGAAGTAAATGGAATGGAATTCATTGTCTCACAAATTAGTGCCATTTAAACAAAATTAGAAAAAAAGGCAGCAGTAAACAGTACTTGGAGTGTGTTCTGTGGCATTTGCACTGTTTCTGTTTTAAGTAGTCATCCAGCAGCAGGGAATGTTACTTATACTGTTCTATTTTACTCAGTACTTTGTACATGTGCAACATCTATGAAATGACAGGAATTTTAGGCAAATGGAGGCCTGCATGATGTAACATTTATGAGCCAAACAATGATTTCTGGGATACTGGATGACAACCTGATTTATCCAAACCACATCAATATGCCAGCCTCCAGGTGGTCCGAGACTGGAATTACATATAAAAATATTTAAAATCCTGTAAATAATCCCTGAGTGCTGTTAAAGTACAGGAAACATCATGCCATGATGTTTTAAACATGTTTTTTGAGTCTGTGGGTGCGGTACTCCTTTAAAGGATGATTTGCATATATCCCATGAGGCCTCTGATGCAAGAGGTTTAAGGTATCACACAGTTAGAAGTCTAGCTTTGCCAGATTTTTCTTTTTGTGTTTTTTAACCAGTTGGTTATCTGTGTGACATTTTACTCTTTGTTTTAGTTTGTTAGTTGGGATATTTTGTAGACACCCTAATGCTTATGGATATCAGCTGGGTATGACAACCCTGTGTTTCCAAAGGTCAAACATTCCTCTTATGCTGTACTGATGATGTCATAAGAAGGCAGAAAAATGCATGCCCATAGCTAGAGAGGTTTGGCTTTAATGGGCCTGAAATTGTCCATAAATAGACTTAAAAATGAAAGTAAAAGAAAAAGTCATGGACATTCAGAATTGCCACTTAGCTGAAACACCTGATATTCGTAAAGGATGATTTGCATATATCCCATGAGGCCTCTGATGCAAAAGGTTTAAGGTATCACACAGAAATCTAACTTTTCTAGATTTTCCTTTTTGTGTTTTTTAACCTGTTGGTTACCTCTGTGACCTTTTTACTCTTTGTTTTAGTTTGTTAGTTGGGATATTTTGTAGACACCCTAATGTTTATGGATATCATCTGGGTATGACAACCCTGTGTTTCTAAAGGTCAAATATTCCTCTTATGCTGTGCTGATGATGTCATAAGAAAGCAGAAACATGCATGTCCCTAGCTAGAGGGGTTTGGCTTTAATGGCCTGAAATTGTCCATAAATAGTCTTAAAAATGAAAGTAAAAGAAAAAGTCATGGACATTCAAAATTGCCATTTAGCTAAAACACCTGATATCCTTAAAGGGTGATCTGCATGTATCCCATGAGGTCTCTGATACAAGAGGTTTAAGGTATCACACAGTTAGAAGTCTAGCTTTGCTAGATTTTTCTTTTTGTGTTTTTTAACTAGTTATAGAGTACAAAGTCCCTTTTGAGATTTTTCCCACTGTTTTCTCCACACCCCGTCCTATATATATAGCAATACAGAGATCACACTACAGTGAGAAAAGGGTAAATTACCCAATCACCAATGTACCCTGATCTCCATTCAAAATTTTGAGTTTATATTAGTGAAGATATACCCACTTTCTCTAATATAAACTTGATCACTTCCTGTTCGACATTATGACAGCTTAGAAACCATGCAATTGACCAACCTGTATTCGACTGCGTGCCTTTTGGAATTCTGATAGTTAACCTACTGGCAAGGTGATGACGGTCAGGAGACTAAATTGATTTGAAATTCTTATGAATTATAATGCTTTAACAGTATCACATAACAGCCCTAGGACTTACCAGTTCTTAGATTATAATGCTTTGCAGTGTCACGATTGCAGTAGATTATAACTGTTTCTCAGATCACAATGCTTTACAGTGTTACATGAGAGCATAGATGATATCCTGTTCTCAGATCACAGTGCTTAACAATGTCATTTGACAGCACTCTTACAGCATGATGCTTTAAATTGTCATGTGACAGCACTAGGTCATAATATTGTCTCAGTTCACAGTGCTTTACAGTGCAGTGTACAGTCTAGAACAGGAAAATATAGGCAATGATAAATACACAAAAAATTAATGAAGCCACTTATAAAGGCAAACTCTTTAATAATTAGCACTTTCGTCCAATATAATAAAGGCTTTGTCAGATAAAATTCAACCAACAGTCTGAAATCCAGTATATACAAAACATTTAAAATGTGATGTGATACAATTTAACCAATGAAATAGTTAACAATTAATTAATTAATGTATTATTAAAAAGCAGTATTAAAAGTTTTACTCCATTAATGATTCTATATACAATGCTTATTCAATGCTGACATCTTGTGGTTAAAGAATATTATAACTGTATTCTGTTATAATTTTCTTCATTCTTGGAATGTTGTGCTGCACAGTTTACTAAAACTATATGAGCCATTTTATTAATGACACTATAACCTTATTAAAACATAATTTATAAATGACTTATAAATACTAAATAGAAAACTAAAAATGTTAATGTGGAGTGGCAGGTTGAAATGGTCTTCATTTTATAATGCCAATAACACTGATACTTTCATTGAGAGCTGGAACTCTTATCAGCCTATAATCATAGTTGCCATTCAAACTCTATTACTGCCAATAAATTATAAAATCACCCTCCCTGTCCTCTACTTCTTTGGAGCAGAGGGATAAAGCCCTAACTGTGACCCACATGACCTGAGATTAATTAGAGGCTCGGGAAGCTGTAAAAGTCAAGGATGGACAGGTGAGAGATGCTCAACTTATGTTGATGTACTAACCTGGGAGGGAGGGTAGTAGTGTGTCCTTCCTCTGTGGTGACATGGCTACTTCCCTGAGAAAAGGCCCTGGGGAGAATGGAAAGGGCAGGGTTGGGTCTGCCCAAGCTAATACAGTTGCACTTGCAAAGGTGTGTTAAGGAGTTGCGCCACCTCCATAACAAGGGAATATATGATTCTTCTGCTGTGTGATGGAGATTCTCCTGCAATGAGATGGAGCCCATGCCACCAAAAGGGAGTGAATTTATTCTGTATCCAGAAAATATCCTAATGGCTACCAGGATAATGGCTATGTAATCAGCTCTCACCTGATAGTGATCAAATGGTCCGGGAACAGCTCTCATCCTGTAAGGATTGAAAGGGCCACTGGAATGTGAAGAGATGATGTTGTCAGACATCAGAGCACAAAAAAAGTATAATTAAAAAAATTTGTCCTCTCTTATCCATAATTAGCCGTTTCACTACATCAAAAATGATTTTTTTAAACTTCTAGAACTCATACGTCTTAACACAGGGCATTATTTCTATTTTATTTTTTAATAGTACAGATGTATTCATTATATTCTTGGTGTACGCTTTCTAGTGATCTTACCCACACAGAAACGTGCAAAATATGCACATAACCACATAACTAACACTGGCAGAACTGCAATTAAAGTGTCCAGGTGCACCTATAGGTTCTTAAATTGATTAAATAGACATTCAGACTGTTGCTCACAAACCTGCAGATACTATAAACATTAAAGGTATATGCACCTTTATTTCTCTTTTACTTAACAATCATTTTAATGTAGGGCTTTCAGTCTCAAGAAAGCTTTTTTTTTAATTTCTGACAGCTTTATTAATTAATGATGGTGAATTACCTATAACTTTAGCCAGATCCATATTTCCCAGAGTTATCTTCCTAAAATATGTTTAATTCAATCATTTTATTTATGTATTTATTTTACATTTGTTTACTGGGAAAATCCGAGTGGACACAAGTCCTTTTTCAGCAGAGGCCCAAGGAGAAAAGCTCCACATAAAACAAAGAAATACTCATATTTACATATACAAGTAATAGCAAAAATTCACACATTTACATAATTCATGATAGCAAATACTGCCCATCTAGACTTTTAACCTTGAAAGCACAACTTTCTTTACTTGTCAAGACAGATTTATAAAACCCTACCCTTTTATTTTTGATTTCATTTGCCAGCTTGTCCATCATCGTTTCATTATAACCTTGCTCAACAAACATACTCCCCAGGATTCAATAAAAACTCCATGTAGGTTTTACACAAAGCCTACATGGAGTGTTTCTGCATACACGATGTTGCTCATTGCACAGCATCTTGCCATGCATGTTAATTGGGTGCGGCACACATAACCAAGGTTTTGCAGCTTGCACTAGTGTTGTTGACCATGAACCCTCTAATATGAATGTGTGGATAGCATTTCCATGTAAGGTTGCTGGCTGTGAAAGTAGATTGTATGACAGCACGGCAATTGCTTTTCCCTTTCTTGAGTTTTCTTCATGAAAATTTGTTTTGGACACTGCCATAGATTGTTTTTCCTCATTTCAACTATTTTTCCATTTTTTTTTTAGGGGGGGGGGGCAGTGTTTGTGTGATGTGCCACTTAGCACAAATGTGTTCGGTCATCTCATCTGCTTTGCACAAAGCACGACAGCACACAAACTGACTGGACCACCCAGATTGCAGACAGGACCCAGACAGCCACAAACATAAACCGGATGCATTCAATTAATACTATTGGCCATCACACAAACACTGTAAGTGACATTACACTGAGATTAACAGTGAGAACTTTACAATGAATACTAAGACAGGAAATGTCATGTAATTAATCCTGTGGCAGCAGGTGTTAAGTATAGGTCTGGAGTACAGATTGTCCTGGGTTCTAGTACAGGGTGTGCAAACCTTGTTTTACTGTTGTGACATTGAAGATTATAGCAATGAAGTGCAACACACACAACTGTTTTCTCAACCTTCTTGTGTCAAAAGCTGTAAGTGTAGGACTACTGTACACATGGTCAAGTGTTTGAATACAGCATATTCCATATACTTTTAATGTAATTCCACTTCACATTATAGTCACCCTCACTTATAACACTTTATATAGTGTAACTGATATTAATATTTATATATGTGTGAGGGCTGAGACACTAATATTGTGTCAGTTACTTATTTATTTATCTATGTATTGCCCATTTATTATCAACATTATGATTATGGGTATACTGCTTACTATGTTCATGCAAGTATATTTCTGCTATCTGAATTGCCATGGCCTCCCCATTTGACTAACAGAGTTACACAAGTGCCTGTATATCAAATATCCTTGAAACAACATTGCTTGCCACTGTTGTGCATCACTTACTATCATACAAACATGTTGCCTTGCAGTGTGCACCCTCAACTACCATGTTTGCACGATGGTAAGTGATTTGCAACTTTTTCAAATGTTAAAAAAACAAAAGGTATGCACTTTCAGTAAGAGCAGTATGTGCAATTGGTGGGAAAACATCAGGCTACAAATTGTAATTAGTGGGAAATGCTCATTTCACATTGGGCTTGATCTCTGGTAGTCATGTCTGGTGTTTCTGGTGAAGCAGTGTGCTTCCAAGTGCAAAGGTGGGGTATTCAGGAATCCAAAGTGTTTATTGGACTCCTAGTTGGCCCTGGTTGCTGCAGCAGGACTATTTGGGCTCAGAATACAAGTCTGAAGCCTGGAATAGTATTGCCAGGGCTTTGACCAGTGTTACAGGTATCCCCCATACTGGTGAACAATGCCAACATCATGTTGATGACCTCCAGAGGATGAAGCTGGATACCCCTGACCATTAGATCGGGGAATTTAGTACAGAGGGCACCCCACAGATGTGTAAGTATCAATTACAGTGACTAATTGTAAGAGTTAAAAGCGGAATATAGTCAAGACTGGTATTCATAATGGTATTCTGTTCTGTTCTGTTTTTTCCACAGCTGCCACAGAGTGAGAATTAAATGTGAGATCCCATGTCACGTGACTGGCAAGGATACAAGAAGCATGTGGTATGTATGTATCAGAACAGTACTATTATTGTTACATTAAAAGTTAAAGACAGCTTAGTTGATATTTAATAGAGCTGTATCAAATTGAGCATGCATATCTCAACTGTAAAAGAAAGTATGCATGCCTTAGCCTGTAGCACAAAACAACAGTTCCATATTCTCAAGTAACAGTGAGCATGCATCTCTAAACTGCAAAAGAAAAGTAGTATGCATGCAATAGTCTGTAGGACAAAATAATGGTACAGTATAAGAGAGTAGTCAGCGGTTATGCATTCAGAAAATATACTTCCCAGATATACAGTACTATTAGGTTTTCTTCATTATTGCAATGTAACTTCAGCCCTCTACACCAGTGGCACAAATGGCCTGCCGTAAACTATAATCAGTGTAACTGGAACATGCATATGTGCAATATTTGCACACATCAAGGATTGCTGGCTGCAACCTGTACTATAGTGTGCATCTGTTATGAAGTGGGTAGTTTTAAAAGTAATAAAGAAATTTGTTAAGTGTTTGTAGTATTAAAAGTAAAGGTAACAGAATAGAGTCAAATAATTATATCAATGCTTTGTTATGTCACATATGAAGTTACTAATGTTCTCCCTTTTTTCTCTCACCACCAACCTTTATATTCTCTCTTTTTTTTATTTGTTGTTTTTTCCACACAGCACAGAGGGGTAGGCCTGTCCCACAGGATCCTCCTGCCCTCACTCCACTGGCTACAGCACCACACCCAGTATGTCTGGTGAGTGACCTGGCAGCATCTCCTTTGCTGCCCCTGCACTACCTGGCCCCTCAGATAGTTCTGTCCCCAAGGATAGGCCTGTGGCTTCCTCTGGGAGCAATGGCAGAGGTGGTAACTTTATCACCCAAGAAGAATTGCCAGGGATGATGCGTAGGATTGTGCGCTGCACTGTGGGTGAATGCCTATGTTAGATGGAGTGCCTGCTCTCCATCCTGGTTCAAAATACCAGAAGGAGACGCAAATGTTGGGCACTACAGCCAGAGGCGCAGTGAGGTGACAGTAATGACAGTCCAGTGGGTGAGAACTCGATTCTTACTTTCACCCAGCTTGATGCACATGGGACCTCAATTTTCCCACCCTCTCCCCAACCATGGTGTTCACCCAACTCTTGTGTCCTTCACCATCCCTGTGTCTTGTCTTGTCTGCCATTGCTTTCTCATCTACCTGACCTGACCAAACATAGCTACATTCCTTCCCCAACATTCCTCTCTCTGTGCAAAAACCCCCCCAAAAAGGGCATCTGTCTCCTCCCCAAAAAAATGTCCCATATATAGCTCTCCATTTCGCACATGTGTCTTCTTGACACCCTTGATTTGGTCCAATTGGCTATACAACATGATTGTGTTGTGGTCACCCCTCACTCTGGAGGTGACAGTCCAAATTCAGCTAATATTCTGCATATATGATCATGTTTTACTGTTGAAGAAATGGATAGCTATGTTTTTTTCCTACATACTTCATGCACATTCCTGCCCTCCTTTCACTTTGTTTTTCCCCCTGCTTGCTCCCAATTTCACCACTTTCCTGTCTTCCCCATTTCTTTTCTATAAAGCATAATTGTGCAGTGGTAATCATCACACACCAACACAAAGCAACGGTGAATGGCAGCAACATAAGTAAATGTATTTAAAAGTATCATACACACTTGTAAAATTACTACTTGCACCTGTATTCAAATCCAGTAACATCTGCCACTAACAACAATGCATCAGCACATGCCTCCACAGAGTCAGTTAAGTAGCAGATGTACTTTATACAATCAATAGTAACTGTCACAGTTTACAAAGGATTTCCCTTTGTACTCCCCCTGTGCTTGCTCCCCATATCACCAATGTCATATCATCCCCATTAATTTTGTAGGAAGCATCATTGTACGATCCTCAGTAATGTTTTATAAAGCATTATTGCCCAACACCCATTTAGTTTTATAAAGCATTAGTGAGAGATGGTGCACATTGCGCATCATCTCTAAGCAACACTAATACAAAAGTAGTTCAATGTATTAGCTACAGCTGTATTTAGAACCAGTACCATCTGGCCCCAAAAGGGAACATATGATTGCATTTCATTATTCTGACATATTAGCATTGTGTGTTCGGTTTTATAACTTTAAGTATATTGCTTTTTTTGTAAGTTGACAAAGAATGTGGTACATTTATTTTCTTATTTAATATAAGAATTTCTTCCATAGCTTTTCACTGAAAACACTGTAAATGCTATGCAGTTTTGTAATACTCTCTGTTTACTATTTGACTTTGCATCTTATATATGTACTACTGTACCTAGGAGCCCCCTTACCTAGAAATATCCTGAAATATCCTAAAAAGGGCTAGAAGGTCATCTTAGTTATCCAGCAATTCATTTTACAGGGACAAAGGTACAGTCTTACATTTATGTGGGCATCTAACAATTTGCCAATGTCGCTTTAAAAAACTGTGACTTACCAGACAAGTTCGTAGGAAAAGTCCTAGTGAAACAGATCTCTTCACTGCTGAGTGGAATTCCAGTCCAAAATATAAGCCTTCAGGCTAGAAAAAGTGGACTTGCATAGTTCTGTCACAATCTGATGGTACACCTTTTTAATATCATTACTTTGTATAACTGTTAGGAACCCTCAGATATATCTATCAGTGCAAGTCTCCTTAATTTGGTTATTACCACTTCCAATTGATCTAAGAACTGCCTCATAAGTTGTGTGTCCAGTATGTAGAACCATGGGAGATGTAACTTTTTCCTGTACTATTCCTTGTACATAGTACCGTTCTGGGTCTGATTGTCCTATTTCTGCTTCAACTCTTGCAACAGTGAACTATGGTATTCCGAAAGTGGTACTCCACACTGCTACTGTTCCATACAAGATGCCTTTGCATTCTCTTTAAGTTACAGTCAACCCTACATCCTCTACACCAAATAACATTATTCCATTTTCTTCATCTGATAAATATTTATAAACAGTGCTTTAATCTGTCTCCGTCCCCCATTCTGCGGGAATATACAGAGTCTCCCATGCCAATGTGGTCACAAGTGTTCCTCTATGCTGTGCACCAGGAAAAACTTGCTCCATGTTCTTCTACTCATACTCGTTTAACAACAGTGTATCAGTCATTTCCCCTTCCCCTTCCCTGTTAGTGTGGAACACACTATTTCTTCTTGAAACAAACAGGTTTATACATATAGGGTAGTAGTATGGCTGTACAATGTGATGAAGGAGAAATTATTGATGTGGAAGCTGTTAACTCTCCTCTTGACACTGTAGAACCTGACATGTCTTCCCATGACTCCTCTTCTAAGACAGGATTTGCCAGATATGCACAGAAAAACATAAGTTATAAGATGTCAAATTTGTTTTATATTGGGTATCTGACAAATTTTTGCCATTTTTTTCTTTACAAGGAAACTGTGAAATCTAGTGCAAGACTTGTATCAACTGCATATTGTTGTTTGTATCTACATACTGATATCATGAAAGTTATTTCTTATACCAAACAGCAGAGTTAAAATAACTTTGTTTAAAATATAGTTTGTCTCTTTTTATCAGGAGATAAAACTGAATATGATGACATTAATTACTTCTGTCTTAATTTTAAATAATGTCATTTGGCTTTTTAATTCAAACGTATGTTGTGATCTCATGATATTCAGCCCAGACCATATACTTCTAAATTTATTTTCTCTGTAGCCTCAGGCTTGAGATTTCATAAAGAGAATAGTATGTGCCTGTTTAAAAATGCCTAGGTATTTTCAACTAAAAAAATTATATTGAAAATTAAAATTCAACCAATTAGTACAGTGAATGCATAAACAGTAGTTACCAAGAAGGACCCATATCATACAGGACAACAACAGTGAGACTGATAGTCAAAAACACATTTGTTTAAAACTGAAAGACCCCATAGCACAGGTATAATATGACACAGCCATGGCATGTTAGTCAGCAGCACTGCTGAAAGCAGGCTGTACACCATAGAGATGATCAATGTACAGGGCATTTGATTAGCAAAGGCATCACCTCTAGAGCAAAGGAGGTTATAACCCCTCTATATTTGTCACTAACCAGGCCCATAATTAAGTATAACACCCCTTTTGGCATGTACCATATAAAGCACCTGTAGTAATTGAAGATACCTCAGAGGTTTCTAACTAAGAAGATCAAGGGACTTCAGCATGTGCCTTACACAGACTGACTAAAGCTCCTGTCACTATATTCAGTATCTTACAGACTTCTTAGGAGAGAATTATTGCTGGCTTACACAGCAATCTCTGACCCAAACCTAATGAATTTGCTGCACATCCGTAAATCAAATGGGACTAAAGCTACCCATTCCAGGGACCTAAATATGGCCCGTAACTTCAATAGGATGTGCTGGACGGACAGATTTGTCTCCCAATGACTGCCACGTCTTTGGAATAGGCTGCCAAATCATGTGAAGCAAAGCACCTCTATGATACTGTTCAAAAGGAACCTGGACGAGAGGATGGGGCACCAGAAATTCTTACCGGGAATTGCACCCTCAACCCTCCTGGACATGGGCAGTCATTAATAAATACAATCCTGGGTATTGACTAGACTACCTATGGTATTACATTAGGATGAAATGGCTAGGCTTGAAATGACCTCTGGGCCAATAGCCTAGTAACCTCCTATGATCCTATGATCCTATGATTAAGTGAATTAATACCTGCAGCCAGCGAGTCAGATAAGTAGTAGGTGTATTCAACAGCAGTTAAGTCTGCCATTTGCTATTAATTCTCTAAAATCTGCTACTCAACTGAGTCTGTAGCTCCCTCTATTAATGTATCAGTCCATTCCTTTTTGAGGTCAGATGGTACTGGGCTTAAATCCAGGTGTATGTAACAGTTTAAAATATTTTTACGTTTAAATACAAATACCAAAGTGTGCTAGTTGGTATGGAATCTGTAAAATATGCCTGCTAATTAACTGACTACATGGTAACATGTGTTCATGCACTCAGAGGAGTAATATGTACATTTTCAGGCTAGATGGTACTGCATTCGAATACAGCTTTCTCTAACACTTCTAACTATTATTTGCCATTGCCGCCCATTAGTGGGTGATGCGCACCATCGTGCAATTATGCTTTGAAGAAAAGATGTGGGAAAAATAGGAAAGTGGTAAAATGGGGAGCAAGCAGGGGGATAAACAAAGTGAATGGAGGGCAGGAGTGTGTAGGAGGGTGATAGGAAAGAAACATAGCTATCCATATATATGTAACATATTAGTTGAATTTGCAGTATCACCCTCAGAGAGAGGGTTGACCGCAACACAATCATGTTGTACAGTATATCAAACTGGACTGAATCAAGGGTGTCAAGAAGACACGTGCAAAATGGAGAGCTATGTATGGGACAATATTTTTTTACGGGACAGGTGCCCTTTTTGTGTTTTTTTGGAGTGAGAGAGGAATGTTGGGGAAAGGACGTAGCTATGTCTGGGTCAGGTAAGTTGGGTAGGTGAGGAAACAATTGCAGACAGAAAATACAAGATAAGACTCAGGGACAGTGAAGGACACAAGAGTTGGGTGAACACCATGGTTGGGGTGAGGGTGGAGACATTGCAAACCCATGGCCGTCAATCAGGGTGACAGTGAAACTCGAGTCATGAACCACTGAACTGCCATCATTGTCATCTTACTGCACTGATGGCTGCAGTGTCTCACATATGTGTCTGTTATTCAATACAGTGATGGAGAGCAGTGTCTCCTTCTGGCAAAGCCATGCACCAACTGTGTGGAGCACAATCCTATGCACCAACCTTGCAGTACATAGCGGGTAATAAAATCCCTACCTCTGCCACTGCTCCTAGAGGAAACCACTGGCCTATCCTGCAGGGCAGAACTACCTGATCGTACAGGTAGTGCAGGGCAGCAGAGGGGGGTGCTACCAGGTTGCATCCCAGATGTGTTTGGGCCTTGATGCCATAGCTGGTGGAGTGGAGGCAGGTGGATCCTGTGGGGCAGGCCTACCCTGCTGTGCTGTGGGAAAAAAATAAAAAATTAAAACAAACAAAAAAAAAGAGAGAAGATAAGAGTTGGGGTGAGAGAAAAACAAGGGAGAACATTAGCAACTTCATATGTGACATACAATGAATTGATACAATTGCTTGACTCTATTCTGTTAACTTTACTTTTAAGACTACCAATTCCTAGCAAATGACTTATTTACTGCTAAGACTACCCATTCATAACTGATGCACACTCTACTGCAGACTGCAGCAAGTAATCCTTGATGTGTGCATATATTGCACATATACATATTCCATTTATACTGATTACAGTTTACAGCAGGCCATTGGTGCCACCGCTTTAGAGGTCTGATGTTACATTGTAATACTGATGAAAACTTAACAGTATTGTATGTTTGGGAAGTGTGTTTTTTGAAACCACAACCTCTGACTACTCTCTAATACTGAACTGTTGTTTTGTCCTACAGATTAATGCATGCATACTTTCCTGTTATAGTTGGTACAAGCCGTGGTGGTGCAGTGGTAGCATTGTTGCCTCACAGCAAGAGGTTCTCCTGTTTGATTCTTAGCTGGAGCACCTTCTGTGTGGAGTCTACATGTCCTCCCCATGGTTGAGTGGCATTCGAAAGACATGCGTGAATGGGTGTGCCTTAGTTGAAGGTTGGGTGTCGGGCTGGCACCTCCTCACCATAAAAATCAACTGCCAATCATTAGCGGGCCAGAGTTCCGCTGTGGTGACCCCTAACCAAAAAAAGCCGAAAGAAGAAGAAGAACAACAACTTTCCTGTTACAGTTGAGAAATGCATGCTCATTTTGATACAACTGTATAATAAACCAAAAAAGGTGTCTTTTTTTTAATGCTACTCTAACAGTACTGTTTGGATGCATACAAACCACATGCTTCTCCCATCTGTGCCAATCTAGTGGCATGGGTTTGCACATTCAGTTCTCACACATTCAGTTTTCGGTCTGTGATGGCTATGGAAAAAACAGAGCAGAACAGAATACCATTATGAATACCAATCCTGACTATATCCAGCTTTTAACTCTTACAAGTAGTCTCTGTAACTGATACTTACACATCTGTGGGGTGCACCCAGTCTTACATTCCTCAAGACAACATTCGAGGGTATCCCTCTTCCTCATCCGGAGGTCTCTGTATTGATTCATACATTACTCACCTGTGCGGGGAATAATGATAGCACTGGTCAAAGCCGGGCAAGACTATTCCATACCTCTGACTTATAATCTGAGCCACAATAGTCCCTCTGCAATAGCCTGGGCCCATGTTAATTCACTAGGAGTTCAACAAACACTTTGGACACCTGGACACCCCATCTTTGAGCATGGAATCTCAAGACCTCTCCATGAACACCTGCCATGCCTACCACAGATCAAGACTAATGTAGAATTATGTTTTCCCACCAACTGCATGTATTGCCCTTACTGAGAGTGCACACTTTTTGATTTTGCAACATTTGAAAATGTTGCACATCACTCACCATCGTGCAAACATGGTACTCAAGGGTGTGCACTGGCAGGCAACATGTTTGTGCAATGGCCAATAGTATTAATTGAATGCATCCAGTTTATGTTTGCAATTGTCTGGGTCCTGTCTACTACCTGGGGGGGGGTCCATTCATCCAGTTTGTGCCCTGCCACTCTACACACAAACCAGATGAGCATAGCCAAACCCATTTGTGCTAAGCGGCACATCATGCAAACAGCGCCCCCCCAAAAAAAAAATAAATACATAAATAAAACTAAGAAATAGTTTAAAATGAGGAAACTCAGTCTATGACATACACAGTAGAAAATGGCAATGCACATGAGATATGCCTACATAGGTCTGGATTTCAACTCTCACTCCAATGCACCGTCAGAAAACAGAATGATTGCCTTATCCATCTTTGCCACACAAACAGCTTTGCAGCAAAAAAATGAAGTAATTCCTCACACAACCAAGTGCAACTGAATATACACTGATGTCAAGGCATAAACTGTTATTTGTACATTTATTATATTTAATATATTTAATATATTTGGATGTAGTGCACTTAGTGATAACACAACCTGTTATGATTATTGCTTTCAAATATACAGCTTTGTCTTACCTTACTGTGTTTCTTGGTCAGTCATCAGTTATATGACCAGTATTCAGAGACATGCAGTGTGTAAACCAGTCTATATCATTTACCTTAAAATGTGTGAGGATATAAACTGGAAATACTATGATATGCAGTTGCCATCAAATGAAGGGCATGTTGGATGGCACAAATAAGCATAGTCTGCTCTTTTGTGAGGGGCAAAGATGATTTCCTGTTATGGCACTTGCAAGGGTACACTTTTCTTTTGAGGGGAGGAAACAAGCTGAGCTACTGTTATGACACAAACAAGGATATGCTGCTTTTGTTACTCTCTGTTTTGCATCCTGCCTGTTTGATCTTGTGAGGATTGTGATGTCAGAAACTGCAATGTGTCTCATTACTTTCTAACTTCTGCCTGTAATGATTTCCCATTACAAATGTATGGTGCTAAACTGAGGGCATGCAGTGATCATCAGTACTTTGGAGAGGTATGACTGTGTGAATATTTGATGCCTGAGGCGTACTACTTACTAATGGACATGTACAAGTCAAATAACTCTCTGCTGTCACATGTTATGTTAATTTCTGTACAAATCTCCCACCATTTACTTTCTTACTCTACCAAGTGATGAAATACAAGGAATGCCATAATATTATTATACAATACAGCACATGTTCAGGACTTACCTTGTAAATGTAGCAGTTGTCTCAGTGTTAGTTCAGGGCTGACTGTGATGCAAGCAGTACACTGCCAACACATAGGGAGGTAAAGGCTCTATCTCTGAGTTGAAACCGGTAGAAGTCACAGAGTTCCTGTAGTGTGTCCCTGTCCACCCTGTAGCACTCTACAATGTCCATGTCATGTATGTTGTGATAAGTTAAATGTGACATGAAGGCTCTTCCCCATCCTGGCCTAGTCATATTGGCAGCAACATTGCCTGCAGCCTCTAGCATATACAAATGGATTAAAGCAGCAGCAGCTCCTTACATTCTCTCTGTGTAGACTTTCTGTGTCTGTACTCCTCAACTTTTGAAATCTGCAGGAAAACCAGCATGGAGTCTACATGCCTGCTTTATAATTTGTTGAATAGCTCCACCGGATTGGTTGATTAGCATGCAGTTCATTTGCTTATGCTGTAATTAGCATATCTGAAACACAGGCTAAGACAGATGCAATTAATTAATAATCTACTCCATTATAAAAAGCCAAATGTGTAGCTAGCCAAACTGATGGTGAGGCCACTTGCTACATTTGCAGGACTTCACAGAAGCATAATTTTTCACAAGATATCTTTACAGAGGAGTATTGAACTCCAGCAAGTATGCTCCCATTTTGTTACCTACATAATGCATGCACTGGAATATATTTATGAATAATGTGAAGCAAAGGCATTTAGACTTTTATCCGTATGCATTAGTTAGAAGTGTACTGGTGGCATGGCCTTGATTGTCAAGCCATTTCAGAGGTACATATGATTGACAATACATGAAAATAGAATGCTGTGTGATAAATATGTACAAATGTTTCAGGGACAGTTCCTTTGAAAGCACTTTTTGCATTTCAAAGGTGTTTTATTAGCAAAATGGCTTATTTGCCTGTTCTTTTGTGGGATGTGGGGAGCAAAGAAGAGTTACTGTTATGTCACAAACTAGAATGGACTGTTCTTTTGGGGGCACAGTTGAGTTACTGCTATGGCACAAACAAGGATATGTTGCTCTTGCTACTCTCCTTGTTTTGCATCCTACCTGATGTTAGTATTTCACATCTGTAGACTGCTTTATGTTTTTTTCCAATGGGTAATACTGACTGGCTACCTTAGTTTTTTATGTGGAAACAGTTGCTTTGTAGCTATGTGATACTTATGTGTATTATCATTCTGTTTTCTTTTAGGGCACAAACAATGTCAGTGAGGCAGAGACCCCATTCAACGATGCGTATAAAAACATAATTATTGATGCTCTCCGCCAACATGGGGCATTTCATCTGGGAAAGGGTGGGCCCAATGTGGCACACAGGCTACAATTATGGCAGCACGTTGTTGAGAATATCAATTCTGTGGGTGGTCATAGCCAAGCCTATGAACAGGTACACCACAGGGCCACTGACATAAATACCATAATGTAGGCAAGCAGCTGCAGTTGTCTAAGACCAAAGGGTAACTGGGGATGGCCTGCTACAGAACCACCTCTTACCCTCAGTGAAGAGTTCCTGGTGAATATCCTCCTTCATGAGAGTTGACAGCAGAGTAGATGACAGTATTTCCTTGATGTGGGCACCACTCCTTCTGAGCCCCAAGAGGAGCTTCCAGGTAGGCTTTGTTATATGAGCAGCTGAATACTGTTGTTTAGTAAAACAATTGAAATAAATGTTACATCTGTGTCACATGACTTTTTTGGGGAGGGAATGAAGATTGCTGCAGTTATAAGCTTAGTTTGGAGGAGTACATGTATTACCCCTCTGTCTTACTGTTAAATGTGATGATGTTGCCCTTATCTCTTGCTTAACTTCTTTCAGGACTGTCAGGAATCCAGCAAGGTATGCCTTCCACAAATGATAAGCCAAATAAATTAATGTCAGTACTGCAGATCAATTTAAAGAAATATCATAATGTGTCATTTTAGGCCTGTTGTGTGTATTATTGTACTGTCTATAATAGTGGCAGCACTGTTAGTTTGTTCGGCATATATTGCGCCATAGTAGTGCAGGCATTAATGTATTTCTGTGGTTCTTCCTTTTTCTCATAGGTGATCATGACAGTGGGAGTGTGGGCCCTGTGCCACCTGATGTCAGTATCTCAGCAGGCATTGATGATGATGGTGGCCAAACTGAGGCAAAGTTGGGGGGGGGGTGCAGAGGTTGAATCTGACATAGAGGTTGACATCCAACCACCCCCTTCATTTTCCTCAGACACAGCCAGTAGGTCTATGCCTACCAGTCCAATGAGCTCACAGATAACAGACAGATGGAGGGTGAGGACATTGATCAGGAAAGTGTGGTTACTGTGGCTTCAATGCCTGTTGACTCTGGTTGTAGCCATAGTGTAGGTGAGGTGCCATGCAGGAGGGTTGATAGGTGTGCTTGGAGGGGGCCTGCTGTCCCTCCTCCACCTGGTGCAGGTGTCTCTTCCCATGTCACTCAACATATGTATAGGGCTGTCATGGAGATACAGACATGTACAGAAAGGCAGTCCAAGCAAAAGCTCAGGGCTGTAGATGTAGCACAGTCTGACATGCATGACTGCCTATGCCGTGTTACCAGTGCAATGGCTCAGATGAATGACACATTGGAATGAGCAGTGTCTGTGATGGAACATCTGCTGAGAGAGGAACAGTGCCCTCTTGGGCATAGGTCAGCCACAATATCTGCTGATAAACAATGTGGCCATGCCCGATCATGCTACTATAGTGGCAGTACTTCCACTGCTCTGTTGGTGAG
This sequence comes from Protopterus annectens, assembly GCF_019279795.1. Lineage (NCBI taxonomy): Eukaryota > Metazoa > Chordata > Ceratodontiformes > Protopteridae > Protopterus > Protopterus annectens. The sequence continues at coordinate 222,645,911 of NC_056733.1, read as the reverse complement.
TGTGCTGTCCACACCCAAACGTGGCAGGCCATTGGGTCATGGTCCTGGGCATTCCTGTGAAGGGAGCACATCCATCAAACATCAATCATGTTCCGGTAGCAGCACTGCATCTAACCTTGCGCATGGAGGTGACAGTTCAGCTCCTGCAAAGCCAGTTCTCTTGGTCAGAGTCGACAACGATGAACTGCCAGCTCTACCATACATGCCTCACACCTGTCTGACATACCAAGATGTAGAGTTAGCACTGAGCTTGGCTGTGTTTATGCAGAATTTCACACACCACATTCACATAGAGGACGCCTACAGACACAAACACAAGAGTTACATGGTTCAGCCTACCTGATTCCTTTTCTTACTCACAAACACTCACTGACCTTTTGTGTCAGCCTAGACCTCCTGCCTCTCCACACAACACCCAATGCAAGTGATTATAACTGTGCCATATCTGCTTAGTATATATGCATTAGTGTTGTTGAATTGATAATTGTACCTGTCACTTATATTTGCCTTGCCAAGTTATATAGTGGATAACATCATCATTTCACTGCTTTACACTGTATTTTCTTGTAAGGGTTGTGAAATCAGAAACTGCAGTGTGTATCATTACTTTCTAACATTTTTCTTAAACGATTTTCCAATGCAAAGGTGAGAAGAATAAGAAAAAAAAAAAACAGTAATGGACACATATAAGTAAAATAAGTGTTTGCTGTCACATATTAAGGTACGTTTTATACAAATCCACCACTATTTATTTGATTACTGCATCAAGTTAAGAAATAAAAGGAGATGCAATAATATTATTAAAGAATAGATTCTAGGTTCAGGACTTACCTTGCAAATGCAGCAGTTGACACAATTTTATTTCAGGGCTAAAATTTCCTTGTCTCTACTCCAATGGTATTGAAATATTCAGGAAAAACCTGAATGGAGGCTAGATGGATGCTTTATAGCGTGTTGAATAGCTCCACTATGCTGAAAATCACCTGCTTATGCAGCGATTAGCACATATGAAAAATACCTACTGCTTAACTGAGTATGTTAACTCCATTAGTGCGCAATGTGCACCTCCATGCAGCTGCACTCACCTATGGTTAAAGAAGGTAAACACCGGTAATCTTGTTATTACTTTCCCCCATTCCTGTGATATTGAGCAAGCATGCAGCTCAAAAAGTGAAGGAACGGTTGCAGACCGTGTAATAGAACCCAGGACCATCTACACTCTAGCCCTCCACATACACATTGTGGAAGTGCCTACATGAATTCAATATTCCTACACGGTTACCATTTTTTTGGATTCAGCAATTCTAATGAGTTTTGATCTCATTTGCATCTTCACAGTGCTGACAGCCCTGAATCTACATTGTTGGTAACCGTGTAGGCAGGGAAACTGAAGGGGAGCCCAATATTGTACACACAAGGAAGGGTATTGCTTCACTGTATATCTGTACAGAGGAATACAGATTTTGATAAAATTTGACTGTATTCCATCAGATACACACTGCATATGCATACATGACAGTGTGAATATTCTGTTTCATGGGGTTTACATTTTTAGCTATCTACATTAGTAACGAGTATATTCTTCATTTGGGGGTGGGGGAGCAAAGCTGCATTTATGTCATGACACTTAAAGAGTGTTGTTGCTATTGTTACTATACTTTTGTGGCATCCACTCTGTCAAATAATCTCATAATTTGACTGCTGTTACATGTTAGGGTCAGGTCTGTTCAGATGTAATCACTTTTACTTGCTCTTGTTTCCATGTAGACTCCTTTCCGTGGCTGTATTCAAAAATTTTTCGAATACACTGACAACACGAGCAAAGAGTCTACATGGTTGCTTTACAGCTTGTTGAATTGCTCCACCATGTTGGTTTACTTCATTAGCATACAATTCAGCTACTTATGCTGTAATTTGCATGCCACAGAAATTGCCATGTTTGCATGTGACTATGCGCCACTACATGACGTTTACTGGATCTGAAACCTTTCTTAGCTGTGTGCGCATCTTGCTGCAATGCACACACAATAAAAATTACCATGTATGCTTTACTAAATCCCCCTCACTATTTAAAACTACTAACAAATCATTAAATATATTACTATTAGAATTAAGATGAGATATTTTGATAAACTTACTTTTATCAATATTATTTGTATATATGTATGTGTATATATATATATATATATATATGTATAAGTGTAATCCACACATAGAAGGTACCTCTGAGCCAAAGATAATACGAGGTGCTGAATTGAGATAGTTTATTCAGTACACACAAATACGTAGGAAACCACAAACACTAAATAAATATCTAACGCAATTCACAATACATGTGTTTTCGTCTCTCCACTGTAAGACTTCATCAGATGACCAGTGTAACATAAATTGAAAAATATATACCTCCATTAATTAATTACAGACCAACAGGAATAAAACATAACTCTTAAAATACCCAATGAAATGAATTCAATGTCTGGCTAATATCTTATTAAAAAAACACATCTTAAAAAACGTATTTAGAAATATTGCACGTTTTCCCAAATTAATAACTTAATTAATAAATCAGTGTTAATAAACTTGTCATGTTGGTAAGACTAAATGTATGTTAAGGAGAAGGATCTATGAGCATAAATATGACATAACAAAAAAAGAAAGAAACTAATGCTTTATATAAGCACACAAAGTTTTGTTTGAAAGCAGAATTTTCATCTTTTTTTGTGCTGGAACAGGTAAAGAATGAAATAAGGGGAGGCCTATGGGAGGAGAAAATTGAATTCAGAGAATTGTGGTGGCAAGTTACCCTGGAAGCAGGACCCCCACCCCCCTGGGCTAAATGATTATGTTTCTATTCTACCTTTATTAAAACTAAGATCTGCCAAGTTTTAAGTGTTTTGAGGCGTAATATTACTTTCAGCCAGTAGATGGTACTATTTTATTACAACATTTAATGTTAAGATATATTTTTTTAAAGTGGGGGGAAAATATGCTTTAATAGGTTTTAAATTATTTATTCATGAGATGTAATGTATTATAATATATTTATTAACACTGATTTATTAATTTGGTAAAACATGCAATATTCCTAAATAAGTTTTTTAAGATGTGTTTTTTTTAATAAGGTATTAGCTAGACATTGAATTAATTTCATTGGGTATTTTAAGAGTTATGTTTTATTCTTATTGGTCTGTAATTAATTAATGGAGGTATAAATTTTTCAATTTATGTTACACTGGTCATCTGATGAAGTCTTACAGTGGAGAGACGAAAACGCGTGTATTGTGAACTGCGTTAAAGATATTTATTTAGTGTTTGTGGTTTCCTACGTATGTGTGTGTACTGAATAAACTGTCTCAGTTCAGCACCTCACATTATCTTTGGCTCAGAGGTACCTTCTACGTGTGGATTACAATTTTTCTTTTGGGTGCCTATCCTATTTATTTGGTTTTATATGTATAAGTGTGTTTATGTTTCTGTCTGTGTGTGTGAGTGAATGTGTGTATGAAAGCAGAGGAGACTGTGTGTGTGAGAGAGATCAAGAGAGAGAGAGTGGTCTTGTGTGAGTGAATGCATGTATGAAATCAGAGGAGACTGTGTGTACAAGAGATTGAAAGAGCGGTCTTGTGTGAGTGAATGTGTATGACAGTAGACTGTGTGTGTGTGTGTGTGTGTGTGTGTGTGTGTGTGTGTGTGTGTGTCTGAGACAGGTCGAGAGAGAGTGAGAGTATCTTGTGTGAGTGAATGCATGCATGAAAGCAGAGGAGACTGTGTGTGTGTGTGTGTGTGTGTGTGTGTGTGTGTGTGTGTGTGTGTGTGTGTGTGTGTGTGTGTGTGTGTGTGTGTGTGAGACTGAGAGAGAGTGAGAGCCATCTTGTGTGAGTGAATGCATGTATGAAAGCATGCTTCCTCCAACACCATTAACACATGCTACAGAAAGTTTGAAACATTAGGTAAAGGAACTATTTTACATCAAAAATGTATAAAAATAATATAGTAGTTAAAAAAAAGTAAGTAAATCACAACAATTTTACAGAGAGCCCATTCTCTAAGGGCAATGTTGCCATCCAGAGTGTGTGTTACTGTGTAATTAGTATCCTTCCAGGGGTATAGAGGTCCTATCATGCATTATTGCTTACTTGACTGAATCATAATAATCTCTGTATCAAAGCATTGTACCTTACTATACAACTATTAACCAGTAAATTTTACTTGCCCTGGGAAAAATTTACTGCTCAGGTATTTTGTGATTTTCATCTCAGGAAAATGAAATTTGATGATATGGCCATTTGAGCATTAGAAGTATATATATATATATATATATATATATATATATATATATATGTGTGTGTGTGTGTGTGTGTGTAGAGAGAGAGAGAGAGAGAGAGATGTACACAGAGGGAGAGATAATATCTATATATACCTATATCTATATATATTAGATATTTAGAGGATGTGAGGAACATGCACTCAGCCTATCCCCTTACAAAACACTTAGGTGATCACAAATGGGTTTTTGGGGAAACATGTTCTTGATCTGTTTTGGCTGACCTGTATTTTTTTCAGTTGTTCATGCTTCAGTGTTTTATTGGGGAGCATCTGGAACATATCACAAGCAAGAATTCACTGCTCTTCCATTCTCTATTTTATTTTATTTTAATTAGTTGTTTGGTGACACAATGGCACAGCGGATAGCATTGCTGCCTCACAGCAAGAGGTTCCCTGGTTCAGTTCTCAGCTAGGGTCCCTTCTGTATGGAGTGCGCATGTCTTCCTTGTGTTCACATGTGTTTCCTTTGGTTTTCTTACATATTCCAAAGACACACACATTGTGGGGCCATACGTGTGAGTATGCATGCAGGTGTGTGGTGTGGAAGAACTACCACAGCAGGGCTAGCCACCAGTTGGGGTAAACCTTGGCTCTAGATAATTGTCACTGTTGAAGTGACACACCAACCCCATGTGCAAAATGGAAAAAAGGGGTTGTGGATGGATGGATGTATTTCTTTATTTATTATAGCTGGAGCTTAACTCTTAGTGTTGTTAATTATTCAATAACGTATTTTAGCAAATTATTCTCTTCTTAGATTCTTTTTGTGGGGAGTCAAGCTGTGGGAGAGGCAACTGAGTGGTCCCAGGAGGGCATTAGCTGTTCTTTTTCAAAAGGTGGATTGTCAAAGTTTGTGAGATTTGTAGTGTTTGATTTAGAAAAGTGTCAACATGCAAGATCTGATGTAGTGATTGTTAATTTTTCTGCAATGAACAGACACACTTGGTTGCAAAACAGATGGTCGACAGGTTTGTAATATCAACAGTTCCTGGAATTGGGGAATATGCCCATTCCCTAGGGATTGTGGGATCTCAGAGATAGTATACATATTAGGCAGGGGTTGTGGGAGTATAGGGTCAATGTTTTTAGTATCAGTCATTGAAGTTTAGATTAACTTCAGTAGATCCAGACACACACACATGTGGGTCCACAGCTGTATATATATATGTATGTATATATATATATATATATATATGTATATATATATATATATATATATATATATATATATATATATATGTGTGTGTGTGTGTGTGTATGTATGTATATACACACACACACACACACACACACACACACACACACACACACACACACACACACACACCCACACATATATGTGTAAAAACAAAATGGCATCTTGCTATAACAAGATTGCTGAGTTTGCCACTGGCGCCTCATATAGATCCCATCACTGTATCTCTCTCAAACAGCTCAACTGGCTTGAGTTGCCCCAACTACTACTAATTACACAACTCTTCATAACCCATAAACTGTACTACCACCCTAACAAAACTCCAGCGCTACAGGAGCTAATACAGCCCTACAGCACCACCTGTACCTTAAGATCTACAGACTAAAATCTCATAGCTGTCGTCAAACACAAGAATGAAGCAGGCAAAGCTCTCTTTGCTTGTACAATAACTACATTTTGGAACTCACTCCCAAAGCACATAACTTCTACCAGCTCTGTCTCACTATTCAAGAAACTACTTAACACTCACTACTCTACCAATTGGCTGTGCCCTTGTGACCACCCAGATTAACTCACTTTCCTTTCAATACTGCTATGATTCTGCAGAACCTTCACCACTTATCTATTAACTACTTCATTCTTAACAAACAAGGTTTTTAAGTTACTTATTTTTCTAAACAATGTTATTCAGAAGGTTTTTTGTTATACTTCACCTATGTAAAAATATTAAATATGTTCCAATATGATTGTATGGGAATGTAGTACTATTTCTGTTTATATTTTATATGTGGAGCTTTTCTCCCCGGGCCTCCACTGAAAATGGACCTGCGTCCAGTCGGACTTTCCCGGTCATCAAATGTAAAATAAAAATAAAAAATAAAATTAAAAAAAATATATATATATATATATATATATATATATATATATATATATATATATATATATATATATATGTATAGATATAGATATACTGATAGAGTAGACTGGTTAATAGACTTTTTTTAGCAATGGTCTGGGATTTAAAGAGCACATAAAACACAGTAAATGAGGCATACTGGCAGTTTCAGGTTGCATTTAAGTAAATTGTTGTTGAATATTGTTATAACAGCAAGGAATTGATACAATTAACATAAATGAAAAACAAGTAAAATAAATAAACAATGCTATGTCAGTAGTAACAATAATGAATCAGTATTTAACAGAGATGAAAGACAAGTACAAAATGTTCTCCAAGGCACAACTAAATACAAAGCTTTAAAACTTATAAGTGAAAGGGGTTGTGGATGGATGATGTGTTTATTTATTTATTACAGCTGGAACTAAACTCTTAGTGTTGTTAATTATTCAATAACATATTTTAGCAAATTATTCTCAACTATTGCCCCTCAGACATTTGAACTCATGCTGAGCAAAAATATTCACTCTTAATTTGGCTTAAAATTCCTTTGATATTTGTTACTTATGTATATCAGTAGTGAGCTGGTTTCAACAGGCTGGTGTAGTCTTTGAAAATGTCCTCTCACCAATGACCAGTCCAATGAGTGGTCTGGTGAGAGTTAGTGCATGCTCATTGGATGATGGTCTGATCACTGAGAGTGCGCTGTCATTGTAGGGTGGTCTTGTCAGTGTGAGAGCAGCATTATTGGACGGTGGCTTGGTAAATGTGTGTGTGATGTCATTATATGGTATATTGTTCAGTGTGAGTGTTGTCATTCTATGGTGGTTTGGTCAGGGTGAATGCACTGTCAGTATATGTGGTCTGTTCAATGTGAACACACTACCACTTTATGATGGCCTAGTCAGTATGAGTACACTGCTACTGTATGGTGGTCTGGTCAATGTGAGTACAGTGTCATTATATGGTGGCCTGGTCAGTCTAACTGAATTTTTATTTTATGGTGGAATGATCAGTCTGTGCATGCTGATATCTTATAGTCATCTGGTCAGTGTAAGCATGCTGCTATTGTATAATGGCCTGGTCAGTGTAAATGTGCTATTATTATATGGTGGTATGTTCAGTATCTATGTGCTGTCATTGTGTTGTAGTCTGGTCAGTGTAAGTGTGTTGCTTTCTGCAGTCTTATCAAGAAGACAAGGGTTGAGCTGCACTCTGCACAATAAATAGTAAACAGGAAAATAAAAGAACCAATGAAATACAAGTGAAACCTGAAGTCAAAGTATGGTAGTCTGGTTAATCTATGTGCATTGTCATTACATGGTGGTTTTGTCAGTGTAAGTGCTCTGTAATTGCATGGTTGTCTGATCAGTATATGAGTGGTACATCGCAAGTGGTCTGGTCAATGTAAGTGCAATGTCATTATTATGGTGCTCTGGTCAATGTAAATGTGTTGTCATTGTATGGAAGTCTGGTCAGTGTGAGTATACTGTCAATGTATGTCATTTTTTTCATTGTATTTGTTCATAGGTTCATTGGTTAATACTACATCATTTCACCATGCCTAGATACAACATCCCAAATTATGAATACCCACAGACATGAATAATTACTACTCAGTTACAACCCATTCATTGACAGCTTGAGAGGCAGACCTGGGATATGTGTAATACCTAATTTTGACCCCTTTGAATGAGGGCTTGAGGAACCAGACCCAGGTATATTTACAATTGGCTCCCATCTGTCCTGGTTATGCTTAAAGTAGGTAAGGGGCTATTATGTTTTACATCCTAGAGAAGTTTATTCCATAAAAGAGGGATTCTCTGAGAGAAAGAGATATTTATCTTGCCAGTAGGTCCTATTTATATTTCAGTAGAAATTTAGATATTTTGAGCTGGTGTTTAGGGTATTATTTGTGTTGTGGATGCATAGGAGGTCACATAGGACTAGGTTCTTTGAGGCTTTGTAGGTTAGACAGAGGTCCACTCTCAAAAGTCTATAGGAAACAGAAAAGAGAAAGAGAAATTTAAAATGATCAGTGTAGCTCAAAGAAGTTCCCTTGATCTTCTTATTGAAATGCTGTGGTCTCTCAAAGTGAATCATATGCTTACACAAGTATATACTAAAGGAGACTGTATACTTTATAATGGGCTTGATGAGGGGGGAGGAGTAGACAGGGATGATAGGCTCATAGGTATATAATAGGCTAATGACTACCAATGTCTTTATAAACCTAACCATGCAACCCAAAATGATTGTATCCCTATGTATCATGGGCATTTATTAGGAGGGGGTATATTAGTTAGGACATTTCTAAAGGTTATGTGGTGGGGATATGTTAGTTTTGGCATTACTGTTTTCCTCTTTCTATCAGAGACATGGGGGCCAGACCCATGGTGAATTTCTGATTTCCCATCCATTGGTCAAGGTTACTCTTAAGTACAGTTAGGGATGGCATGACTTATACTTATTCAGAAGTCTCAGCAGGGCCAGAGGAATAATTAAAGACTGTACTCACCCTGCTTACAGAATGTTCCTACATCTGTCATCTGGAAAGCACTTCTGAAGCATACACTGCAGAACTACGAGATTCAGGAACAGCTTCTTCCCTAATGTCATCAGGCTGCTGAACTTTAATAATAACTATGCTCCAGGATGGCCATCTGGGTCAGTAGAAACTGTAGTAGCTTGTCTTATATTGTGCAGTCCCATCTAATACTAAGTGCAATATTCACCATGACTGTTAACTTATAGGCCATCTAGAGCAGTAGTAATGCAATAAAATATCTCTTCTTTCAGTCCAATACATGTTATAAATTTGTAAATTAACCATAGTGCATTGCTCTAATGTTCACAGTGCAATACTTAAATGTCCCTTTCTATGTAAGGATCAATGCAATGTCTTAACCAAGTACCCGTGCAATACTAAAGTCTCATGCAAGTAAGTGTTCACTGTGAAAAGTGTTAAAATGTGTTTCTAAGTATGTAAAGTATTAGTCTGTCTACCTGCATGTCTGTGATGTAATAGCTAGGTGTATATGCGTGAATGTATGTGAAAATAGTCTATATGTTGTCTGCACATTGAGTCTGGAGGCACGGAATTTCATTCAGTTTTTGCACTTGTATGATTTCTGAATGACAATAAAGTTTACTTTGATTTTGACTTTGACTTTGATTCACATGATTGGGGAACCTGTTCCAGAGCATGGGGATCCTCTGAGACACATATTTGCCTTGCCAACATGTCTTATTTATGTCACAAGCAAACTTTAAATTGGATCTTGTAACTGTGATGCTGTTTGTTTTGTGGATGTGCAAAAGGTCCATCAGAGCTGGATCAGAGGATACCTTGTATTTCAGGGATAGATCACCTCTCCTTAACCTGACAAGGAACCTTTGTGGGCGTTCTACCTGTTGCATAGATCTGATCGCATACATGCCAAAGGAGGCATTATACTTAATGATAGAGCTAATAATGGTTGAATAAAGTGGCACTATGATTTCCTTGGACCTGGATGCTATGCCCTTACTTCTAATTTGGGTGACATAGAATAATTTTCTTATTACCTTGGCCACATGTTGGTAAATGCCAGATTACTGTTACATATGTTCCCAGATCCCTGACTATTGTGTCAACTCTTAGGGATATCTTATCGATGGAGTAAATAGCCTGGCTGGCAGATTTCCCAAAAGGCACTATAATGCTTTTCTTCGCATTGAGTTTTAATCAGTGACTTTGGCACCAGTCATTTGTCTGTGCTAGATCCTCTTGTAAGATGTTTCTGATAGCTTCCAATTTGCAGCTATCTGTGAATTTGGTTAGCAAAAGGCTACTGACATTAGCCTTTACTTCCGAGAAGTAGATGGCAAATAGGAGCAGTCCCAGTATGGAGCCCTGAGGTACTCCATTGGTGACTGGTCTCTTAGTTGAGGTGGTCTCACCAATCCCAACTTCCTGGGTCCTGTCTGTGTGCCAGCTGGCAATCCAGCAAGTTATGTAGGGGATTATGCCCAGTTCAGTGAGTTTGTCAACTATTCCTGAGTGGGGTATTGTATCGAATACCTTAACCAGGTTCAGGTATGTGGTATGCACCATTTTCCCCTCATCTATTGTCTTGGTTTAGTTGGCATGCTCTTCCCTTGACAAAGCCAAACTGGGTTGGGTCCAATATTTGAACATTGCCTATGTCTTTGTTGATCATTTCCATGATAATTCATACCATGGTTTTGCATATTTTTCTAGTCAGACTAATAGGCCTGTAGTTTCCAGGGTCAGTTGATGGTCCACCCTTGTGAAGTGAGGTAACCATTGCAGTCCTTCATTCTCATGGTACAAAGCCTGTTTTGATGCTATAGTTAAAAAGTGACTCAAGTGGTCCTGATAGGTCATGCTTCAAGCTATTTAGAAGGCATCCTGAGAAACTGTTGGCACCCACTGAGGCTGTGTTTTTTACCTTAGCAAACACTGCCAAGATCTGCTCCCTGTTAATAGTTTGGGGTAGTTATACTAGTAGATATGTCAAGGGGGGAGGTGGAGGGGTGAAGTTTTAGCTGAATTTGTGAGTCAGCAAATTCTCTATGTCACTCTGCTCAGTGAAGGTGGCACCACTGACCACAGGTTCGGCTCACTATGTGTTGCCTTTAAGGTTTCAAACATTGCTGTAGAAGGTCCTGTGGTTATCTTCAGCCTGTGAGGCTATCTTGACATCATAACTGGCCTTGTTGGACTTAATTAGCCCTCTTAGTTTCCTGTTTATTCTAATTAGAGAGCTCCTATCATTGTAGGAGTTGCTCTTCCTGATTTTAGCCATGACTTTTTTCCTTTTGTTATATACCCTATTCAAGTTAGGATTCCACCATTGTGGTTTGCTTTTACAGTTTGTTTTGAGTTTACTACTAGTAGGTACATCAGCCTCTATGGCATTTACATGGTTGTACAAGGACTCTGTGAATAATTTGGCATGGGTGAGGCATTGAATTTTGACAGACTATCCCTTAATAGGCTGTAGTTTGCTTTGGAATAGTCCCTAACTGTAATGGGGTTTGCTAGAGTTACTGAATGTATTTCTGTTTCAAAGGAGACATCTTTGTGGTCTGACCTCATCAGTGAGGACATGGCACTTGGAGGCGCAGCACTCTCCCATATTGTTGAGTACCAGGTCTGGTATGTTTGAACCTCTGGTGGGTTCTTTGCACACTATCTAGTCAAGCGTATTTGTGTTAAAAAAGTCCAGGAATTGCTGTGCCTGTGCGTATGAGGCAATGTATTTTTCCCAGTCTATAGAGGGGTAGTTAAAGTCTGCCATGAATAGGGTATTTAGTTTAATGGTGAGTGCCTCCAGTAGGTCTAGGAATGAGTTATGGGATTTTAGGGACATAAAGTGTGACTGATAGCTTGTTAGGATATAGCGTGGAACTTGTTCTGTGGTGACATGCACATGGATAAATTGCAGGGCATTCTCCTTTTTAAATAACGTAGAGTTATGCTTGTTGTTGTATAGACTGAAACTTCTTCACCTTTTGTCCCTCTCTGTGCAGCTGATGGTCTAAATATGTGGAAGGCTCTGAAGTCTTCCACTACCAGAATACTTTCTGTGGATTTAAATCATGTCACGGTAATGGCACAGATGTGTATATTTTCCAGAGGGAGGAGAACTTGTAGGGTATGGAGTTTCTTTGTTAGGCTCCCAGCATTGAGCAGTAACACCTTTAGGTTTCTTTCTGGACCATGCAGATATACTCCTGGTGATACGTCTGGAGAGATAAAAGGATTTCCAAATGAAAGTGGATACATGGTGATCAAATAATAGTTCATTGTCATTGAAAGTGCCCACATCCCTAATGACCAAGTCAAATTTCAAGGAGGTGTCACCTAAGTGGTAGGTGAAAGGGTGTCATTGTTTGACAAAGGACACATTGCTGCATTTCTTGGCATTTAGGTTTTAGCTATGGTCCAGGCACCATTTGTTTTTGTATGTGTTAGGCCCTCTCGGAGAATCTGGAAGTCAGACGTGGCATTTACAACTACTCCCAGGACCAATCCCTGGGGGACACCACTGGTAGCTTCTCTTTTTGATGTGAATATGCCTCCAACATTAATAGACTGGGTTCTGGTGGTAAGCCAGTTTACATTTCAGTGAGTAATAAACATGTTTATTAATTAGCTTATCATACCGCCAGAATATGGAATGGTATGAAAGGCATTTTCCAGATCCGGGTAGGTAGTGTGAACCCATTTGCCTGCATCTGATGCATCAGTGACCAGGTCAAAGATGTCATCAGGTTCAGGAGACAAGACCCAAACTGAAACTGGCTTGGGTCTGGGCCAGTAGGCTGCCTATGTCTTTGAGAATAAGTTACATAATGATGTGCACCATTGCTTTACAGATAAGGCTGGTGAGGTTTATAGGTCTTTATTTCGCAAGGTCAGTAAGGGGTCCCCCCTTGTGGACTGGGATGACTACAGTGGCTCTCCACACCTTCACAGTTATTGGTTGGATAGCTGAAGTCAGGCAAGAGAATAGTGATGGATCTGATAGGGACAGATGTCAGTTTGTTTAGAAATGCATCATGGGCTACAGGGGGCATGGAAGGAGTAGAGTAGTTTGCTAGGCTGTGGTATGGGATTTTATTTACTGTGAGAAGGAAATGCAGGCATTCACGGTCATTGTCCTGCCTTAAAGTTCCAGGGTTGAATTGGCTTCTTCTTAAGAATACAGACATGCCTCTTCCAATAATACTTCTTTTCTGGCATTTGGCCTGAAAGTGTGGTAAATATTTTAATCCTGCACAACTACACAGATAACTGTATTTGCAAAAGTTAGAAATGTCTGTAAGGAGTGCAACTTCCTGTTTAGTCTTATGGCATTGAGCAGTGGTACCTTTATATAGTCATGATTTTGTTTGGCTATGTAGGTAATTTGAGTGTGACCTTGCCTAAAAAAGCCCTATGGGAGAAGAAAAGGTCCTGGCCAATATACAGAAGACAGAAGGAGAGAGGTACAAACCATCCCTACCAAAGCAGCTAGGGTTGTTCATCATTTCCTCATAAGCTGATATGTATTGGACAGCCCTTGAATGATACCAACAGCTAAGCCAATGGTTAAAGTCAGTTATCTTTGGATTGTATTATGGCATGATTCTCAGTGATGGTAGGATACTGATCAAGGCTAGTTTCACACCAATATCTTATGGCATATTCTGAGAGCTCTACCATGTCTCTTCATATCATCCAAAGTAGTGTATCTGAAGTCATTCACTCTCATTGGCACAGTGACGAGGTCACATGTCTATATGATTTAAAGAGACTTGAGGGCCATAATGACATAACAGATCCTGGCACCTGAGAGGCAGCTGTCACCCTGCCCTTGCTCAGCCTGGTAAGTGGTGCATCTGTGTACCTGATTATAGAGTCACCAATGACCAGGACTTTGCCAGCTTGGCTTTACTACCTTAAGGTTTCTGCTTCCTAGATGAGTGACCCGTATTAGTTTTGTTTTTTGACGAGTCAGTGTGTGTTGTATGCTGGTTGACATGTTGATGAGGAGTTGCATTCAGGAGGTAGGTTTGAGGGCTTTGGTTGATGCCTTGCCTAGACCTTGAAGTTATAGGAAGCTTGGGTAGAGTTTTTTAATGGCATCAGCATATGACAATTTTGTGTTGAGACTCTGGGGATGTTACGTAGATTAAGGTGGGAAAGACTATATTATGCTCACTGCATGCAACTGGCTGAGAGAGGGACACTTCCAGTTTAATTAAGTATTTATACCACTCACAGATTAAGTCACTTAGGGTGAGCAGGATTTTGTTTTTGGTGAGCAAGTGGCAGTTCTTATACTACTTTAGCAATCCTGGTGCTGTAAGGTTGGCAATAGAAGGGGTATTAGTTACCTGTTAATCCATGGTGACCCAGGTAGCAGTGTGATGAGAGTCTATGGGCAAATAAAAAGGTGCTGTGTAGAAGTATTCAGGGGAAGAAGTTTATTGGATTAGTTGTGTGAAATGCAACTCCATGCAGACAAACACAGCTAGCAACCAGCCTGCACAGTCTCAGAGGAAGCTAAGAGGAAGCTCAGACCAGAAAGCACAAGCTGTTTACAAAGAGCAGAAGTGGGTGTCTAACTCACAGTGTTATAGGAGGATACACTTCTACTAGCAGTGCGTAAGAGAAGGAACTTTCTTGCACACACTACTACTACCACAGAGTTGCTCTCAGGGCAACTCACTACATGTAAATATTAAATAAGAAAACAAAACAAAAAAAAACTAATGGAAAATAAGTCAAGTGAAACCAGAAGCCAAAGTGCTCAAAGCTACCAAGGACAAGCAACAGTTATTCCAACTCTCACTTAGATTAACCACTACTATAACCAAGATGGCCCGATGGTCCCTACCTCTAGCTAAACAGATTAATTGAATAAATATTGATGGCAATAAACAATGTAAAAAGACAGTTTAAAAAGGAAAAAGCAGTTTAAAAATGGCAAAAAAAAAATAAATCCATAGGTGATTTGAGTGTAAACAGAAAAATGTAGTTTCCTGAGCTTTTTTTCCTGTAGACAGCAATTAGTCTAGCTCTCACTCTGATTAACCACTACTGTATCTAAGATGGCCCTATACCTGGTCAAACAGAATAAATAACTAAATAAATATAGAAGGCAGTAAAACAGTGTAGAAGAGCAGTTTAAAACTGCAAAAAGCAGTTTAAAATGGCAAAAATTATCATGTGATTTAAGTGCAAACAAAAAGGTACCTTCCAGAGGTTTTTTCTGTAAATCAGCAGGTCCAGAAACACTTATCCAATCTCAGAGTGAGTACACGTGGGTATAGCTCTCTGCAGTTTTAGCACATGACAAGGACTGATTTGTGCTCAGTGTAAACAAGTAAATAGTAAACAAGAAAACAAAAGAACCAATGGAAAACAAGAGAAGCCTGAAGCCCAAGTGCTCACACTTAGACCATACAGCAAGTAGTTCAACTCTGACTTAGATTAAATTCTCGATCCATGATTGTGTCTACACCTGCTCAAAGAAATTAAATGGAAAATATGTAGAAGGCAGTAAAATAACACAGAAGGACAGCTTAAAAGTACAAAAAAGTTAAAATGGGTAAAATAGCCTGGTGATTTTAATGCAAACAAAAAAATATACTTTCCTGAACTTTTTTTCGTAAATCAACAGATCCAGAAGCAGTTATTTACTTTCATGATGAGAACATGTGGGTGCAGTTCTCTGCAGTTTTAGCAAGAGATCAAGGGCTGAGCTGCACTCTGCACAATAAATAGTGAACAAGAAAACCAAAGAACCAATAGAAAATGAAGCAGGAACAACAAGAACCAAGTAAATAGTAACAAACAACAGGAACAAGTTCCACCAGGATTTATTAAAAGCACAAAATCTTTCTCTCTGACGTCTCGGCTAAAAGCCTTCAAGGAGAATAAATCACTTACAAACAGCAACAGTTTATATATTTCACAAATAAGATAATTATATAATTAATCAATTAGTACAATGGTTATTGAGGCTCTACCTTTTGGTGAAATGCTACGCATTTCCAAGTTATGTAATAGATCTGATATATTTCATGAAGAAATGTGTCTTTTGGTGCAATCTTTCTCTACTAGAGGCTATAATTCAAATATTTTGGATAACAGCTTCAGAAAATTATGTACAGGTGTTAAACCTAGACATATGAAATCTATTTTACCAAGGGAGTGCAATATACAGCATGACAATTCAGGTTCTACTAAAGAAAATATTTATTTTGTTACTACTTATGGTAGTTTTACAAAACAGTTCCTTGATATTGTCAACCAATATTGGTGTTATTTCTGTTCACTCAGAAATGTTCAACAATGGCTTGATGTAAATATGAAGTTTTCTTACCGTAAAGGTAAGAGTATAAAAGATTTTCTTGTAAGATCTAAGATTAAGAGGCCTATATCACAATTATATATGGAACCTGTTAAAATTGGAACTTTTCCTTGTGGGAAGTGCAAGGCTTGTAAATATATTGTATCCAACTTTAATTCTATTAATAATGTTAAATTTGATAGTTGGGGTACATTTAATTGTAATTCTGAGGGTGTCATTTATGCTCTTAAATGCCCATGTAATAAATTTTACATTGGGGAAACAAAGAGGCCTTTTAAAATAAGGCTGTTAGAGCATTTAAGAGACATTAAAAATGCTAGAGAAGATAGCCCAGTTGCAGCACATTTTTTAGATGCACATAACAAGTGTAATGAGGGCTTAAAAGCTACAATTTTAGAACAAGTTTGTGTTTCTATGTATAATGACATTGATGTTAAAAGTAGATTAGTGCAGAAAGAAACTGTATATATTTTAAAATTTCAAACCATGGCTCCTTTTGGGCTGAATGAAGAGCTTAACTGGAGAACATTAGTTGGTTGAACCATTGTACTAATTGATTAATTATATAATTATCTTATTTGTGAAGTATATAAACTGTTGCTGTTTGTAAGTGATTTATTCTCCTTGAAGGCTTTTAGCCGAGACGTCAGAGAGAAAGATTTTGTGCTTTTAATAAATCCCAATAGAAAATGAAACCTGAAGCCAACTTGCTTACAGCTACCTAGAATATGCAACATTTAGTCCAAATCCCACTTAGATTAACCAGTACACAGTTCAAGATAGCTCCTGCACCTGGCCAAACAGATTAGCTGAATAAATGCAGAAGGTAGTAAATACTGCAGAACAGTTTAAAATGGCAAAAATCATTAGTTAATTTTAGTGCAAATACAAAAATTTACTTTCCACAGTTTTTTATATAAATCAACAAGTCCAGAAGCACTTATCCAGTCTTACAGTGAGGGCACAGTGGCACAGCTTTCCGCTGTCTGTGCAAAAGAAAGACGGCTGAGCCACGCACCATACAGTAAACAGTAAACACCTGAAACCAAAGTGTATACAGATATCTAGTACCTGCAGCAATTAATCAATTCTCAGATTAAATATACCATTGTATTGTGGTCTGGCCAGTGTGAGAGCAATGTCATTATATGGCAGTTTGGTCAGTGAAAGGGTTCTGTCATTGTAGTGAGGTCTGGTCAGACAGCATGAATGCATCATTACATAGTGATCTGGTCAGTGCATGTATGCTGCCATTTTATGGTTGTCTGGTCAATGTAAGTGTTTTGTCATTGTACGGTAGTCTGATGAGTGTAAGCACTTTGTCATTACATGGTGGCCTGGTCAGTGTGAGTGTGCTGTCATTGTATTGTGGTCTGGTCAGTGTAAGCAGATTGTCATGTTATGGCTATTTAGTCAGTGTGAGTACATTATTTTATGGTGGGCTGTCAGTGTGAGAGAACTGTCATTGCATGGTGGTATGGTCAATACATGTACACTGTCATTGCATAGGGGTTTGATCAGTGTAAGAACACTGTGACTGTATAGTGGTCTGGTCAGTGTGAACTTACTGTCATTGTAGGATGGTCTGCTCAATGTGAGTAAGTTGTCATTGTATGGTCATCTGGTTTGTATGTGAGTGCTGTCATTCATGGTGATTTGGACAGTGTGAGAACACTGTCATTGCATGGTGGTTTGGTCAGTGTAAGTGCTCTTCTGTATAGAGATATCTGTATACAGATTTCTGTATATAGATATCTAGTACCTGCAGCAATTAATCAACTCTCAGATTAAATATACTGTCCTAGATGGCCCTCATACGTGGCCAAACAGATTACCTGAATAAATGTAAGAGGTGACAAAACAGTGCAGAAAAGCAGTTTAAAATGCTAAAAACAGTCAAGTTATTGTAGTAAAAACACAAAAATGTACTTTGCAGAGCTTTTTTTGTGTAAATCAATAGATCTCACAGTAAGGACATGTGGGTGCAACTCTCTGTAGTCTTAACAAGAAGATAAGGGCTGAGCTACACTCTGCTAAGTAAATAGTAAACAAGAAAACAAAAGAACCATAGGAAAACAATGAAACCTGAAGCCAAACTATACTGATCTGGTTAGTACAAGTGCACTGTCATTGCATGCTGGTCTGTTCAGTGTGAGTGTGCTGTCATTATATAGTTACATGGTCAGTCCAACTGCACTGTCAGTGTATGATAGTCTGTCAGATTGAGTGCACTGTCGTATGTTTTTTTTTCGGTGTGGTATTCTGGTTAATGTGGGTGTGCTGTCATTGTATGGTGGTTTGGTCAAAGTATGCTGTCCATATGGTGGCTTGGTCAGTATAAGTGCTCTGTCATTGTACAGATATTTGGTCAGAGTGAGTCTGCTGTGAACTGTATTGTGGTCTGTTCAGTGTGACCACACTGCCATTTTATGTTAGCCTGGTCAGTGTAAGCATGTTACCATTTTATGGTGGCCTGTTCAGTGTACATGCATTATCACTGCATGGTGGTCTGGTCATTGTAACTGAACTATCTTTGTAAGGTGATCTAATAAATACGAGCATATTTTCATTATATGGTGGTCAGGTCATTGTAAGTGCACTGTCATTGTATGGTGGTCTGATAAGTATGTGCACACTTTCACACACTTTCATTTTATGGTGGTCTGGTCAGTGTAACTGTGCTGTCCGTGTATGGTGGTCTGGTCAGTAAGTGCATGCTGTCATTATATGGTGGTCTAGTCCAAGTAAGAGTGTTGTCTTTGCATGGTGGGTCTGGTCAATGTGAGTGTGCCATTGTATTGTGGTCTGGCCAGTGTCAGAGCAATGTCATTATATGGCAGCTTGGCCAGTGTCAAAGCAATGTCATTATATGGCAGTTTGGTCAGTGTAAGGGTTCTGTCATTGTA
Source organism: Protopterus annectens (assembly GCF_019279795.1). Classification (NCBI taxonomy): domain Eukaryota; kingdom Metazoa; phylum Chordata; order Ceratodontiformes; family Protopteridae; genus Protopterus; species Protopterus annectens. Next base: position 222,626,717 of record NC_056733.1, on the reverse strand, counting down.
GTGAGGTCTGGTCAGACAGCATGAACGCATCATTACATAATGATCTGGTCAGTGCATGTATGCTACCATTTTATGGTTGTCTGGTCAATGTAAGTGTTTTGTCATTGTATGGTAGTCTGATGAGTGTAAGCACTTTGTCATTACATGGTGGCCTGGTCAGTGTGAGTGTGCTGTCATTGTATTGTGGTCTGGTCAGTGTAAGCAGATTGTCATGTTATGGCTATTTAGTCAGTGTGAGTGCATTATTTTATGGTGGGCTGTCAGTGTGAGAGAACTGTCATTGCATGGTGGTATGGTCAATACATGTACACTGTCATTGCATAGGGGTTTGATCAGTGTAAGAACACTGTGACTGTATAGTGGTCTGGTCAGTGTGAACTTACTGTCATTGTAGGACGGTCTGCTCAATGTGAGTAAGCTGTCATTGTATGGTCATCTGGTTTGTATGTGAGTGCTGTCATTACATGGTGATTTGGACAGTATGAGAACACTGTCATTGCATGGTGGTTTGGTCAGTGTGAGTGCTCTTCTGTATACAGATATCTGTATACAGATTTCTGTATACAGATAGGTAGTACCTGCAGCAATTAATCAACTCTCAGATTAAATATACTGTCCTAGATGGCCCTTATACGTGGCCAAACAGATTACCTGAATAAATGTAAGAGGTGACAAAACAGTGCAGAAAAGCAATTTAAAATGCTAAAAACAGTCAAGTGATTTTAGTAAAAACACAAAAATGTACTTTGCAGAACTTTTTTGTGTAAATCAATAGATCTCACAGTAAGGACATATGGGTGCAACTCTCTCTAATTTTAACAAGAAGATAAGGGCTGAGCTACATTCTGCTAAGTAAATAGTAAACAAGAAAACAAAAGAACCGTAGGAAAACAATGAAACCTGAAGCCAAACTATACTGATATGGTTAGTACAAGTGCACTGTCATTGCATGCTGGTCTGTTCAGTGTGAGTGTGCTTTCATTATATAGTTACATGGTCAGTCCAACTGCACTGTCAGTGTATGATAATCTGTCAGATTGAGTGCACTGTCATTGTATGTTTTTTTTTTCGGTGTGGTATTCTGGTTAATGTGGGTGTGCTGTCATTGTATGGTGGTTTGGTCAATTTAAGTATGCTGTCCATATGGTGGCTTGGTCAGTATAAGTGCTCTGTCATTGTACAGATGTTTGGTCAGAGTGAGTCTGCTGTGAACTGTATTGTGGTCTGCTCAGTGTGACCACACTGCCATTTTATGTTAGCCTGGTCAGTGTAAGTATGTTACCATTTTATAGTGGGCTGATCAGTGTATGTGCATTATCACTGCATGGTGGTCTGGTCATTGTAACTGAACTATCTTTGTAAGGTGATCTAATAAATACAAGCATATTTTCATTATATGGTGGTCTGGTCATTGTAAGTGCACTGTCATTGTATGGTGGTCTGATAAGTATGAGCACACTTTCACATACTTTCATTTTATGGTGGTCTGGTCAGTGTAACTGTGCTGACAGTGTAATGTGGTCTGGTCAGTAAGTGCATGCTGTCATTATATGGTGGTCTAGTCTGAGTAAGAGTGCTGTCTTTGCATGGTGGGTCTGGTCAATGTGAGTGTGCCATTGTATTGTGGTCTGGCCAGTGTCAGAGCAAAGTCATTATATGTCAGCTTGGCCAATGTCAGAGCAATGTCATTATATGGCAGTTTGGTCAGTGTAAGGGTTCTGTCATTATAGTGAGGTCTGGTCAGACAGCATGAATGCATCATTCCATAGTGATCTGGTCAGTGCATGTATGCTGCCATTTTATGGTTGTCTGGTCAATGTAAGTGTTTTGTCATTGTACGGTAGTCTGATGAGTGTAAGCACTTTGTCATTACATGGTGGCCTGGTCAGTGTGAGTGTGCTGTCATTGTATTGTGGTCTGGTCAGTGTAAGCGGATTGTCATGTTATGGCTATTTAGTCAGTGTGAGTGCATTATTTTATGGTGGGCTGTCAGTGTGAGAGAAATGTCATTGCATTATGGTATGGTCAATACATGTACACTGTCATTGTATAGGGGTTTGATCAGTGTAAGAACACTGTGACTGTATATTGGTCTGGTCAGTGTGAACTTACTGTCATTGTAGGGTGGTCTGCTCAATGTGAGTAAGCTGTCATTGTATGGTCATCTGGTTTGTATGTGAGTGCTGTCATTACATGGTGATTTGGACAGTGTGAGAACACTGTCATTGCATGGTGGCTTGGTCTTGGAATTTGCACCTCTCCAAACAATGTGACCAACTAGAAAGACAACATTTTTTAACAAAAGTTTCAGAGGACTAAGCTCCCTTAGCTACCTACAGAGATTACACAAAGTAGTTAGGTACTGTACCAAAGTCCAGCTTACGAAACCAATCCAAAAGTATATCAAAAAAACGTTGCTGGACACTGCTATTCCTTTAAAACGTTTATTCAGTAACAACAGTCACACTATTCCCTTCCTCAGATAAATTTACAATAAAACAATGCCTTTTTTTAAAAACCATCACAACCAATGAAATTCAATGAAACACCTACAACGTCATTCAATCCTGGTGCATGTGTAGCCATCAGTTCAACAATCCATTTTGATTACCTACAGAGATTACCTACAGAGATTAAAAACACTCTTGCTTTTCTTTGTCTACTAGAGTTTCCTATATAGTGATTGCTGCCTCGCCTGCTAGGCTATAAAAAATCCTGTGCTATTAGACCTCCTCCACCTCAGAAATATAAGTAATTCTGTAAACATTCATACCAAAATCCTCAGCCTCATTTTTTAGCATGAACAAAATCTCACATAGAAATAAGTCCCTTACTCAAAAAATCCCCTACCTATGGAACTAGTCTCCCTTGCATGATAAACAGTATAGAACAGGGTCCTCCTTCTCATTCTTTCTTGACAACTGGACAGGAACACATAAATGTACTACTGCTCATGGAAGCAACATGGACCTCATTCAGCAGCACGTCAAATCCATCCACTAAACTCTCTGGGCTGCATGGTTAGACTGTACATGGTTACCTAGGCCAACTGCTTAGTAAAAGCCCATAAATAAGTAGGCTGTTTAATGAAACTTTTTGATGCTAATGTATTCATTGTTAGTTTAAAAACACAGTCTGCCAATAGAAGGGTGACTCTGCCAGTTATTGGTAGCCAAGTGTTCTTCTTCAGTAGCAAACAGTGCTGGGTTCAAGGATCAGATAAATAAGTAAATATAACCTGTATATCTTGTTCACTGTAGCGTGTAGTAGGTGTCATTGGTAGTGGACTGTAGGACAATTATTGAAGTCCACATGCCAATTTTACTAAAGTACATTCAAAGCGAGGACTTCTTGTTTGCGGGGCAAGCAGATTGAGATTTTATAGCAAAATCGTAATTGTAGTGCATCTTCTCATTATTATTCACTGTATGGTTCTTAAACAGAAGACCAATATAGTTTTGCTGTGCTACTGGGTAATATAATTTAAGGAGTCTTTCATCATGATGGGAGTGACATTACATATTTTTTGTATTGCACTAAATATAACTTTCCTTGAGACTTATTACAAGATTAGTATGAGTTATCTGACTGCACAGTGAGGTAAACTTAGCCTGTAGATTGTATTGCAGACTACTGGAGGAAATGTCCGAGTTTGATGAAAGAATATCATCTGCATACATAGTTACACTGAGATTTGGAAAGTACTGTTTGAGATTATTTACAGAGTGAAAATAGAACTGATCTTAAACTGAGCTCTGTGGTACACAACAACTGAAGGTCCTGATGTCAAAATGAGTATTCCTAGCAATAATGTGATATTACCTATTTGTGAGGCAACTGCAGAACCGTGATGAGATCAATGGACTAAAATTAAGTTGTTCTAGGTTTGCCAACAGAATAAAACAATTGTTTGTTTTGAATGATCTAGGTATATCAAGAAAGATTTTGCCACTGATAAGTCAGTTACTCATGTTGCTGTATGTAGTGCCTGTGACCATGTTTATGGCAGTTATGTCACTGAAGATCTTACAGAACCTATGCTGCAAGCTGGATAGAAGGCGATAGCTATTAACATGTTCAATAATTTGAAAATAGATCAACTTTTCAAAATTTTAGTGAAGAAACAGAGGCTAGCTATTGGTCTACAGTCCAGGGACTAGCTTAGAAAGGAATAATGAATGCATACTTAAAGAGGGAAGGAATGATTCCAGAAGGGAAAGATAGATTAAATAGGAAAGCTAAAGGTTTTCATATAGGTGGGGCTATGTTTGTAAGAAAGAATGGGTGTAGTTTGCTAACTTTAGTACTGAATGTATTTGCCTATTTTGTTTAGCAACTCGCTGACACTTTTGCATGATGGATCTCTCTACAATGAAAGGTGGGGCATAGTTCAATTTGAGAGATAGTTTGGAAAGTAGAACTGGAAGCTGACTGATGGGAGAATCACTGTTAATAAAACTGTATTGGGGTTATTACAGATATTGCTGAAGCAATAAAGTTTTTATAATTATTGGCAAAGGCCACATTTGTTTATCTGGCCACCAAGATGAGAAGTATTTGTTATACTTCCTATCTAATTTTTTATTGATCTACAGAAGTGCTTAGGACTAGAAGCCAGTGCAACATGTTTATTTCTGAGAAAAGCTGACTTTGCTGCATTTGCTGTAGTTCTGCAACATTTGTTGATATCTAGATATGTCTGATGCAGGTTAAAATATAAAGGCTGAGTCTTCCATTTTAAACATGATGCATACCTTTGCCTAAGTAGGGCTTTTACTTCATGGGTGGGCTGTGACTATTTTTATGCTGTCAGACACTTGCATTTCATAGGGGAAAAAAAAGTTTTTCCTGGACTAATGTGAGTAGCTTCAGTAAAGGGATAGTGCAACTTCAGGGTCATTATCTTGGTATGGGAAGGTTCAAAGTTATAGCTTCCAGTTGTGAAAGCAGATTTGTTTCCCAAGTTTGAGGAATAGATAGCTGTGTTCTGCATTACTAGTTTGAGAGAACAGGGCAGTGGTAATTGATTATTGACAAACACTGAGATATTTGTGCAGTAATAGGAAATGTTAGCATGATGTAGGTCATACAGAACGTCTTTGGTTTGGCCTGGTTTGAATCTTTACTAATTGTACTAAGCCCATTAAGTTAAAAAGTCCATAGCACTGATACTGAAATGTAATAATAAGGTAGCAATTTTGTTTGGTCCGGAAGGGAACATATACTTTAGTGCTTGTTCACCTGAGGTAAGATAAGATAGTGGGGGAACATAGGCGATCCGTACAAATAGGCTGTTATGTTTCTATAGAACAAAGGGAGCTGCAGTCAGCTTGGATATCATCACCCCTGGTTTCTTTTTCAGTGCTAACTTGTCATATTTCTAAGCTTGTTTTAATCAGTAAATGAATGACTCCAATAATCCATATTCCTGCTCTATTTTTTCCACTATAGCCACACTTGAAACTGTTCCCATTTGTTTTTAATGTTACATATATTTAGCAGTCATATTTTGATCCTTTCTGGAATTTTTTTTGTTATCTGACTTGAAAGTGTATGCTGGAGGTGCGCAAGATTAAGTTGAATATCCTCTACTTTAATGAAGAGTTTCATAATACAAATTTGTCAAATGTTTTTGACAGTTTGCTCTACAGTGAGAAAATCAGGTAAAAGAAGGACTTGAATGTGTAGCTATTTTCAGCATAAAATCAACTTATAACACATGAGCCAGTATAGCTGAATGGTTTGTTTAGATAGTTTCAACTGGATGTTTGGCATGTATAGTCTTCATTTTGCTGCAGAAGTGAGCTAAGTAGGACACCTAGCAGAAATAGGCAAGAAAACAGGCCAGACCGACTTAAATGGTAGCCAAATTAATACAAGAAATAAATGTTATTGCTAGTGAGCAAAAAAGTATAGACAACTGAAAAGGAAGTAACAAGACTTAAGATGAAACAAATTAAAATACTGACAGTGACACTGGACAGAAAATTAAGAGTTCAAAACAGTACACATGGCAAGGAAGAAAATAACATAGTATAAAATATGATAAAATTATGAGAATAGTCAGCACAATAGAAAGCAACACACAGAGTCCAGCCTGTGCTGAAGAAGTCAGTGAACAGTCTGTGTGGGAGAATCTGTGAGAAAAGCCAAGCAATCATAATAATATGAGGTGAACAAAAATAGAATCAAACTTACTAAGGCAGTAGAATACAATCAAAACATACTATATTCATAATCCAGCCCATACCCCATGAGTTAATAAAATTGCTGTGTATCAGAACAAATATCTCAGTTTTTTACATACAGTATAGCCGAATGAAGTGAAAGCTATAGGTGCTGTATGCAAATTCTAAAAGTTTCCAGTGATGGTTAAGAGAAGGGGAAAGAAAGTAAATATTGTAAGTACCTGTAGTACTGACAAATTGCTTGATCACAGATGTGCTGAAGAAGAGTACCCCTGAAGAACTATAGATTAATATGAGTTCTAATCTCAGGAAGGTAGTAGCCCATGCAAAGGCACTAAAGGAAGCAAAGGTTCTGTAGTCTGAAATAGGTCCAGGGCTAGGTGACAGCAAGGGCATCCCTGACCTGGGATCTTAGATTCTGAGCTAAAGGCATGTTTGTATCTGTACATTAGTATAAGGAACACACATTGTGAAAATAAAATTAAGCACACAAACAAGTTGCTTACAGTTCAAAGTTTTACGCAAAACTGACATTGCCTCCAGGTCACAAGAATAATAGTATTTTTCATACTTGTGTATATGACATCTCCCTTTTACTAAATAAGATGCATAACTCACTAGACATTTAATTATTTACAATTACTTAGTAATGTTAATGTATGTTATGCTATCACTAGCTATTGCAGTCATGTGGGGATTACATATTACAGAGTAACTATTGCACATTTCAATATGCAGTTATATACAGTCTTCGTATATGAGCTTTTTAATTAATCAACCATATTAAGAATATTTAATAATTAGTTATCAAACACAGTCACTGGCATGGTCATTTTCATTCAGAGCATCAGCGCTTCAAATACCCAAGGCTAAGGACGCTCATGTTGTGAATCCCAAGAATCTATGGTCTATGGTAGATTGAGGACTATAGGCACTAAAGTTTCATGTGAAGACTTAATATGACTATTTCAGAATCCTGATTTGTAACTTATATATATGAACACAATTGAGCATCTGGTAATTTTTGCAAATGCCTTCAATTTCTGTGGTAGGTTTGCATACCAACACCTTGCAAATAGTATGGTTTTAGTGCTCAGTCATAATATCCTAGCATATTAGCTTATACTAGAAAGTTATGCCCAATGGACTTTCCCATCTATACCCTTACTTATTCTAATTCTTTCTCCTTCTTTTAAGATAGAAGAAAATATTCCCTAGTTTGTCAGAGAAAATGTCTATTTTTTGCCTTACTTTTAACAGCTTTATTGTTGTTTGTTTACTTTCTGGTAACTGTGAAGGACGATTGTCACCACTGCCACTGAACGGGGAGGATGAGGTGACACTACTGCCTTTACTAAGGGTGAAATGATAGCAAGAAAATATACATATCTGTTTCAATGATTTAACCTCAAAATACAATCCTTCTCCAAGAACATAAAGAGAATATGCACTGCTGCCCGGGTATGTGTTCCAATCGCCACACCCAAACTGAACTGCAAACTGTTTACTTGGACAGCCACAGCATGCTCTCTGTGAACCAGTATCTTCCAGTGCACCCTTTATCCATGGTAAAGGCCTTTTGCATAAAAATATTATTTTCAGAAACACACACACACACACACACACACACACACACACACACACATCCCATATCCCAGGGAAGGCTGGCAGAATTCTTCATTTCTCCACAGCTTTCTTCCTGTTCTGGTAATAATGCCACCACTCTGGAAAAGGACAGAGACAAAGAAAATATTCCCTAGTTTGTCAGAGAAAATGTCTATTTTTTTGGTCTTACTTTTAACAGCTTTATTGTTGTTTACTTTCTGGTAACTGTGAAGGATGATTGTTACCACTACCGCTAAATGGGGAGGATGAGGTGACACTATTGCCTTTATTAAGGGTGAAATGATAGCAAGAAAATACACGTCTGTTTCAATGATTAAACCACAAGGCTGGGAGAATTCTCCAGTTCTCCACAGCTTTCTTCTTGTTCTGGTAGTAATGCCACCACTCTGGAAAAGGACAGAGACTTCCAATTACCTGTCTGCTCTCATATAGCCAAATTAATAGTGCTTTCACTGGTAGTCAGACAAAAGTGATTTCAATTGTGTTACCCAGCAAGGTTCGTCAAAACACATTTGAACCAAATACTTGATGTATCTTAAAAATCTGATAACCATTGCATTTCCATTGTTCTTTTATCCTTGTTTATGTTAGAAGAAGATGCCATTATGTCTAGAGAAACAGTACATCTCACTGTCCCTTGACATCTAAACAAACAAAAATGTCTTCTTTTTCCATGAGAACATACACTGCAGATAAACATGATAGGAAGACAAAAAAGAACAACAAGGGTGGGGCAGAGAAAAGAAAGAAGACATTGTTGCATTCAAGCTGGTATTCACAAAATGGCTTCCTTTAGCCTGGCATTACCCCTGGCTTCACCCCCCCCATTAAGAACCTTAAGGGAATCTTCTGGTGGCACCCTGTAAAAAATGAAGCTTGAGACAATGGTGCAGTATTTCGGTATATTATCCTACACCTCTTCTAGATAGTCCAGCTGCATTACTATTGGTACTACCACAGTGATGATGGATAGTCATGTTATAGGACTGCAAAGCTAAAGTCCATCTAAGAAGCTTCCCATTCTGTCCATTTGCTTTATGTAGCCATTTTAAAAAGTTATGGTCTATATCCATAGATAACTTTCTGCCATAGAGGCAACATTGTAGCTTATGCAGTACCCAATTAATACCCAGGCATTCTTTATGCTTGACTGCTTTAGATTTCTCCCTGAATTGAAGTCTGCAGCTAAAATACACTTTTTTCACAATGGTGAAAGGGTCCACCCTGGTGGCCACAGCTTGCTGTGTCTCTCACGAATAAGTACTACCACCTGTTGATCTACAGAATACTCTTTGGCTCTGGCTGTCTTGTCATACCAGACCTTATAATGCTGTTGTGCCTAACCTAAGTGCTCCTGAGACACCCCTATGAACTCTCAAAGCCTTGTCCTGAGGTTTAGGACATACTCACAATTGACTGTTTGTGGGAATCATACTCACCCATCTGCTAATCACAAATTAAATCCAGGACCTTCTTACCCTGTGGCCATACAGTAGCTCATGCAGTGAAAACCCTTGTAAAATCCTGGGATAACTCCCTGTGTGCATTGAGAAGATGGAATAATACTTGTTCCAAGCCCTCTAGAAATGATCAGAAAATGCTTTCACCATGGTCTTTAGTGTAGAACTGAACCTCTCCAATAGACCATTTGACTGTAGATGGCAGGGGGTTGATATTAGGTGCATTACCACACAACACTTCCAGAAACATTCCAGCAGGTTCAATATAAAGTTGGTATCTGTTTGTCGCTACTTCCCCTAGGAATACATACCCTGTTAAAAATGTACAGACATATATTTTATAAAAATTTTGTGATAAACTACTATAGGTTTATAGATAACCTGATTTTTGTATGTAAAGGTGGTATAGACATGTTACCATCTTTTATTAAAGACCTGGATAATAATGGATTCCATCTGAATTTTGATGGTCCTCAGTTTGGAGACTTGGTAGTATTTTTAGATGTACACCTACAGGGTTTTGTAGGCAATCGAATAAAGACAAGGGTCCATCGTAAGTTTGAACATGCTAACCATTTTTTACATGGATCCAGCTGTCATCCTCCCCATTTGCTAGAATCACTTCCTTATGGGGAATTGTTACATGTGTGTAGGTTATGTAATGACATAATGGAGTTGGAAGTGGAAATTAATAGAATAGTAAGTATGTTTTGGAAAGGGGTACCAACAAGGGGTAATTAGAAAAGTGTTAGAGAAATTAAAAATTAATATGTATGGCAATAGTAATAGGGTAAGGTTTGGTAATATTAAGGGATAAAAAGAAAGTTATGAACAGAGAAGAACGTATATAGTAACTACTTTTAGTATGTTTAGTAACCAAATAGTGAATATTATTAAACAATTTTGGAGTTTTTTGTTTAAGTTTAAAGAGTTCAAAAATAATTTATGTACTATTCCAATTTTTTCATATAAAAGAGGCAGAAATATTCAAGGCATTATTGTTCATGGTAGATTTGTTAAGCCTAAAGAAAAACTGTATAATGAAATACATATAAAAGGCAAATTTAACTGTGGGAATTGTTCTGTATGCAAATATATTATAAATTATTTCACATTTATTAACAGTATTCCTTTTTCTCCCCATGGAAATACTGTTGTTACACAGAAGGTGTTGTTTATGTGTTAAGATGTTCCTGTAATCTCTTTTATATAGGTGAAAGTAAGAGACCTTTTAAGACTAGATTGTAGGCACATATAAGATACATAAAAATAAGAAGAGTAGTCCATTGGCTAGACATTTTAAACTTTGTCACAATAGTAATCCTGTTTTTTTTAAAAGGCAGTATTTTGAAACAAGTAATTCAGAGTTTTGAAAGTCTTGATATTAAGAAAAAATTACATTATAAAGAATCTGTTTTTGTTTTAAAATATAATACACTGACTCCTAGTGGTTTAAATACTGAATGCACTTGAAGGCATTTAAGTTAATTATTAAAATGTAAATTGTTTAATTGCTTAATGACTTGTGTATTAGGTATATAAGATGTAGGGTTAGTTTGTTGTTTATACTCCTGGAAGGCAACTGATTTGCTGAAGCGCTAGAGTTTTTTTATAAATCTTATCTTTTGGTACTGGGTATTTATTTTGTTGTTTTATACAATCAGTATTTTTGTTTTGTCATTGTGGTTTGCACACATATGAGAGTCGAGCATTCCTTGACTCTTACTGATCCTCCCTAGCTCATCTTTCCAAAGTAAGTCTGGCTCAATCTGCCAGTGCTGCCTCACTTTCTGGCTGACTATTATCACTTACATCTCTCCAAGAAGTATCACACCTTCCAGGGGAATTCCAGTACCTTTCCCCTGCTGTGGCTTAGATACTGGGTCACTGTTACTGTCCAGCTCTCCCTCTGAAGTAGCCACAATGCCAGTGCCAGTGATGGTATGAGGTCTAGCTGGGTCTCTCCCTACTGCTTTCTCAAGGAGTTTAACTCCATGGCTGGCTGTGTATAACAGCATGCACACAAGGTACTCTGCTGTCAAAATAATTTTCTATTAGGATATCAGCAGAAATGTCCTTAACATAGCCATCTGATTGCAATCTTGCCACCTTCCCAGTCCAGATAGAATCTTTTCAAAGATACTAGAAAAGGTTTCCCACCTAAGGCTCTAACTGGAGCAGACTATGCAGATAAGTAGTGTTCTTGTCTGACCACTGCAGGTTTGACTATGGCTTTTCTGAGGCTACATCACTTTTGACAGTGACCTCCTCCCCTTCTACCAGGATAGGATGCAGACTTTTGTGATAGATTTTTTAACACCTTCATTAACTTCACACATTCCATAGTGACATGGAATACTAAACAGTTATGAAAAAGACAATATTTGTTTGTGTCTTTCGGCTTTTCCTGGTTAGGGGTCGCCACAGCGGAACTCCCGTCCGCTAATGATTGGCAGTAGATTTTTACGTACTGGCTTGCCGGGCCTAACGCACAAACTTCAATGAAGGAACGCCCATTCACACATGTCGCCACACAGAAGACGCTCTAACTGAGAATCGAACGGGCAACGTCTATGAAAAAGACAATAAACCATTACAAACATTTCTCTTTTTCGTGCATTATATATATATGGTTTCTTTCTCAACAATAATCATTTATGAAGATGGTGGCATACTGACTAACAGCTTAATTGCAGCTCTCCCAGTGTGAAAACAGAAACTCAGAAATGAGAGCCAGAGAATTTGTCTTTTTTGGGTAAATTTCACTTATTGGCTAGTAGTACACTGCCTGGATGCCAGCAAAGAAGAAATTTAGAGAACCTGAAAGAAAATTAGGTGAGGAAAAAAACTCTGTCTGGGGAAAAATCCTGAAATTGTTCATCAAAAAGCAGTAAAAGCTACAGCTTTGGTGCAAGACATGACTTCCAGTAATCTAGAGAAAAAAATAAGTTAATGTGGTCATAGCTGATTAAAATAAATGAAACACTGAATGAGTATATCAAATCAAATAAAAAAAGGCCGTTAAAAATGACAGAAGCTTTAAAAAGATGTTCAGATGAGCTGAAAAAATGGAACAAATTACATATGAAAATGAAGATAAGGTTGACTGAATATGAGACTGCTCAACAAGAGATGTTTCAAAAAATTGTAGAATTAGAGGACACAGCATGTAGGGAAAACCTGAGATTTTCTGCTATACCAGAGAAACCAGAAGGAACAAACTGTATTAATTTTATGAAACACAAATAAGTAACTGGACTGGTTTTCCACAGTAGGAGTGTTAATTGAAAAGACATATTGTATGCATGCTCCAAACCTGGCCATGAGAAAGCAGCCAAGACCTCTAATTGTAAAGATTCAATCCTGCCAGCAAAAAGAGTTAATTCTGACAAAACAGTGGCACAAGGACAAAGTATTAAAAGGCAGAGACAGTAGAGTATTTATGGAAAATGATTACTCACTGTACACCAGGCAGAAGACAATTACATTTATTCCAGCAATCAGGGAATGTCGAGAGGCAGGTGTGAGATTCAAGCTGCTGTATCCAGCTATCTTCAGAATATTTTTTTCCTAGAGGATCAAGGTAATTTTTTTATGCAAAACATCCTAAGGAAGAAATACAAAAGTTTGACCAACAAAAAGTGAGATATCAAACAGAAGGAGACTCTGATTCTTATTCTGATAATAAAGGTGATAGAGAGACTATGCCAGTGAAACCTTTTCCAGTGTTACAAAAGAAAATACTTGAGAGACAGAGAAAAGCACAGAAATTGACTAGAGTACATTGGAAATGACCAGAGGCTGGAGTTGGGAGATGGAGATCAACATGAAGAAAACCAGCAGCTCAGACATTAATGAATAAATGTGGGATTGCAAAGCATCAATCACATTTGTGAAATATGGAGGGACAAGAAAACCTAGAAATATTGGACTTGTTTACTTTGTTAACCTTGTAGGGTACTCCAAAGCATGTGCCTTGCATCATGTCATTAATGTTTGGAAGAACATTAAGGAGAGAAGAAGAGGAAGAGGAAGAAAAGTGGTAAAGTTTTAAGAAATGTAGGCACTGCAATTTAAAAAGAGAAGAAAGCCTGGACAAAATTATGTTTAAGATAATAAATTATATTTTTAAGTTGCTGAGGTGAGAGATGGGTTGTAAAAGCATACAGAGTGTGATACATGTATAAAAGAACATTGAATGTAATGAAAACATTCCCTTTAACAAATAACTGCTCACAGTGCAACACAAAAAGCTTAAAGCTGAAGGTAACTGTTTATCTGGTTCTCATGTTTCTTTGGAGACAATGTGATAAGATGGCAATAAAAACAGAATATTGTTTTCATTCAATGGCTAAAATGTTTTCTAAAAACATTCAAATTGCTTTCTATGTCTGAGAGAGGAATAAAATAAGACAAAAACAGGCAGCACTTAGTATAAGTAGAAGCAAAGTCTGTACCATGCATACTGGCATGGATAAGACTGTGAGTGTAGCTGTCAGTCCAGAACAATTGCTCCAATTAGGAGGGTTAAACTTCATTATTTGAAGATATATTTAGTTATGTGTATTTGTATAAAGTTAGTAGGGTATGGGTGTGTTCAGGGGGCAGGACATTTGTGTTTTTTTTTGTTAGTGTTTCATTAAAACAAAAAGTATTGTAGGATGTGACATAGGTTCAAATGGATATAACAAGAAACAACTGTACAAAAGATCAACCTGCAAAACATTACTGCATGCATTTAACACAAAAGCTGCCAGAAGACATTTAAAAAAGCTGTTTTACATAACAGGTGGAATAATAACTTCTTATCATAATGGCAACACTTTCCATATTATCTTTGAATGTGAATGGTCTCACAGGTATATACAAAAAAGAAAGAAAGAGTAGAGCACTATCTCAAAAAATGCAAGGTGCAAATAGCTATGCCACAGGAGATACATTTAGAAAGACGTGAGCATGTGAATTTGATAAAAAAAAGGATTTCAGGATAGTTATTCTTCAAAATATCTGGTACATAGGAAAAGGGGAGTACTTATATTAATTGTTAGAGGAGCTCCAATAGTGATAGGAGAAAAAATATAATAATGGTAGATTTGTAGAAGTAATGGGGTATTGACAAGGAAGGAGATTATGCTGGTATGTTTTTATACTCCATCTAAAACTGCTACAATGGAGCTTCAGAAAATTCTAGAAGAAATAATCAGCTTTCAGCACAGAATATTACTTATAGGTGAGGACTGGAATTTGATTTGCAACAGTGAGGATGTATCTAGGAGATGTAGAAGGAAAAATATAACAAAAGAGGATAGTTAGCTTTTTAATGAAATTTATGAAAATATTTGGTATGGAAGATATAAATTGAGTAGTAGGAGCTCAGATAGAATTTAAATATTATCCCCAGGTTACAAAAACTGGACTAGGCTAGACAGAAATTATACATAACATGAACATGTGCATTTAGTTGACAGTTTTTATATACATCTAATATTTCAGATCATCATGTGCCAATAATAACAACTAAAAAAAATGCAGGGTAATTCTCATTTGTCTGGTCAGGATAAAACAGACAAATATTAGTGGGTTTTGTTCAAGCAGCTTTATTGCACACAAACACATCAGAAATGAGGCTTTGTAACTTATAAATAAACTTATAAACAGACTGACTACCACACTCATACATGTTAACATTCTGGCTTTTTTCTGAAAATAGTACTGCTGCCTGCATGTGCTCAGTATTTATATGCAAGTGCTACATCTCGAAATGCTTCTTAAAGGTACATACACACACTCTGATCTACATCCTCCCTCTTTGAGAAATAGTCCATATACAAAATAACATTATTCAATGACAAGCAATTTACAGAAATGATCTTTTGACATGCAGTTATACAGAACTAGTTATTTGACATGCAAGCATACAAAATTAGACACATATAAAACAATTATGTCCAATTTGCTGTGTATTTTACACTAGGTCTGGAAATACGACCTGACCATGTAACATAAAAGTCAGAATTGGATCTAGCAATGGGGACTGTCTTCAAAGAATGTTCAACTTTGGGAACAACTGGGACATCATCAGGAATGGAAATGGATACAGTGACACGTTCTTCGGTACGAACATTGTCTGGGTTGCGCTGAGATCTAGAGTCAGTATCACAGGCACAATGCTGTGATATCACTTCTGATACACGAGGAAGATGTCTTCGGTTTCTCTGTACTCTGTATCTTCAGATTCCACTAAGTAGGATCTCAGCTTGGTACATATACCTCTCACTTGACCAATTCAATCAAAGCATTTGGCCGTTTACATCCTCATTGTCTCTTCTTCTTTTAACAGACAAAGAAATCTGCTTGTTTTATCATAGCTGGACTTCTGAGAAGAACACTTCTTAAAAAGTTGGGCTTTGATTGTTCTGTTCTTTTTAGCATTAGGCACCAACAAACTAGAGCTGATAGGCAAGGTTGTTCTGGTTTGCCTAGATAGAAGTCTCTGAGCAGGCGCACCAAGTTGGTTGTCACGGGGTAGTATTTTTCTGAGACTGAGTAAATTCAAGAAGATATCGGTATTGTCATACTTTGGCCTCTCCCATAATTGCTTTGCACTCTGCACTGCATGTTCAGCAAGGCCATTTGACTGAGGATATTCAGGACTGCTAGTAACATGAATAAAGTCCCACTCTTTAGCAAATCTCTGAAACAATTGACTGGTAAACTGAAAGCCATTGTCAGAAATAACTTTGTGTGGACTGCTATGGACTGAGAAATGACGTTTCATCTTAATAGTAACAGCACTGGACATTAGGCTAGGTAGCAAATCAATCTCAAACCAGTTCAAATAAGAGTCTGCCAACACTAAGTAATGTTGACTGTTCCACTCAAATATGTCAGTTGCTACTATTGACCAAGGTAGTTCAGGAACTTGGCTTAGCTGAAGTGGCTCTTTTTGCAAATGGAGCTTAGTACTGTTGCACAGTGAACAAGAAGAAAACACTTTATCAATGTCTTTTGCTAGAGAAGGCCATAATATTAGTCCTCTCACCCTTCTTTTGGTAGAATCAGAACTTGGGTGGCCACAATGTAAAGACTGAATGTATTCATGTTGTAAGGAAGTAGGAACAACAACTTTTGGACATTTGAAAATTATACCATCTTCCATCAGCATTTCATCTCTGTATGGAAAGTCACGTTGTACTTCTGGCAGTATACAGAATTGCTTTGACGGCCATCCTACATTGTTGAAGTGGTTGAGCTTTTGTAAAATTGGATCAGTCTTTGTATGATCTCTTAGCTCAGCAAGTCTGGTAGTAGAAAAATGATGCACTTTCGTGACATCAAAGTCAAAATTCTCTTCATCAGGCTGTTTCATGGTATTTCTGGGTGATCTGGATAAGGTATCAGCCAGATAAAGAAGTTTACCCCTTATATAGACCATTTTGAAATTGTACTTTTGCAGTTTGAGCATTATTCTTTGTAGTCTTGCTGGAGCAGAATGCATAGGCTTATTTAAAATAGTAACTAGAGGTTGACGGTCAGTTTCTATCTGGATTGCTCAGCCATAAATATAATCATGGAACTTTGAACATGTGAAGATAATTGCCAAAGTTTCTTTTCAATTTAAGCATACTGCATCTCAGTTTGGGTAAAAGTTCTAGATGCATTGGCAACAGGTCTGCCCTCTTGAAGAATAACTGCACCAAGACTGAACTTTGAAGCATCGCAGGAAAGAACTACTGGTTTGTGGACATCATAGTATCCTAATGTAGGAGGGTTAGCAATTTGCTGTTTGAGGTTATCAAATGCTCTCTGGTGTTGTTCTAACCATGACCATGTAACATTTTCACATGCCATCTCTCTTAAAGGTGCTGATAACTCACTAAAGGTAGGGATAAATTTGCACAAAAAGTTAACCATACAAGAAAATGTTGTAAGGCTTGGACATTGTCTAGAACTGGCATCTCAAGAATGGCTGCTTGCTTGGAAGGATCTGGTTGTAAACCTATATTGGTAAATAAATGACCAACCTAAGTAACTTCTGGCAATCTGAATTTGCACTTTAGAAGATTGAGCTTTAAATTCACTTCACGTGCTCTGTCCAGAACTTTCCTGAGGTTTCTGCCATGCTCTACTTCACCATTACCTCCAACCAATAAATCAACTATTATTGCACACGGGAAATCAAACAATGATAAAATTCAAAAAATGAAGACAAACCACACTGGCAACTGCTTTGGTGAATTAGCGCTTTCGTTTACTGGCAAATTGTAAACTTCTTCAGATAAAATAACCATCTTAGCACATTGCTTAAATAGTGAACATATTCTGATGTCATAGATTGCATAATTAATTAATTACTTAATCAAACAGCATAGAATAGAATAGATAATATTAGTAGATAATAATAGATAATAATAATTATATAATAATAGATAATAATAATAGAAAATAGAAAAACATAGAATTTCTTTCTCCTCCAATTTTAGGCTAGATGGACCCCCTCACCACCAGGGCTAAATGAAATGATCTCAATTAAAAGTTTGCTTAAATTAAAAGCATTATATAGGTAGTTATTCCTACCATGTTCTTTATACTATTAATATATGTATACTTTTATTTGTATGTTAATTTTTTTATTAATAATATATACCTTTTTAATACTATGTAGTAAATATTTAATATTTTGGTCTTATATGAGCATTTTCTCTTTAAAAGTTGCTGTTTGATTAAGTAATTAATTAATTATGCAATCTATGACATCAGAATATGTTCACTATTTAAGCAATGTGCTAAGATGGCTATTTTATCTGAAGAAGTTTCCAATTTGCCAGTAAACGAAAGCGCTAATTCACCAAAGCAGTTGCCAGTGTGGTTTGTCTTCATTTTTTGAATTTTATTATTGCACATGGGTAGCCTGAAAAAATGGCTGAAAGACTTTACTGGCAGAATTTATTCCAAAAGGCATCCTGAGAAATCTGTATCTACCAAATGGGGTACTGAATGTAGTCAATAGTGAAGATATGCAACCAAGCATTACTTGCCAAAATGAACTCTTTACATCTAAGACAAAAACACAGTGGCATTTGGCATGAAGGTTGCAATTTTCTCGATTGCACACATAGGATGATGAGGTCATTTTAATGCCTTGTTCAAGTCTCTTAGGTCAATGCATATTCTGATTTCATCTGAATTTTTCTTATAAGCAGCTACCATGGAAGATACCCACTCAGTTGGTTCTGTGACTGGACATCTCACACCTTGCTGCACCATTTTGTCTAATTGGACCTTGACTTTGTCCTGCATGGCTATTGGAAGTCTTCTTACTGGTCTGACCACTGGACTGACCTCTGAGTCTAACTTCATGGTGTACACAACTGGAATTTTGCCTATCTTGTCATCGAACACATCGGCATACTCTGAGAAAATAGTGTCACTGAAGCTGGAACTGGGACGTGCATACACAATGTACTTCTTTGGTAAAAGAAAGCAGTTTCATTCTCAAACTGTCTCTGAGACCTAAGAATGACTGCACAGGTCTTCAGACTACATAAAATTGCAAGCTGTAACTGTTCCCAGCCGAATAGCATGAAAGCACTACTGAACCTTAGGTTTGAATCGCTTTGCCTCCATAAGCAACAAGCTTCACACAATTGACCAAATTAAGTTGCTCATCAGCTCTCACTTTAGCAAATATTTCTGCTGACATTACATTACACTTTGAACCAGTGTCTACATTGAGCTCTGTGGGCTTACCGTTGATCAGGACAGTACAAAATACTTCATTCTTTGCCAATAAATCTACTGCATTAACCTTTTCACCGACCACTGATAAACCATCTACATAGAAAGTAGGGCTGCAGCTCTCTATATGATCAACTTGCTTTTTTGAGTGACCTTTCTTAATAACTGAATGAGGCTTGCTTGATTTACAAATCTTTTGAAAATGATTCCATTTTTTACACTTGTGGCATTGCTGACCAAATGCTAAACACTTCTCTCTTTTAGCCTTATGGTTGGCACCACAATTATGGCACTTAACAATAAGACTTGACTTGGATTTTGCTGACTCACCCTTATAGTGTACTGAGCATGTCCTTTTTACTGAGCTAGTCGGAACTTGCTAGAAAGTGACAGGGTCTCCCTGCCATACACACAGGGGCTGCTGCTGCCATGTGCTTAGGGCTGTTTCTGCTTGCCACATGTTGCATGCTGTCTACGTTTGCTCTAGAGGCTTCTGAAACCATGCTCTTGTCACTCATAAGCATTTCTGTGTGCCTTTCTGTGAGCTCATGGATTTGACAAATCTCTGTGGCTTTGCTTAACGTTAAATCACTGTCACAAAACAAAATCTTTTTCACTGCAGCACTATTAAAACCATACACAAGCCTATCTGTTATTAACTCATCTTTCAAGCTACCAGATCTGCATCTTTTAGACTTATTTCTCAAGTCAATAATATAAGCTGCAAAAGTTTCACCTGGCTTTTGATCTCATGTATAAAATAAGTGCCTCTCTAATGCAACATTTGTCTGGGGGTTGCACATTTCTGTAAATTTACGCTTTAAGCACTCAGGGTCTTCTCTTGATTCAGGCAGTACCACAATATGATGGCTTGCCCCCTCTCCTGCACTTCTGGTGCATACACCCAATGAACGTTCTCTTTCATTAGCTTCTGACACAACTAGGTTAAGCAAAATGAATGCCCTTGTATGTGCATCTTTGTCAGAAAAAGCTGATTGTATGAAAATATCATATTCCTGATTGAGTACTCTCCAATTCTCTGCTTTATTGTGATCAAGCACAAGTGGACCTGGTCTGCGAAATCCCTCTGCCATATCAATATACAGTAGTGAAGGTGCTTGGAATGGAATTATGTATGAACATACACACATAAATATATATATGCCAGAACTTCATGCTAGTACTTGTAATTATGCCCAATAGCACAAATAACTTTTTGAAATAACTGCATTTTGCCAAATAAGTCTCCGTAGCACAAGAATTCTCTGAAATCGCTGTACTTTAATTTGAAAGGACTGTACTTTATGAAACCACTCCTTATCAGTGTAAGAAATATTTCAAAATGACTGTACTTTGCGAATAAACTGTACACAATGGAAAAAGATCAGAGTAAGAAACACTTTGAAATAAATTGAAATAAATGCACTTTGCAAATAAACTGTACACAGTACAAGAACCCTTCAAAATGGCTGTACTTTGCAAAATAACTGCACAGTGTAAGAAACACTCTGAAATGGTGGCTTTCTGCAAATAAATGCACACAGCACAAGAAACTTTTCAAAATGGCTGTACTTTCACTGCACTTTGCAATATAACTGTACTTTGCAGACAGCAAACTGAAATAATTGCACTGTAATAAAACGCACACTCTGCAAACACTGCACACTTTGAGATACTTTGAACAACTCTAGTTATACTTTAATTACTTTGTGCGAAATAATAGTATATGCCCAAACATGGTATTTTACTAAAAAAACATGCAGTCGTCTTGCTGTTTAAGCTTAATTTCCCCTTTTATTGTATTTGTTATGTCTTTTAATCTCTTATCATGCTCATTATATTTTTCTTGTGCTCGCTTTATTCTAAATATGCTCATTATGCAAGCCTAAAATAATTCTGAGCCCCATAAAATAGTTCAGTTAGTTTTATCAAATATTGTGGTTTCAAACATTTTGTTTAATTAATAATGCTGTTTGTGCCTTGTGTTTGCTTAATAATACATTTTTGTACTACTCATTTGATTAACAATGCGTTTTGGCCTAATAAATGCACCGTTTCATTTTCTTTGCCAAATAAATCATTTGTGCAGCTTTTTTCCCTTTAGCTCATTTCTGGCCCTTTTTTTCATTTGTCTGTGTTCTGTTTCACTCAACTTGCTTAGTCTGCATTCAACTTCAACTTTGCACCTCATGGCTTGAAGAAGTAGCTCTTGTAATCCTGGTTCTGACACCATGTCACTCGTCTGATCAGGATAAAACAGACAAACATTCATGGGTTCTGTTCAAGCAGCTTTATTACACACAAACACATCAGAAATGAGACTGTGCAACTTAAACTTAAATAAACTTATAAACAGACTGACTACCTCACTCATACATGTTAACACTCTGGCTGTTTTCTTAAAATGGCACTGCTGCCTGCACATGCTCACTAATTATATACATGTGCTACATCTGGAAATGCCTCTTAAAGGTACATACACACTCTCTGATCTGCAGTAATGAAATAAAAATTAGACACTGGAGCTGCCCCACCTATCTGTTAAACAGAGAGGAATTTAAGGAATGGATAGTGGAAATTATTCAGACGTTATTAGGTAAGATAGAAATGTCTTCAGATAATATAGGGAGGGAGTGGGATAAAATGAAACTGTAGTTTAAACATATGGTAGAATTAAAAGAAAAAAAAGAGATATGGTTAAGAAATAAGAATTACTTAGAAGGACTGATAAAGGTCAGAGTATTGTAGAATCGGGAGAATCTCACAGGACAAGAATAGTCACAACTGCAGAGTGCTAAAAAGAAAATAAGATACTACCTGGATAATATGCATGAGTTTAAAAATATTGCTGTTAAGCAACTGTTTTTTGATAATAACTCCAGAACACAAAAGCTTTTAGCACAATGGCCCAGGCAACAGAAACTAGAAAGGGCTGTTGCCAAGCTTAAGGGCCTATAACAGAGAGACAAAAAGAGAGACTTTGGAGTGTTTAAGTACCTTTTTCTGTTTTTTTCTTGCTGCTTATTGCTTTTTCTGCCTAAACGCTTACTTTCTGGCATTTATTGCTTCTTAAAACACTCATTTTGTACTGAAATTGCATTTATTTGTGCCTGCATTTTCATTTTTTAATTGTTACTGGCTTCTCACTCACATGCGACAGCCATTACTGTGCTGTAAAAGTGTTTTTTCATTTGTTTCTACTGCTTTTTTGAAAAAAAAAAACAAAAAAAAATTGCTATTTTCCCACCTTACTAAGCTAGAAAAGTCCAGTTTCAGATACTTGCTGATACATGGACTGTATTTAAGCTTCTGTGTTACATACCTTACTTGGGCAAAAAGGAAGTTTCTTTGTTCACCAGTGAGAGTAGGGAGCTCTGAACAGCCTACCTGTCCTTGGAGGAGTGGTTTCTGCCCAGAAACTGTAGTTTTATTGGCCATTTTGGGCTAATTTCTAGCTCTTTAATCTTTCTGATATAAAAACGATTTGTGCGGTTTTGGCATAGCACAGTGGCAGTTAGTTAGGGTTAAACTATCCCCAGCTCCACTGGAGTCTGCGCTTCAGTTTTTCCCTTTAGTACTAGCCAGCCCCTCCAGCTTTAGCACTCACATCAGCACTTTCGGACCAGCACTTGCCCCAAAAAGAGACAGACCAACTAACCAACTATAGTACTTGATCCCCACCAGTTGTTTGTAGGGGACAGTCAAATTACTCTCCCACCAGGTAAGTAAGAATAAGTTCCTCAACCCATTCAGGCATATCCACGAGCCATCTCCCAGTGTATTCTCCTGTTCACCTGATGGTCGGACATCCTGAGGCAATGTCACAACTGCCTCATGTACACAGAAAACCCTCTCCTCCTACCACACAACACCAAAATCTGCGAGAAATGCACTTATAGCCAAACTTAAGGCAAAAGATCTCTCCAGTCACAACTGAATTGACAGTCAAGATCAAAAGGTACCAACCTGCAACACACCACTTACTACACATAGACCCACCAAACATGCAACTGCAAACCCCACACATAGATACACAATGACATATTCGAGGCTCTAAATAAAATCTATGGAAAAAACAGAGACCTCCAAAGCAGACACACAAGCAACCAACTTCTTACAGAGGATAGGACCACAAACGTTTATTACCATGTTTTGACATTGCTAAAGAAAATAAGGGACTCAGAAATTCAAGGATATAATTGATATGGCAATCAAGAAAAGATGGCTTTATTCAAAGAAGATATCATTTTGTACCTGATAAAACCAGAAAAGGACATTTTAGCATTATGGGCCATATATGCTCTACTAATTATTCCTTTTCTAACTGTAGCTTTTTTTCTAGATTCTATTAAAAACTCTACCAGTGCTGGTCTTTTGTTTAGGACCCCCCTCCTATTTCTTTCTGTTTGCCCATACTCTGATATCAATCCTGGATATGGAAGGCAATCTGTAACCTGCAGTCCAAATAAATTCTTGGTGTTTTCCCATTCTATTACCTTTCCCTTCCTAGTTATTTGCTACCAATACCTTGGATCCTTTGCAGTTTTCTCCAATAAATTCCAGCCCCCCCCCCCCTTGCCTATTGTCTGTATCCCTAATTGCAGTAACCACTATTGGCAGAATCTCCTTTCTCCATTTTCATGCTGGCTTACTTCTTAAAATACTTTCTGCTACTTTATGAATATAATATTCCGTATGATTATTGCCATTCTTCTTAAGGGTCTGCATCCAAAATCCCAGTTTCTCCTTTTTTCTGGAGCTTCTCCCCTATATCATCATCCCTTTCCATTTTGAATTATAGTTTTCTGCTTGTGCAATGTATAAGAACCTTAACTGTATTGCTCTAAAATACCACTTCAAATCAGGTAATCAGCACTAGTAGAATCTAGAACAGAAGTTGCTGTTAGAAAGGGATACTTAGTACGGCATATAAAATATTGCATGATAAATACAGGAACCAATCAGAGGAGGTTAGAAAGGATTATGAAGCTAGATTGAATAAGCAATTTACAAAGAAACGATGGAAGGACATATGTATGGCTTCCACGTTTGTAAAAAAAAAGTCTAGAAGATTTAGGATTTTTGCTTGGAAGTACTTGTACAGCTATTTTTATAACCCAAGCAGACTCCAAAGATTTTTTTCCTCATGTAGACTGCAAATGTTAGAGTTGTGATACAGAAAAAAGAGGTAATTGGGAACATATGTTTGGGAGTGTAATGAGTTGGAAGACTTTAAAATTTCCCTGCAGACTAAATACTGGGTGAGCAAACTGGTGTAACAAAGGAAATGATTTTTTGAGCTGTGATACAGAATTGGATTTGCCTTGACATACTAAGGCCTTGTTGAGTTTAATTCTGGTGGCTGTCAAAAAAAGTTACTAGAAAATGGAAATCAAAGTCTAAACCAACCATACTAGAAGTAGTGACTATATTAACAGAGATAAAAGAAATGGAAGTGGGATCTTTAGAAAAGGGTAGGCGCAAAATACATAGAAAAATGAAAATTGTTGGAACAATGCATGCAGAATAATGTTTGGGAAGAGGAATGAGATTTAAGGAAAGGCAGGAATTGAGTGAGGTATGCAATGTTCAATTGACAGTGACTGCACAGAATATATGTGATGTATAATGTTTGCAACTAAAAATATGTCAGTATGGTTTTATTTCATTTATATAAATGTATGGTTGCCTGTGTCATAAGTGATAATTCAATAAAGATGCTTCTTGATTTAAAAAAATCAATTATCATTCATTTCAAAATTACACAGATTGCACAATCCCTGCCTTCCCTGAAATGTCACCCCTCCTGCTGAACATACTTTACATGTATTGTTCCCACAAATTCCATTTATTTCAATGTAGCTTGTTATCTCCCCTTTCCAAAGATCCAACCTCATTTTTTTAACTCCTTTGCAACATTCAGTAATTCAGTTATCTTTGGTTTAAATTTTAGTTTCCATTTTCTAGTAATTGCCTTTTTGGTAACCAATAACATTAAACTTAGTAGAGTCTTACTATGTCTAGGCAATTCATTTTCTATATCCCAGCCATACCTCTCAACCTGTTAGTACAAGAAATGTGGACAAAGCCTAAAATAATGGGGGACAAGGTCCCAGACATATTTCAAATATTGCTCTTATAAACTTAGACAGTTGGTAGAATAACAGTATTTGTGTTAGCTTGTATTTTCTGAAGGATATGAAGCCTAAAACTCAAATGTATGTCATTATATAGTGATGTCAATCCTCAGTGATTTGCCAGAAAAACACAAATGTGATGAGGAATGGACCAAAAATATGTGGCAAAAATCTGGACAGTTGAGAGGTACGATCCTAACTCAAAAGAATAATTTCCTTAGTTACTATAATTTGCATGCCAAACATTTCTGAGATTTTATATTGAATTATTTTTATTTTTCATTTTTTAATACTTTTGATATTCAAGTTTTTAGTAACATCTACCATATATATATATATATATATATATATATATATATATATATCTACCCTATATATTTTATATTTATATTTTTATTTATTTTATATTTATATCTATTTATTCAATCCTATAGTTGTGCAACATGTGGTTGTTTTAGAAATCTAATCTTAGTGTTTCATAACATATCTCAAATTTATTAATTAGTTAATGATTGGTTAATTAAAGGGTTTTTTATATTTATATTGGGTCATATTTCGAACACTTTTCCTCCTTTTTACAGTTTTTGTGGTTATTTCTGAGGATGGAGGAGGTATCTGGAGGTGGTGACAAGGATGAAATTTCAACCCTGATTGGCCAACTCACCCAGTTAGTGAGTGTCTTGACTCCCATTTGCCACTCACTTGTTGGTTCTGCGCCTAAACCTATTTTTCCTGGTAATCATGAGGCGTGGCTTCAACAAAGACGTACAGTACGAGGAATGGAAGAACATGGCTTTAATGGCAGTATAAACAAATCTCCCACAATGGATTTACAAGTCACACCAGAGACTTTCCACTCTGGAAACAGTGATGTTAGCTCCAATGAGTTGAACTGAGTACAACAAATGGAAATTTACCATCGGAGACAAGACAAGGACTTTACCAGCACTGGAACTAATTTTAGTGAGTGTAACTTATAAAATACAGCAAACTCTTTGAATACAGAAGATAGTGACACTTATGCTAACAATTTAAGAAAATTGCAGTTTTTGCTGCTTAAATATAAAACCTTAAATATAGACAATGTGTATTTAAATGAATGTTTCAGGTTCCACATTGTTCCTACGGGACTTAGAGTGTGCAAATACCCTAGCAATGTGCAAAGTGAATCAGAATTTCATAAAGAGTTACTGGACATGTTTGATAATTGTGGTTTTGACATTATGCATGCTATTGTCAAACAAAATGAGAGAGAAATGTTTGTTTTAAATGAACTTATTAGAAATGTTAAAGAATGTTTTGCTCAGCAGATCTTGCCCAGGCATCCTGCAGAGACCTACAGTGCCAGAGAGACAAAAAGAGAGACTTTGGAGTGTTTAAGTACCTTTTTCTGTTTTTTTCTTGCTGCTTATTGCTTTTTCTGCCTAAACGCTTGCTTTCTGGCATTTATTGCTTCTTAAAACACTCATTTTGTACTGAAATTGCATTTATTTGTGCCTGCATTTTCATTTTTTAATTGTTACTGGCTTCTCATTCACATGCGACAGCCATTACTGTGCTGTAAAAGTGTTTTTTCATTTGTTTCTACTGCTTTTCTGAAAAAAAACAAAAAAACAAAAAAATTATTGCTATTTTCCCACCTTACTAAGCTAGAAAAGTCCAGTTTCAGATACTTGCTGATACATGGACTGTATTTAAGCTTCTGTGTTAGCCATACCTTACTTGGGCAAAAAGGAAGTTTCTTTGTTCACCAGTGAGAGTAGGGAGCTCTGAACAGCCTACCTGTCCTTGGAAGAGTGGTTTCTGCCCAGAAACTGTAGTTTTATTGGCCATTTTGGGCTAATTTCTAGCTCTTTAATCTTTCTGATATAAAAAACGCATTTGTGCGGTTTTGCGCATAGCACAGTGGCAGTTAGTTAGGGTTAAACTATCCCCAGCTCCACTGAGTCTGCGCTTCAGTTTTTCCCTTAGTACTAGCCAGTTCCTCCAGATTTAGCACTCAAATCAGCACTTTCGGACTAGCACTTGCCCCAAAAAGAGACAGAAGAACTAACAAACTATAGTACTTGATCCCCACCAGTTGTTTGTAGGGGACAGTCAAATTACTCTCCCCACCAGGTAAGTAAGAATAAGTTCCTCAACCCATTCAGGCATATCCACGAGCCATCTCCCAGTGTATTCTCCTGTTCACCTGATGAATTCGGACATCCTGAGGCAATGTCACAACTGCCTCATGTACACAGAAAACCCTCTCCTCCTACCACACAACACCAAAATCTGCGAGAAATGCACTTACATAGCCAAACTTAAGGCAAAGATCTCTCCAGTCACAACTGGAATTGACAGTCAAGATCAAAAGGTACCAACCTGCAACACACCACTTACTACACATAGACCCACCAAACATGCAACTGCAAACCCCACACATAGATACACAATGACATATTCGGAGGCTCTAAATAAAAATCTGCGGAAAAAACAGAGACCTCCAAAGCAGACACACAAGCAACCTACACCCACAAACACACCGCAATCATCACATAACCACCAAAACCAGTGTGCTGCACAACCACAGCCCTTAAGGCAAAACACCATACCTAACACACTTGTAATAGGCGACTCCACAGTCAGGCACACTGATGTCCCTCTCACCAGGCTGGACAAAGAGGTTACTGTTGGTTGCTTGTAGGGTGCCAGAATCTGCCAAATTACCCACGCACTCAGGTCACTTCAAAACAAGTACAAATATGACTCTGTCATTGTCCATGTTGGTGTGAATGACCTGAGACATACCTCCCTGGACTACATAAAAAGGGACAAAGAAGAGCTCTCTGATTATGTAATCAAGGCAGGTATGACCCTAGTCCTGAGTAGCATCTTACCCTCACCAAGAATGATACCTCAGTACAAGGAAAAAATGATAAATTTCAACAATTGGCTAAGTTTTTGGTGTCATTCAAAGGGGATCCAGTATCTGTCTGCCTGGGATGACATGCTCGACAAGCCTCAATGCTTTGCCAGAGATGGCTTGCCCCTGTCACCCCTGGGATTCAGGATAATGGCAAAGGCTCTTGCCACCCCCATAGTGCCTTTTTAGGCAAGGCTCAAAAAACAAATCCACCACCGTAACAAGTACTAGAGACAAAAAAAATGAGGGTCATGCTGCTTAACGCTAGGAATTTAAACCTCAAAATGCACTCTCTTGAGGTACTCCTCAATATGGAGAACATCGATATTTGTGCAGTAACGGACACCTGGTTCAAAGCTCAAGAGAGCACCCCAGTGATTCCAGGCTACAACAGATACCACACATTTGGACCACAAAACCCGGACCGAAATACAAAGGGAGGAAGCGTATCCATATTCATCAAGGATAACCACACCTCCAGACTGGTTGCAAAGTATGATGCCTCGGAGATCATCCAAGTGCAAGTGACAATGGGCAAAACTACAATCTAGATTGTAACTTGCTACAGATCACCATCCCTACCCCAAGACACTCACTCCTCGTTCCTCGAGGTACTGGAAAATATGAGGGTCCAACTGAACACCCTTATACTAGGTTATTTCAATTACCCAAACATCAACTGGGAAAATTACAGAAGTACTAATACCTTTGCTCAGCGCTTCCCGGAATATATAAACTCAAATGCCCTGGACCAGCTTATAAATACCTCCAAAAGGGGTAACAATATACTGGACCTGGTCATCACCAACATGGGGGACAAATGCTCCACACCTGTCGTAAATTCCTCATTGGTCAGATCAGACCATAAACTCATCACCCTAGATATCCACATACCACCCTCACCCCCTCTCGAAGGAAACCATGGTGAAAAACTTCTCCAAAGCGAACTTTATACTACTCAAGACAGAGGTGGCAAACTTCATTACTCCCATGCAGAATGATTGAATCTGCTATATCCTACACAAAAGCACTCTATAAGCACATACATGAGTGCATGGACCGTGCTATCCCAAACAAGACAAAGACCTGCTTCCCCAGAAAGAAGAAAC
Source organism: Protopterus annectens (assembly GCF_019279795.1). NCBI lineage: Eukaryota > Metazoa > Chordata > Ceratodontiformes > Protopteridae > Protopterus > Protopterus annectens. Next base: position 222,597,551 of record NC_056733.1, on the reverse strand, counting down.
CAGTCTGGTGGACCCCGGCCATAAATAGGCTCTATAATAGAAGGAAGAAATTATTACAAAAAAGAGTAAAAACCCAGGAATGGAGGGGCTCCCTGACCAACCTTAGCAAAAATCTAAGAACCCTCATAAAAACCTCTAAGGTGAGCTTTGAAAGAAAAATCGCAATGGACACCAAAGACAACCACAAAGCATTTTTTAGCTATGTCAAAAACCTAAATAGCAACTCTCAAATCTGCTCTGAGCTACAGCATAATGGTTCAAAATTCACAGAACCAACTGATATTGCCAATATATTGGCAGATAGGTTCAGTGCAAACTTCACCCCACCCTCACCACCTAGAGGGCCCATATCCATACCAGAAGATTGTGCTGCCCCTAAAATCACAGACACCCAGGTGAAAACAGCACTCTCCAAGGCAAGAAACACAGCATCCATGGGACCAGATGGCATCCCAGGCTGCGTGTTACATGAACTCCAAAACAAATTAATCCCTCACTTTAATACCATGTTCAACCAAAGCCTCACTTCAGGCTATGTGCCCACAGAGTGGCACATGGCAACAGTTATCCCACTCCACAAAGAAGGTGCCACCACTGACGCCGAGAACTACTACCCCATCAGCCTGATGAGCCTTATCTACAAGGCCATGGAGTGCATCATCATGGAACTCATAAACAACGACACTGGGAACCTACAAACCCTAGACCCCACCCAGTTTGGGTTCATAAAGGGAAGGTCATGTCTCCTAAATCTGGTTGACTTTATCGAAATGGTCACTAAAGCAATAGATGAGGGAAAGGTGGTTCACACAGCATACCTTGATCTTGCAAAGGCCTTTGATACCATTCCCCACTCGGGAATTATAGACAAACTCACCAACCTAAATATAAACCCCTATGTTACAAGATGGGCTGCTAACTGGCTCATGGATAGAACCCATTCAGTGAGAATAGGAAACACTAGATCTGACTCCAAACCTGTGACTAGTGGAGTACCACAGGGCTCAGTCTTGGGACCCCTCCTGTTCAATATCTACTTCTCTGAGATACAAGCAAATACGGAGGGACTATGGCTAACTAAGTTTGCAGATTACTGCAAACTGAGTGCCATAATTGACACTCCTACGGATGTAGACATCCTTCAAAAGGGTCTCACTGACACAGATACGTGGTGCCAAAATCATGGCCTCAAGCTAAATGCCAAAAAGTGCATTGTCATCCCTTTTGGGAAAAAAACAAGTACCTATGAATTACAACATAGGTGGCAGCCTACTAAACACAGAAAGTGTGATAAGAGACCTAGGGACTTAGGTGGATAGTAACCTCTCCTTCAACAACCACATCACTAAAGTGGTTAGAAAATCCTTCTACATGGCCCACCTTATCACAAAGGGGTTTGCATCTAGGAATAAGGAAGTTATTGTCCCCCTCTACCCATCACTCATTAGACCCATAATTAAATATAATGCCCCATTCAGGATGTACCTTAGAAGACATCTGCAACAACTGGAGAGGTCCCAAAAGTACCTCACAAAGAGGATAATGGGCCTTAAACAGATGCCCTATGCCATGAGGCTAAAAAAGCTCAAACTGTACTCAGTCGCGTACCGGCTACTCAGAGGTGATCTCTGCCTGACATACAAAACTATGTCAAACCCCAAATTGCTAGAAATGCTCCACCTAAGGAAAACCCAATCCACCAGAGCTACACGCTCAAGGGACATAAACCTGACATCAACAATAAACAGGACTTGTTGGAGGGACAGATTTGTGTCCCAGAAACTCCCCTTGCTCTGGAGTAAGGTCCCCATTTATGTGAGGTAGAGCTCCTCATTAGCGCTCTTCCAATGGAATCTTGATGAGTGGATGGGAAACAGAAAATTCACCCCGGGAATCACTTCTGTGGCCCTGATCTACAGAGGCGCAGGTAACTAAACCACGTGGGAGGGAGGTGAAAGCAGAAACATTTTGGCTAGGCTTAATTATGCCCTAGGGCCAATAGCCTAGTACCTACCTATGAACTTATGTTTAATTAATGATTTAATGCACACTGTTGAACAAAACAGAAGAAAATACTATGATATTAGAAAGCATGTGGATGACAAACTACAGGAAATTTTTAACAGGAAAAAAAGAAAGAAAGAGATCTAAAAGAATATGAGGCTAAGATTAGTTACCCCAGCCCAAAGGGAAATATTAGATATGAGAGAGGGAAGGGGCCAGTTGGTGCACATGGTTACCATAACAGCAATTATTTTTATGATATGAATAGAGCGGAGGATGGTTGCATGAATGTGAGAGAAGATGCACTAGGCCCTGGGGACATTAATAACCCTTTAGACTATCCCCCCCCCTCTCCGATGGTCCGAGAGATTGAAGAACAAACAACCAATTCAATACAAACAGACCAACTGGATGGGTTGTAACAGGGGATAGTGATTTTAACTGATGATAGTGACACGATAGTGGTGGATGGTTACAAAATGTGCTACAAAAGTCACACTATTTTTAATTATAGTAGTTTAGACATTACTGAGGGATCTTTGGACTGTTTTTAAAAGGTTTTAAATGTATACCTAGAAAGAAGTGTGACATTAGCAAAGTGTTAATTGATTTAAAAATGTTTGTTAGGAAGAAAAAATTGGAACTGATGTTTGCAGGGCAAAATAAGAGTAGCTCTTCTTCTTTAAAAAGAAGTCGTACATGGAATTCACTCCTACTCCCACAACTGAGGAACTTTGAAATAGTTACTGAGAAGGCATTTAGAGAAAATATTTTGAAAAATAGGGTAGTTTCGAACTTATCCGATATTGAAAGAGATGTTCTTAATGAGTTGAAGTCTAACCAGTGTATTAGAATTATGAAACCAGATAAAGGGGGTGGGACCGTGATTATGGACTCCATTATTTATGAGGGGAAAATGTTAGAAATTTTGCAAGATGAAGTAAGTAAATATGTGTATCCAAGAATTAAATAAATATAGCATACAAAAAGATATACATTGCATTAAATGATTTATTCTTAGATAATCGTATTGATTTACAAATGTTTAATTATTTACACAACAAAGATCCACGTGTACCTTCAATTTGTGGGGTACCTAAGGTCCATAAGAATGGCAAAGATCCCCCTTTAAGGCCTATAGTTGCATCAGAGGGTTCGGTCACTGCCCCATTGGCCAAATTTCTGGATTTTAAACTTAAGGAGACTTCAATGTGTACAAAAGAGGTTTTGAAGGACTCATGGAATTTTTTAAGAAAAATAAAACATGAGTTATGTAAGGACAACTTAATTTTTATCACCATAGATGTCGTGGACCTCTTTACCACAATTCTACATGATGAAGGCTTTGAATATTTTGAAGAAGTGTTAAGGTGTCAAAACAAATTTTCTACTGATGAAATAAATATTCTTTTGGATCTAATGGACATAGTTTTAAAAAACAATTGCATATATTTTGAGGGAGAGTTCTTTCGTCAGTTAAAAGGTGTTGCTATGGGTGCCAGTTGTGCCCCTTCCTATGCCAATATTGTTCTAGCCCTTTGGGAAGAGAAATATATTTTCAATTCAATATTCAAAGAATGTTGTTTTTTTTACAAAAGATACTTGGACAATATCTGTTTATTTTGGGCAGACACAAAGGATAGAATTTTAGAATTTTTTGATTATATTGCCAATTTCACCAATTTCTTAAAATTTACTTATAATATCCAATACAATAGTGTTAATTATCTTGATGTCACCATCCAAGAAAACATTAATCGTCCAAAGTACATAGGAAAGATACGTATTCCAATTCTTTTCTATATTTTAGTAGCGCACACCCATACTGTCAAAAGAAGGGGATAGTGAAAGGACAGTTCATTCAGGGTAGCAGAATGACCTTGAATAACAGTGACCGCTATGTTGAATTCAAGTTACTGGAAAGCATGTTTCTGGAAAGAGGCTACCCTAGGGATTTAATCAACGAAGTGAGGGGTGAAGTTTTGATGGGTAGAAGGGACAGATTTGTGCCCATTCTAGGAAAAAATAACCTATTCCTAGTGATTTACCCATACGGACCAACAATATAGACCATTCAAATGCTGAAGCTTTTGATAGTGCTTTTATCACAGATTACACTAGTGACGTCAACATCATTAGGAATGTTATTGAAAAAGAGTGGACTAAGTTTGCTAGTCTGTCTGAGTTACATACAGTTTTTGTAAACCCCTTCAAATGTATATATAGGAAGGGGCAATCTATAAAAAAATATATTAGAGAGGCAACAAAACAGTTTAACCCTAAGAACAAAGTAGGGACTTATAAGTGTGGGTTTTGTCCACAATACCCTTTTGTTTCCAATATTAAGGAAGTATATCTTGCTAGTACAGACAGACTCATTACTGTGAGGTGCCATTATACCTGTGACACTAAAGGACTAGTATACCTTGTTTTGTGTGAAGCTTGTGAGGTGTTCTATGTAGGGAAGTCTGAAAGAAAGCTTAGAAAGCGTATGTACAAACATATGTACGGCATGAAGAAAGGTAATCGTAAGAATGTACTTTATAAACATACATTAATATGCCTGAGGTATTGTTTCAAGTTTTTTATTTTAGAAAATTTCTCTGTTGATGTAAGAGGTGGATCATGGGAGACACATTTGGAATATAGAGAACTTTACTGGAAATTAGAATTAAAAGCAAATAAAGAGCCAGGTTTGAATGACACGATTTCCCTTGCCCCAGTTCTAAAAATGAGGTCAACTAAGTTATAAGACACCTTATAGGATCAGGATTTTACATTTTTATCCAAATTGTGGTGGTGCTGCGGTAGCGTTGTCGCCTCACAGTTAGACGTTGCACGTTCGATTCTCAGTTATAGCGTCTTCTGTGTGTCGACATGCGTGAATGGGCATTCCTTTGTTGAAGGTTGTGCATTAGGCCCGGCAAGCCAGCACGTAAAAATTTACTGCCAATCATTAGCGGACCGGAGTTCCGCTGTGGCGACTCCTAATCGGGAAAAGCTGAAAAACAGTATCCAATTTGTTGTTTTTTGATATATTGTAATATTTAAAGTTTCCACAAGGTGGCATTAATGTCATACTTTATATGTATGTGGACCTTGATAAGTATTTTATTGTGAATTATTTTTATTTTTCATTTTTTAATACTTTTGATATTAGTTTTTAGTAATCTCTACTCTATATATTTTATATTTATATCTATTTATACAATCCTATAGTTGTGCAACATGTGGTTGTTTTAGAAATCTAACCTTAGTGTTTCACAACCTCAAATTTATTAATTAGTTAATGATTGGTTAATTAAGGGGGTTATATATATTGTGTGCCTTTTAGAGTCATGTAGTTGTTTGAGGACGTCTATCATTTTAGACAAAAATGCAGTTGTTTTGGGAAGCGTTCATGTGGAAGTGTTTTTACCTATTGGTTTATGTGGTCTGGCCGTGAATTTCATTAAAGGTTTTGGCTCTGGTGTTTGCTTCATCTGGAGTGTTCCTTTCTGTGATTTGGGTCGTATTTCAAATACTTTTCCTCCTTTTTATGGTATTTCTGAGAAAGTGCCCTGTAGGGGAGTTTTTTAAATCTGTCATTTCTTATTGCATTCCCAAAACATGTGTTCCCAAGTGCCCCTCTGTTTCCCATCTCACCTCCAACATTTGCTGTCTATCTGTTGAAAAATTCTCTGAAGTCTACTTGGGGTATAAAAATACCTATGAAAACACATAAACACAAAAATCCTAAATTTCCTAGATTTTGTTGCATAATCAGGAGCCCATAAAAATGTTCTCCCATTGTCTCTTTGTATATTGTCTTTCCATTTTCACTTCCCAGTCTTTTCTGACCAATTCTACTTGATTCTTATAGCTATCATGCATGATTTTATATGCCCTCCTAATTATCCATTTTTTTAACCACAGCTTCTGTTCTAAACTCAAAAACTCAACCAGACTCAGTCTTTCATTTAACACTCCCCTACCTTTTTCTCTTTGCCTATATTCTGGTATCAATCCCTGGTAGAGAAGGCAGTTTCCAAACTACAGTCCAAACATCTGCTTGACTTCATGACTTTCCCCTCCCTTGTTATTTGCTCCAAGTATCTTTGTTGCTTTGCTAAATTTCTCCAATAAATTCCAGTTCCCTCTAGCATATCTGTTTATGGGCTTGTATACGAAATCCTACTCTGACTTTATTTAATGACCCCCCCTCAATTTCAATATCATATTTTTTCTACATTGATTTGTAATCTTCTGCTTGTCTTAAGTACATGAACTTTAACTGTATAACTCTAAAGTATCCCTTCATTATCTGTTAACCTTAAACTTCCTTGCCCTGTGGGAAGAAGCAGTTTATCCCAGTACCTCTTGCCCTCTTTCTTGCCTTCAAATCTTTATTAATTATGGTCCAGAACTTCTACTCTGGCTGAAAAAAATACACCTGACATGTATAGAGTATTAAAGACGACTTTTTTGATAGTTAGTTATAGCTGTTGTGTATAAACAACCCACTATTGTTGTAGTGCAAGTCTTGCTGGATGCTTCCTGATTCCTGTTCTCCCATCTGCCTTAATGGACAATGTGATCATACATGTCTCATATGGTTACAATTAAAACATCTAACCCCAAAACTTGGGATGTACCTGGACCGATGGCTTCCTCTTGTCCTTTGTAACCTGTTAGGATAGCCTAGGCTGCCTCTATGGGTTTCTCTATTCCCAAGTGCAGTGCTAGGTCCTCCCCTCCTCTCCAGTGTTATACTACTAAGAGTTATTAATCCTCAATAATTTCAAATGTGATAACCTTACATCCACTCGACCATCTGTGAAAATAAGTGCTGATTTCTACAATATACTCAATCATACTTTCATTTATCATTCTCCTGTATCCTTTAAACTTTTTTTTATATATAGTTCAGGAGTTAGTTGATGGCAAGCAAACAAACATTGTTTAACTCTGACATGACTTAAACAGGCAGCATCACTGATTTTAGAAACTGGTTGCTTTGCTTTACCAATGAGCCATGAAGTTAAAAACCTCACCCATTGCCCTTGGTCAACTTGATACTGAATATACACCCTTTCAAAAGCCCTTAAAAAGAATATAAATAATCATCCTACTTATATTGAGGAAAAGGTTTGTTACTGATCTGAGCTTCATGAATAGGATCACCCCCAATGGCTCATGTCCATCTGGCATAAAAAGTTAATCTCTTTTTGTTTTTCACTTGTCTGCCTCCACTTACCACACTCACTTAGCAGCCTCAAGTTCCATGTTCTTCATTTCCATTGCCAATCTCTTTAGTTCCAGCTTGTCTGCAAAGTCTTCCTGTGATGGAACTGACTGCCTTTATTCAGTCTTCTGCAGATTCTCTCCATTCTGCGCTGCGCACAAAGCTGCAGCCATCTCCTCTCTGGATATATTTGCCTCCTTCATACTTCTGGCTTTACACTCCTTTGCCGGGTGAGCTACTGACATTTTAGTAAACTTTTCATCAGAGCTCATTTTCTGTCTTTTCTAAAAAAAAAATCTGACTAGAAAATGAAATAACTGCTGTGTACAACTAAACCTCTGCATATTTCACCTTGTGCTTGTGTGGGGTTACATGTAAAGCTGTTTTAGTCTAAATAACTTCAGTCTTAGTCTAATCACCACTGCCTCCAAATGTGAAGGACCACTGTTACCACTGCCACCAAATATGGAAGATGAGGTGGCACCACTGTCTCCACAAAGGGTAAAAGAAACAATTACAAGAAAGTGCACACAAGTGTTTTTCAATTATTAAGCCAGAAAATACAACCTGACGAGAAAAAGGAGAATATGCATTGTGTCCTGGGTATGGGCTTCTAACCTCACCTAAACTGAACTACACACTGTTCACTTACAGACCTTCACAACTCTCTGTTGAACTAATGCCTTCCAGCATACCCTTTATCCATTGTGACTGCCTTTTACACAGAAGTATTATTTGCACACACACACACACTCACCCACATGCTCCATGGAAGGCTGACAGAATTCTTCAATTTCCCAAAGTTTTTTTCCTGGTTTGGTAGTATTGTTACCACCCTAAAAAAAGCCAGATACTTCCAGTTACCTGTCTTCTCTTGTATTGATAATTAATATATTTCACTTATAGTCTGCCAAAACAGAGTCAAAGACATTTGCCCACAGCCTGCTACCTAACAGTGCAAATAATGCTTACCTTTTTCTCAGATAGTGCATAATTACACTTAAAATAAATACCAGCCACAAGAGCTTAAATGTAAATAAATAAAAGAATTTTACTTGGATAATACAGAAGATAGTGAAAATATAGAATAAAACATACGAAGGTTGACAAACAAGGAAATTAAAATAAAATGTAATAAACATTGGATGCATACAGGAAAAAAGTAACTCCAGATATTTAAGTTTCCTAGTTAGCTGCTACAAGAAATACCGTCCCCGAAAAAACATAATTATTCACAGACAGGAAGATTCCACAGGCATGCATCATCAGCAACTACAACAACTACTTGCGCCTTTTCCCACGAGAGCATACCCTAAAGATAAATATGAGAGGAAGACAAAAAAAAAAAAAAAGAATGAAAAACGAAAGAGAATACATATATGCATTCTGCCTATTTCTATCAAAACAGCTTCCTTTAGCCTGGCATTACCTCTGGTTTCATAGTACCACTAAGGAAAATAATGCATTTTGATGTCATCATCCCATGAATACGCTGTGATGGTGATAGTCCTACAGATTGTGATGAAGTATTTTTGTACCTGGGAAGTGATAAATAATAATGTACTTTTTACATAAACTATAAGTCTTTTCAACATGGCTGTTTGATTGAGGATATCTAGAACTTGATATGATGTCAATGAATTGTCATTGTTTGACAAATCATGAAATTCTTGACTCACAAAGTGAAGACCATTTTCAAATAAAATTTATTTTGCTATTCCATACTTCACAAAGATGGATTTCAGTTCAGTGATCACTGACTGAGTGGCAGTAACATGAAACTGCACTACATCAGGGAGTTTTGAATAACAGTCCACATCTATGAGAAAATGAATGTATCTGTATAAGAATGGTTGTACTCCTAATTTCAGCCAAGGCAATGATAGAAGTTCAAGTGACATGAGGTCTTCTTTCTTGTTTTGCTTTTTAAACATTTACATACTTCATAGTTTTATATTAACTGCTCTATATGTACAGTCATATTTGGCCAGTACATGGCATTACATGCTTGTTCCCTGCATTTAGTTATGTCAAGGCGTGGCTGGTATTTTTGATAGCATACTTTCATGCAAGTGACTAGGAATTATTTATTTCTCACTTTTGAAGATCAGTCATTTAATACATTAAGAAATGGAAAATATAACTTGATGAATGCATGAAGTAGTTTCATACCATCAGGTTATCCTACCAGAAAGACATCTCTAAGCAACTGTAGTTCCAAGTCATTTCTAATACAGGTTTTTAGCTCTTGTAGTTTATCGTCTGTCACTGGTAACTGTAACGCCATCCATATCACTTCCAAATCTCTTGTTGAATCATTTTCTCTCATACTCACTCAAATATGTTGTGCTCAAAGTATCAGTGGTATGTTACTGTGTATATAAGTTTAATTGGTTTGTACTTTACCTTCAAGTTATATTTCTGTAAAAATAACAGCATTCTCTGTAGGATGTCAAGATATTCTAAAAATATTTTGAAATGGTTTATGATCTGCCTGCACTATAATGATTTGCCTTTCAGAAATCAAAGACAAGCATTTTCTTCCTCTATTTTTCCATAATGTATTATAGGTTCATAGGTCCATAAGACAATACTAGGCTATTGGCCCAGAGGCCCTTATAATCCTAGCCAAGAATTTCACCCGTGTTCCCACAAAGTCAGCACCTGTTTTACCTGTCCAGCAGGGACACAGGTGGAATCCCAGGGGTATATTTTCTTTTTTGCATCCCATTTCCCATTAGGACATCTTTTAGTGCTTTGTATGCATATTTTATGTGCCTGTCCTCCCATTGCACTTACTCCTTGCTGACTGGCATCTACTTGCTAAGTTATTGGCTATGTCATATCATAATAACTGAGGTACTGAGGTTACTAGATGTTTAAGTCAGTCAAAACTATGTTGCTGTTCTTCTGAACAACACCATGCTTTATCATGTTCTAGTAGTTTTCTTAGCGCCCAGAGGTGGCAAGTGAAGAATAAACTTAGACAGATACTGTACCATGTCTAGGAATGGCAAAGAAAAGTTTGTCAGAAGGTTTCTGCATATCTACCTTATCAGTATCTGGCTGAAGACTATTTTAGTCAATACATGCCCCATTTATTTCAAAGACACTACACATATTTGGCATTTGGCTCTACTGAGTGTCAAACCTTAAGGTTGCAGTCTGTCCACCAGCTTTATCAGGCTTACATCATGTTCCTGCTTTGTATCACCCATACTAAAATATGATCAGTCAAACCCTTCGGATATAGTTGTTACTGCCATCTCAAACACTTCTGGAGCTGATGGGATCCCAAAAGAGTCCTATCAGAACTTCTAATGATCTAAAATTGCATTGAAAGTAAAAACAGTGCAACTGAATTAATCCAGCTTGGTCTGGCAAAACCCTTGATTTACACCAAGCATTGAAAATAATTTAGCATTTGGCACAGTTGCTACTACCACTTCCATAGTCAGAAGTTGATAATGTTCTCTTTTGATCCACTTGGTAAGGTCTTGGTTATCAATACATATCATAACCTTCTCCTGCTTCCTAACTTTTAGCATGGTAGTGCATGCTTAACTATAATGTTAATTACATCCATATGCTTCCGCTCCTGCCTTATCTTTGTTTTAAGTGCAATAGGGTTGCTTATTGAAGCATAAATGTTATTATATGCATATATATTGTCAGCCTTTAATTATTTTAATTATTTTTTCTTGTATTTTACTGTAACTTATGGTTGTATGAATCTGTAACAAATTGATATCTTGTTCTACTTTTACATTATGTAATTGTTAAATACTTGTCTATGTACATGTTTATTGTGGAGCTTTTCTCCCTGGGCCTCCATTGAAAATGCAGTCATACTGACCCAGTTGATAATTCCAGTAAACAAATGCCAATCAATCAATAAATCAATAAATAAATATGCACTTGCCACAGCAGGTTGTTTTTCCAGAAAATAATGCTTGTGTGCATCATTCAGTAAAATATGCACTTTAAATTCAATAATGGACTATCTCAGGAATGTACAAACATCAGAATTGCTCAAGCAATCATGCTAATTGGCTCTGTAACTGTTTAGCTGACCCTGTCTCACAGTCACATCATACAGTCTCACAGTCCGTCTCTGTATGCCTCTTGTATTAACAGACTAATCAGATTAGAGTAACCTTGAAGGCTTTTAGCCAAGGTACTATTTTCTTTACATTAATGTTTTAAACTAAAATCTTTGATGACATCTACATTATTTTTATCAATTATTTTGCTATGGAATTAGAATATAAAAGGTGGGTTTGGTGTTTTTCATGATTTAACAGAGTAACTACTGTGACCGTTAGCTGCATTTTTGTCACATTTACTGCAGAATTTAAGTAATTTTGCATCTGAATTTCATGGCTTCTGTTTAAGATTCCAAAGTGCTACACAGCATTTCTGCCCAGAAAATTTAGTTATACCTTTATTGACCTTGTAATAACACTATATGCAACAACCACTGCACACTTGACCAGAAGGTTTCGGTTTATGGATGGAATATGCGTAACATGCATGCAAACCTATACAGTTTACTGTTTAAGTTCAGCATTTTAAACGCACAGTCTCCCATTATGTTATACTCTACCCCAGTATCTAGTTTAAGGACTTATGTTTATCTTTGGTCCGCAGCTTTTGTGAGCAAAGAATCATTTTTGTAATCAATACCTGCATATACCATATGCACACACTCATTCCTACAATCTCTGCCCATATTGATACTTTAACAAAGCATACACTGTATTTGCTAAATGCATTTCAAAAATTTCAACAAATATTTTGCCTTAAACTGCTCTTTTGTCTCTAATATATCAATATTTTGCGGCAACACTAGTTTCTGTTTCTTACACACTCTGGCAACATGATTATTGTCCCTATGAGTGTATATATCTGATTAAGTGCTTTATTTTTCAGGACTATAGTCACAACATTTGCCTTAGGTGTGACGTCTGCCTGCTCATTTATTACCATCACCATCTTGGTTACTATGTGATTGCAGGCAACATTGTTTTTATTTTATTTTTTTATATAATTTTAACAGATTTAGGCTACATTTTCCTTTCTTTCTCATTCAAATTACTTATTTTGCGCACTTCTAATGCTTTAATCGTGATATATCCTGTACGCTGTTTACTTGCTCTGTATATATTAGTTGCCTTTTTCACTGTTTCTTTCTTTATTTGTTTGTTTGTTTATGCAAATTTGTTTACTGGGTAGTATACTGATCACAATAAACCATTTGCAGGCACAGCCTGTTGATGGAATACACAATAAATAAATAAATAAATAAATAAATAAATAGAGGTAATTACAAATATGAAATAATCATAATAAGTAAAAGTCCAGCAGGCAATTTAAACAATAAGCAAGAGAGGATAAAAACGAATGTGGATTAATTTTAGTAGGAAGTATGGGCAGTAGGAAGCAGGTGAGAAAAGAGGGTATTAGTAGAAGTGATGCAGGTGAGAGGAGTTAGGTGATGTGTCCAATACACAAGCACTTCCAGTCAGATATTTGATGAAGGCGTCTCTTAAGTTGTGCTCTGAAAGTGGGAAAGGAGAGATTTCTTTTAAGTAAGGGGGAAGATGGTCAGAGTCCGGGTACAGGGGAGCAACTGATACCACACCAACAGAAAGCATGTCATGTGTAGAAGTACAGCATGTCCAAAAAGTCAGAACAAGTCAGAAAAACATTGAATACAAACAAATCATGAAAGATCCTTCCAGACTCCAGAATATTCTGGATGTAGTAGGGGTTAAGAACTCTTTATGGGTCTGTGATTATTCTGCTCAATCTGAACTAGGTAACTTTGACCATAATAGCATAGAAAGGGGCATTATAACTGATACGTTAAGTACAAAAATTACAAGTAATAGCTTGCAAGCAAATTTATAAGAAGATTATTCTGCAGTCTTTCTGTTATTATAATCCTGGCACCAAAAAGAATGTTAAGGTAATTTCTGCATAAAAGTTAATGAGATTATTAATATGTTTGCACTGACATCTGTGTCTAAGCTCACCAAAAACATATATCATCATGGTGGAGTAGGAGGTTGAACAAATCAAGTAAAATGAAAAAAAAACATCCCTGGAAAAATCTGCAGATAAATTCCTAGTGCCCAGAACAAGGAAAGGTACAATAAGTCTAAAGCTTTACAAAGGAAAAACTTAGACTGTGCATAAACGTAAGTAGGGTTCAAAAAAAAAAAAAGATAGAAATTTTAAATAATACAAGGTACCATCTTATCATTGGATTACATTGTGTTACTATAGTCATTTTACTGGCAATAAAACCATTTCTGAGTTGTTTGTAAATGATTTCTTTAATAAAGGTAGTTACAAAGCAGTATCTCCCATTATGATGGTGAGCATACCTACTGTGGTCACTGAGAAGGAGGTAGGGAATGCAATGATTAATATTAGATGTGATGTGGCAGCAAGGACAAATGGATTAAATGGGTTATTTTTATCTAAAGTAGGTCTCTTTTAGTTCCTTATTTAACGTGCCTCTTCTAACAGTGCTTCCAGATTGCCTTTTTCCTGCTGTGTGGAAATCTGCCTTAAGTGTCCTGTGATCACCATATATCCACTGTTGTATGGAAGTTTTTTTTTGTTATTTCACAGCTTATATCTAAAGGTATTGCATCCTCATCCAGGAAAGCAATTATTTCACTGTCCTCAGCATTCATTAAGCCAGTCATTGAGTATAATGCCCCTTTCATTATGTACCTGTCCAAACACTTGTCACATTGGGAAAGACCTTGATGCTTTGTCACTAAAAGCATCAAGGGCCTAAATTTTAAAAACTATGCAGACCATCTCAAAGCATTATCCCTCTTTAAGTATCATACACTCTACTAATAGGAGACCTTTGCCTTGCATATAGAGCTTGGGTACAGATGCAGTTCTGTCAGACCTATTACACAGTCATGAGTCCAATGATATCATAAACACCCACTCGAGGGATCTCAATCTCTTTTGCAAAATAAATGGAACATGTTGGAGAGATAGGTTTGTATCACAGAGAATACCGCTTCAGTGGAACTTTGACTCTACATAAAGCAAACTACTTTTCCTATTTTATTCAATTGTAATTTGGATGAATAAATGGGTAACCACAAATTCACCTCTGGTATAGCACCCCTGTCCCTCATGGATAGGGGGAACATGTAACTGTCCAAACATATCCTTGTTCAGCCCGTTTCTTTATTTGTATGTAAAACATAAGGGCTAAAAACTACCACTGGAATGTAAGGCCAGGCATCTTAAGATCCCCACAGATTAGTAGACTAATAATTACCTATGAACCTATGGAGATGAGGAAAGAGTCCAACTGAGTATTCCTAGACCTGGAGAAAGAATATCACAAAGTCCCAGTTAATCTGATCTGGGTAGCCCTGTGATGGTTTAAAATTAAAGAAACATTGTTAGAATTAGTGCAGGCTATTTACAAGGACCCAATGACACAAGTATAAATAGTGTTCATATTTACAGAGGGCTCCCAGTAGTCTGTGTGTGCATAAGAGCTCAGCTCTGAGCCCACTGTTGTTTTTACAGGTGATGAGCTACATTAGTAAACAGATCAGAGAGGACAGACCAACAAAGCTACTGCATGCAATGTGGCATTACAGCAGACTCTGAACAGGAACTTCAGCAGATGATAGGGGAATGGAATGTAAAACTGAAGGCATACGGGCTGAAACTGTGTACAGACAAGATAGATGTCATGGCAGTGAATGGAAAAAAATCAGAGGAAGCTTAAAACTGAGACAGAAGGAAAAATAGTGAAATAGGTTAATAGCTTTAGGTATATAACAGGGTTGGCTGAGGAGAAGGGAAGTCAAAATGGAGTGGTCAAAATGAGAATCAGAGGTGCTGCAGCTAACTGGCACATATTGTCAGAGGAAGTGTCTGTGGCAGCCAAATGCCAAAGAAGCTGAAAAATAAGGTGTACAAAACAGTGGTGTGACCAGTACTTCTGTATGGTACAGAAACATGGACAGTGAAGCAGAGCAGTCAAGTCATCTAGAGGTGATGGTGATGAAGCGTGTGAGAATGGTGAACACTTTGGGACAGTTGAGGAAATAATGACATCAGAGCAGAAGCCAGAGTAGCTCCAACTGAAGAGAAGGTCAAAGAGAAGAGATTCTGACAGTTTGAGTACATGTGCAGGGAGGCAGAAGACAATTTGGTGAATAATATTTAGGAGAAACAGGAAGAAGGCAAGAGGAAATAAGGACATCCAGCCAAGAGATGGAGAGATTGCTTGAGAGAAGACCTGGAACAGTCAGATTGTCAAAGAAGGAAGAAGACTAGCACTGAATCAAGAAAGATGGTGGCAGCTGACACAGCACACTGACCCCATGTTGAAATAAATGTGAAAAGGGGGTTGATGATGATGATGATACAGAGAAAACCATGCAGTGCCAAGCCTATGACTAAATCCATAAGTAGCCTTCCTCTCTTCACCATAAAGTAACATCTACTAAGTGGCAGGTAACCTCCCCAGTACTAAAACCAGTGCTGGACAGTTTCACATTCATTGAGGCTTATTCTGCCCAGGAGCTTCAGGAATAGGTCTTCAGAGAAGTCAGTGGAAGCTCTTCACATCTGATCTGAATGAGTATGGAAGTCATGTGTACCTGGGTACAGTAGCAGTCAGTACAGAAATAACTCTACTAGATGACCTGGGCAGCAGTCAATCAGTTTTGTAAAGCTCAGGTGCCTGAGACCTTAAATGAGGAATTGTGACAACCTATTTTAGAGCTTTTGACTTTATCTGGTCAGCATGAAGCACTTCTCTCTATCTAATTGCAACTTGTCTCATGTAGCTCACAAAATCTGCAGCCAAAATTCTGCCTGATAATTTTTATGGTACTTCGGTAAATTAAGTGTGGATTTACTTTTCCTAATAGAACCTATTTGCCAATGCCTTCATTCCATCTGGGTAATTGCCCCATTTCTTTTCCTGGCAGGAGCTATTACTGGTCAATGCTTTCATTCCATCTGGGTAATCGTATTTCTTTTTCTTAGTAGGTGCTATTGATCAATGCCTTCATTCCATCTGGATAATTGCCTTCTTTCCTTTTCCTGGCAAGAGCTATTGGTTAATGCCTCCATTCAGTTTGGAAAATTACCCCATTTCCTTTTCCTGGCAGGAGCTATTGCCTGATACCTTCATTCTGTTTGGATAATTACCTCACTTTCTTTTCCTGGTAGGTCAATACCTTCTTTTCATCTGAGTAATCACCTTCAAAAGTACGAATACACTGCTCAGCCCCTTAGTTTTGTGCAACATACTGTTCTTCTGAATGCATAATGTTTTTTTTTCTTTGCATAAATATTGCTGGAAGGAACACTTTATCATTACCCCGAACCTATTCCCAGGTGTTACCAATGTGTGACTTAAATAAGTCAACAAGACTAGGTGTTTATGAGATACACCAACAGAAAGTTGTGTGTGTGTGTGTGTGTGTGTGTGTGTGTGTGTGTGTGTGTGTGTGTGTGTGTGTGTGTGTGTGTGTGTGTGTGTGTGTGTGTGTGTGTGTGTGTGTATGTGCGTGTGTGTGTGTCTACCTGCCTATCTGTATGTTAGAAGCCTCTCCTAATAGGGATTTTAAAGTTGCCTCAATTCAGTCTAGCCTCAGACCTGTGTACTGCCAGTCTGAAAGCAAATTGCTGTTGCAGGAAGGTTATTTAAAAAAATAGTTCTAATGCCACCATCTGACTGCTTTATATGTTAGAAAAACAAATTATTTTACAAATAGCAGCTTAGGAATACTAATAAATGATTGTTAATTTCTACCCATTCCACTCTTATTAAGAGGTTGAGGGACGTATAGTAGGAAGAAAACTTCTGATGCCACATGACTGTTTAATTTGTGACAATACTGCAGCACAGTAAAGGGGGCATTTAAGAAGGCTGTGCTGTAGACCTAATGAAAGAGCCACAGAGCCAAGTCTTGCTGTGGAACTCAGTTCAGGATCTCAGTGACGGAGTTACCAGGGCAGGTGACTTGAAATCTTTACCAGATATAAGTAAAGTGAACACCTGGCCTCACTGTTCAGAATTTACCTATAAGATCACCTCCTATTCAAATCTTAACAACATTGCCAACATATTGGGTAGCCTGTCTGTTGCAAATTTGTTCCCTGAAACTGTCATCCGCATCCAAAACATATCAGGCTCTCACTCTCCACTATCTCCAAGAGGCATAGCCTTAAAATGCTCTCCAAAACCATAACTGCTTCTTTAATTGGTCCTGACAACATTCTAGGGTGTCCTATAAACAGTATCAAGCAGGCCGTTGCTGATCTCCTCAAGTTATTCAACCTACATCTTGCCACTGGCTATGCTCTCGAACAATGGCACCCTGAGGTCGTGATGCCCTTTCATAAGGGAGGCTCCAGTACTACCCAAATAACTATAGACCCATTAGCTTTACTAGTCCTGTCTGCAAAGTCATGGAATGCATTGGCATTGACCTCATAAATCAGGACATTAAGAATTTAATCAGTGCACAACAATTCAGATTTAATAAGGGCAAGTCATGCCTTCTCAGTCTTGTGAGCTTCTTTGAAATGGTCACACAGGCCGTGGGCAATGGTCACACTGTTTACATTGCTTAAGTGGGTCTATTAAAAACACTTGATACCACACCACACAATGGGATTGTAAACAAGCTAATAGCCCTAAACACAGATTTCTTGTGTGGTAAGATGAATTACAAACTGGCTCAAAATATCATTTCTAACTGTGTAAAACATATTGCTGTACTAGCACATAGGGTATTGTTGCAGTATTTTAATATGGCTACCAGGCTGTACAGGGCAAGTTTCAGAGAGGTACAGCATACAGAACTGTAAAACTTTTTTTTTTTTTTAAATTATGAACTTTACATTTGTTATTTTGTCCCTGCTGCCTGCCATTCAAAAGCCCGGTCCTAACCAACTGTCCCATTTGTTCCTCCATTCAAGAGAAGGTGAGGGTAGGTCACGATGGGCCATCATTAAGGCAGCTATCAAGAATGGCTTGATTTTTCTAATTAAGCCCTACCTCGTAGAACCAGCCAGTAACATCCTGTGTCAGCTCTGCAACTCCCTTCTCTTCCACAATGGGAGTGTGTCAGATGTCAGCAGGGAAGCCCTGCCCATCTACTGTGGTTCACCTGGTTTCCACCAGGGAATTCAACCATGCCCATCTGCCCCAAAATGCGTGTGCTCTCCTCCTCCCAAGATAGACATGTCCATCCTTCCTAAGCTGCTAATCAAACCCACAACACATGGGCTATAGTCAGGGCTCCATCTGTCTATGCCACCAGCAAAGATAAACACCAAAGTTTTGATAAACAGTACAGGGTTACACCTGCAGTTCTGTTGAGTTCTGAGTCTGTATGGTCCTGCAGTTTCACAGCTACCCCTATGAGCCCCATTTCTGCTAAGTACAAATGTAATTATCTTCCCAAACTCTGCCTTAATGTTTCTCCAAGCAGGAGGATGTTTAGTATATAAAGAGTGGGTAAAGTTAAGGTTGCTGTCCTCCATCTCATAATTTGTAACATAAGCAAGGCTTGATAGGAATCATAGGAAATACAAGGCTATTAGACCATAGGCCATATGTGCCCTGCTAAGGCACTGTAATTCCCGGAGTGTATTTAAGGGTACCCCTCCAATTATCTAAGATCTATTTTAAGGCAGACAGGATATTGCAGTGCTTGACATATAAAATGTAAGGGGAGTCTGTTCCAGAGCAAGGTGGGGGGCACTGGGTGATGAACCTGTCTATCCATTTAGTTTTAGTCACCCTGATGTAGACTCTAATCTCTTGTTCTAGTATTGGCTATACTATATGACATATCATGAAAATGTTGGTCTCAGATAATGGGATCCATGAGGGCATTGTCTCCCTTCAAGAATGTATATGACACAAAGTACAGGGAGAGTGACTACAGCCTTTCCTGATAGCTAAGATTTTTGAGAAATTAGACTCTTTTCTTAGGAACCTCTGCTGTCTTCTGAGTTTTTGTTATGTCTAGAGAAATATATATCAAAGGGTACATTATATTCTATAGTGGTTATAAACAGGGAAAAGTACAGGGGAAGCAATAACGTCATTAATTTTGGAAGATATGTCATTGCATTAACTGGGATTGAAGGACTTTGTGACTACAACCACTACATGGTAAACTAAGAAAAAAGAAGATGGAACTATCTACCAAGATACCAGATCTATGATGACAGACTCATTGGACAGTAGGGTGTCATTTAATGAAGTAGGTGGTAGCAATGTGTGGTTTTCTGAATGAGATAATACTGCATTTCTTAGTATTCAATTTAGGCCCTTTATAAATGCATCACGTGTTATTGCATTATAATTCTGCTTGAAGAGGAATTGGTATAATTGCTAATTTAACAACTACACCCAGCTTGCAATCATTGATGAACTTAGTTAGCCAGAGATTCTAGTTGTCAGTGTTGAGATCAGACAGGGAAGTAAATGCCAAAAAGAAGGAGGCCCAGTATGATTTATCCTGCAATATGGACCCATGGGCATCACCACTGGTTACCTTTTGCTCAACTCAGGAGGCATCACTAACCCTGACATTATGCCTTCTGTTTTTGAGCCAGTTTGTAATTCATCTTACCACACAAGAAATCTGTGTTTAGGGCTATTAGCTTGTTTACAATCCCATTGTGTGGTATGGTATCAAGTGTTTTTAATAGACCCAGTTAAGCAATGTAAACAGTGTGACCATTGCCCACGGCCTGTGTGACCATTTCAAAGAAGCTCACAAGACTGAGAAGGCATGACTTGCCCTTATTAAATCTGAATTGTTGTGCACTGATTAAATTCTTAATGTCCTGATTTATGAGGTCAATGCCAATGCATTCCATGACTTTGCAGACAGGACTAGTAAAGCTAATGGGTCTATAGTTATTTGGGTAGTACTGGAGCCACCCTTATGAAAGGGCATCACGACCTCAGGGTGCCATTGTTCGAGAACATAGCCAGTGGCAAGATGTAGGTTGAATAACTTGAGGATATCAGCAACTGCCTGCTTGATACTGTTTATAGGACACCCTAGAATGTTGTCAGGACCAATTAAAGAAGCAGTTATGGCTTTGGAGAGCATTTTAAGGCTATGCCTCTTGGAGATAGTGGAGAGTGAGAGCCTGATATGTTTTGGATGTGGATGATAGTTTCAGGGAACAAATTTGCAACAGACAGGCTACCCAATATGTTGGCAATGTTGTTAAGATTTGAATAGGAGGTGATTTTATAGGTAAATTCTGAACAGTGAGGCCAGGTGTTCACTTTACTTATATCTGGTAAAGATTTCAAGTCACCTGCCCTGGTAACTCCGTCACTGAGATCCTGAACTGAGTTCCACAGCAAGACTTGGCTCTGTGGCTCTTTCATTAGGTCTACAGCACAGCCTTCTTAAATGCCCCCTTTACTGTGCTGCAGTATTGTCACAAATTAAACAGTCATGTGGCATCAGAAGTTTTCTTCCTACTATACGTCCCTCAACCTCTTAATAAGAGTGGAATGGGTAGAAATTAACAATCATTTATTAGTATTCCTAAGCTGCTATTTGTAAAATAATTTGTTTTTCTAACATATAAAGCAGTCAGATGGTGGCATTAGAACTATTTTTTTAAATAACCTTCCTGCAACAGCAATTTGCTTTCAGACTGGCAGTACACAGGTCTGAGGCTAGACTGAATTGAGGCAACTTTAAAATCTCTATTAGGACAGGCTTCTAACATATCTCTACTATCACCAGCAACTTCATATTAAGTTCAAGATATGCCCCACTATCTTTAGTAACCTCATAATAAGTACAGGGTTATTCATGCAATTAGCAGTGGTATATGCACTCAACTGTCTCCAGAAACCTCTCACTTAAGTACAGGATGACAAGACTTTTTATACAGTCAGTAACCCTAACACACAACTATCTTCAGAAAGCTCCTTCGTAAGAAAAGCATATATCAATTATACTGTTAGCAAGCATGTTTGAATCCAGGGGCAGCTCATGCTATAGGACTGCAGGACTGCAGCCCCCTCCCCAGCTGTGGAAAAGGAAAAAAAAAAAAACAAATCAGTGAGTCTCAGAACATTTCCAAACTCAGACTGCTGCAACAGCAGCCCAGAGTAGGAAGAAGGCATCTCAGTACTCTGATGCCCAGAATTCTATGCAGTACTTGGGGAAGGCATTATTGGCTGCTGCAGACAAGGGACACCATACTATTGAAGTAGTGTGTGTGCACGTGTAATGCCCCAGTTGATATATACGGGTGGTGGCTAGAGAGAACTCAGATGGTGATGGCTCAGGCTTGAACCCTGTACCTTGGGTGCAGGTAGCAAGAGCCTGAATTCCCTACCCACCACCATCTGTGAAAACTTTGCAAATTTTTGTCTCATATTTTTGTTCTGTTCTGTTCCTTATATAATCTGTGGATTTTTAATTCAGTACATAGTTGATGGTGCAGTGGTAGCATTGTTGCCACACAGCTGGAGGTTCTCTGGTTTGATTCTTAGCTGGAGTGCCTTCTGTGTGGAGTCTGCATGTCCTCCCTGTGTTTGTGTGGGTTTGCTCTGGTGTCCTCCCATGTTACAAAGGCATGTGTCTGGAGTGTTTCTCCCTGGGCCTCTGCTGAAAATTGGCTTTTGTTCCAAGTCAGACTTTCCTGGTCAACAAATGCTAAATAAATAAAAATGACAGGTATTTGAATTTCAGACTTCATAGTCTTCAGAAAGTACATGGTAATACAAAACCTTTTATTCTAGCAATTTCCTAAGTTTACTAGATGGATATTTGAAATTTGTCCTATTTTTGGGACTGTATTCCTCCATTATTGGCTTCATACAGGTTTTTTGTGCTAAGGTTGAGAGATATGGTGAAAACTGAATTCACTGAATATGTTTGGGGGCTGTATTCTCCCATTACTGGCTTTGTCCAGGTGTTTTCTGTTAGGAGGTTGACAGCTATGGTGAGAACTGAATTCACTAAATGGTAGCCATTTAAGTTTGTCTTCCTCTCTTTCACAAAACAGCTGATTTGGCATAGTGGTATGTTGCTCTGACTATTTTGCACAGGGTCCTGGGTTCAAGACTTGGCAGTGAAATGTATGGTAGTAACACATCATTGTATTCTAGCAACTTACCAAGATTATACAGGCAATGTTTAAAATATGTCCCTGTGTTTTGGGCTTTTGAATCCCCCCCCCCAGTACATTTTGACTTTTTCCAGATTTCTTGTGCTGCAAAGTTGAGAGATACAGCTGAGTGTCTAGTAGATTTTACAAGGAGCTGAGAGCTGCAGGGGAAGAGAAGTTTAATGCTGCTTATGCGGAGTCTGCTTGCAATGTTAATAGCATAACAGGTAGTGTACTTGCTTTTGATGCAGAAGGCTATGGGTTCTACTCCCACAATATGTAGATGCATTGCTGATACTATACTGTGTTGTACTTTTAAAGGGGTTGGATGCTGCAGTCCTGAGAATGTCCTCTTTGGCAGAGATACCTAGTAACGATGAACCTGTTATCAATTTGCCATCCTTTCCTTATTGCAATATTACTAGCTTATCATTTTTAATGTAACATAGGCAATTTATTCCTCAAGGGCAACAGGCACTTTATTCATAGATGAAACAATGAAATATAAAGTTGTTTGCTAGCAGCAGCCTCTTTTTTTAGTTTCAGATCTCTTTAATGTGGAATTATTTAGATGACATTTATTTCTTCAGAGATTGTGCATATTCACTGATACTGGTGGATTGTTGAAGTTTGAGTAGACTTCTATGATGGGAATGTTCTAAATTGGGCAGTTTTGTCATTATTGGTGCATGCAATTTGTTTCATTGTTTACTGGAAAAATGTTCAAAACAAATTTAAAATGCCGTCTAACAACTGTACTGTATTATACAAGAAATATTATTTAATACAATCAGGAAGGTGTATCAAAGAACACATGTATGTGTCATGTGCAAGGTGCCTATGATTTGAAAACAACCCAAAGTTAATCTTTATCTGCCGCTGGCAAAATGTATTTTCTTTGAATGTGGGTTTCAATGCTGTTTCAATGAATGTGAGTTTCAAGGACAGAGAAGTTTTAATGCTAAGTCTATTTTCATTGCAAAACTGCATTGCTTTGTTTAGCAGGTCTATTAGTATTTGTACTGTAAAATGCAAAATAAAACTTTCAAATTAAATCCAAATCATCACAGAAGTAAAGCAGTATGCACATTACAGTGATTATGAAAAATGGGGTGAAATGGCCAAGTATTGGGACATTGGAATGGCTGCGGGGGGAGGCTCCATTCGACCATGTTTTTGTGAGGGGGGGGCGGCAAACTCATAGACAACCCTGGCTGAACTATACCTCTCAACTGTCCAGATTTTTTGCAGAATGAATAGATTTTTGCATCTTATTTTTGATTTGTTCCTCATAAAATTTGTGGTTTTCTGTCAAATCATTTAGGAATAAAGTCACTGAATAATGACAGACATTGAGTTTCAGACTTCATAACCTTAAGAAAAATGCATGCTAAAGCAAGACCTGTTATTCTATCAACTAAGTTTATACAAGAGAAATGTTTAGTACTATTTGCATGTTCCCAATATATTTGACCTTGTCCAAACTTTCTGCATTAAGAGGTGCACAGGTACGTGCAGATAAATCACTTTATAGAATTAGGAATATCCAAACATCTCAACTGTGCACAATTTTGACACAAAATGTTGATCTCCCCCTAATAATCTCTACACAAAATAGCAATTTTGGAAGAAAATGTGGAGGGTTTACAATTATAAGTAACTATAGTGATCAGAGTTATAGATTACTTTTATTTCAGAAATGCATATAGATTCTCTTATTTTGTCAGCTGTTCAAGTTAACAGTACTAATATTAAAAAAGTATCCCTTTGACAGGTTCCGAGCTGTATTGTGGGGCAATTTTATATTTTTGCATGACATTTTTGGTCTGTTTTTCATAAAATTATGGTTTTCTGGCAAATTAGTGGCAAATCATTAAAGATTGAAGTTAGAAAATAATGACAGACATTTGAGTTTCAGATTTCATACCCTTCAGAAAATTCATACTAATGCAAGACCTACTACTATCCTATTATCCTTCTAAGTTTATAACAGCAATATTTAAAAATTGTCCTTATTTTTGGGCCTTTGTCCCACTTCCATGTATGGCTTTGTCTAGATTTCTTGCTCTGAGGTTGAAAGGTATGACAAATGTGTCAGAGCCATCACCATCAGCCAGAGACATTTCAAATTGTGACATACTTGTTGCACCCCACTCCCCCATGCAGTGACTCTGGATGTGTTCAAGCAAGGCAAGGAGCAGTTATGCAGTATAAGTGTGCAGAGTATTCCCCCATCCAAGGTAGACACAAGTACGACAGTGGCTTTTCATCTGTCCTTGATTTTGCAAAATGTTCTGGTTTTCTGTCATATTTTTATACTGTTGATTTATGCTGGCCTCCGAAAGACATGCTTGAATGGGTGCGCCTTCACTAAAGGTTGGGTGTCGGGCTGGCAACTTGGCACCATAAAAAATCTACTGCCAATCATTAGCGGACCAGAGTTCCGCTGTGGCGACCCCTAACCGGGAAAAGCCAAAAAGACAAACAACATTCTTCAGAAAATGCATGCTGTCGCAGTGCCCCGTTGCTCTGTGTTTCAGTAGCAATGCTTTAATGACCATCAGTTAAGCTTGTCTGACTTTGTAAGAGGCAAGTAAGATTTAATAAGCATACTGTTAAAGAATTACCACATTGAAAAAGCCTTTTTCTTGTTGCTATGCAGAGAATATTTACATAACTAGATAATGTATAAGCCTTAGGTATTGAAATGCATATGACAGTATTTGTAATAAAGGACAGGATTACAGTATTTTCAGAAGCTCATTACATTTGTTGGAGACTTGCAGTCATCTTTGCAGGCTTTACCCATAAAAGAAACAGAATGCCAATCTATCACTTGTGGTCCGTAACCTGTGCAGTAATCCTTTAAGCAAATTATCTTGAGCTTGTTTCTTGTTTGCTCTTCATTTTTTACTTTGATTATGTTTTTCCCATGAAATAAGTAGATAGTTGTTGTTAGGCAGCAGGTCTTTTTTGGATAAGAAACAGTTTTACAAGTGGGGGTATCACAGAGATTGCTACGTTCAGCATGTTACTTGGTACTTTTATAAAGCTGAATATAAATTATAATTAGAATTGCAGTACAAGGAGAAGTGGTTTGAGTTGAGTGTTGTTTGTTTTTTATACTTGATTTTGACTGGCATTCCAGTAATTTATTTAAAAAGTAATTTATTTTTTCATGCCTCATAACCTTTTTGTTTCCATCTAGATATTAAGTAACCTGTCATGTACCCAATGCATTGAAATATTTTTTTCTTCTGCACTTCATTTTGTCTTGATTGGACTCTCGTAATGACGGTTTGGCACCCAGGGCAGCATATTTAATTAAAGTTCCACTTGTAGTTTTCAGCATAGCTCTGCCCCTTTCTAGTTGATCACACCCCCTTCCCATTGGCCCCCACCCATTCAGCTGTCTCCTGCAGCCCCCCTTTGATTTGAAGTCACCAGCCGCCACTGTTTGAATCTTATAATAAGTACAAGGTGTATCACCAGTTTATAACCATATCTACATCTCAGTGACTCCAGTAACTTCATACTTAAGTGAAGAATTATTTGCAATTCCTAGTTAGAGTATAACAAAATCATCAAGTTCCACTTAAGAAAAAAGATGAGCTATTCTGAACCCCCTAGTTTATTTTTCAGTGAAAAACATTCTAGTACACCCAATTAAAATCAACACTATGCCATCTCTAGTCTGAAAAGTAGCTTTCATCAAACCCCTTTAAAAATCCAGCAGACCCTCCAGCAAAAGTGACTTCTGTCCTATTTCACTTCTGACTACTCTTGTGAAATTATTTGAAAAAATAATCTACTCCCAGCTATGCAATTATTTACATACCTACAAAATCCTCTCTTCCAAGCAACATGGCTTTTGGTCCAGTCATAACACCCATACAGCCTTGTTTCTACTCACTGACAGCATCCTTCTTAATTTCATAGCAGTAAGTAACCTTACTGGGACAATCTTTAGTGATCTCACAAAAGCCTTCCATCTTGTAGACCATCCACTCCAATTTAACTCTCTCTCTGTACATGACAGACATCAGCAGACAAGCCCCTTCCTGGTTCAAAAGTCATGTTTCTAACAGAGAGTTCATCGACACAATAGGTACCTCCTCCATCTTTTAACCTGCCCCTCCAAACTCAGGTGTACCCCAAGAAACAGTCTCTTCTCCCTTTCTCTTCTTATCATTCATTAATTCACTCTCAGCTAACATACCACACCTACCCATCATTCATTCAAGCCAATAACATATAGATTTCACTCTTTCCATAATATCATTAAAGAACAACTGCAAGAAGGTGAGTCCCAACTTCCCAGCTGGTTAATTCAGTGGAAACTACTTCAAAATACTAAAGAAAAACAAATCTTTGCTGCTGAAGACCAAACAAAAGCTCTCTAACGTGCCCATGAACTGGCAAATAACTCTTAAAAACTGTACCCCTCTGGAAACCACCACCCATTTCAGTCACTTGGATCAACACCTTAACTTCCAATATCATGTGCAACTTTTTAAAGCTAAAATCAATTCTTAATTGTTTTAGGTTACCAACATGTCTCACTTTTCACCCCCGAAGAAAGGGAAGCCATTGGCAAAGGGTTGTTTCTTTAAGAGCTAGAATATGGCAGTTCCAGCCTTCACTAAAAACACTTTTTCCTACAAACTTTGGTAAACAACATCTGCAGCTTCATTACACTATCACCAAAAGGACAACACTACTGTCAGGTCCTTATCAAATTCTACTAGCAGTCTATCAATCACAGAATAAAACTCCTACTATGGTTTCTACTTTTCAAACAAATCAGTCTCCAATCATGTCCTTTCTTTGTCAGATGGCTATTTCCACTGACCACTGAATACAGCCTTAGGTCTCTGTCCCCCAACATAATCTTATTCCATAATCAAAAGCAAAGCTTCAATGTGCAAACTATAATTACACTATCCTTGGCCTTCAAATCTGAGAATCTCTTCCCATAAATCTTAAAGGAAACTCTTCCTTCACAATTTTTCAGGAACAAACTCAAATAGTCCCTCTTCAAAGATGCAATCTACACTTGCTACTAAA
Organism: Protopterus annectens; assembly: GCF_019279795.1. Lineage (NCBI taxonomy): Eukaryota > Metazoa > Chordata > Ceratodontiformes > Protopteridae > Protopterus > Protopterus annectens. Next base: position 222,570,076 of record NC_056733.1, on the reverse strand, counting down.
CAGACTCAGTCCTACACTCCCATCACATCCTAAATTCTCACAAGTAATTATCAGATACTTGCATCACACACAGACTTATTTCCTCAACAATCTTACTTTTCTAGGAAACTGCGATTCTCTATACACATAACCTCCACTTCATTCTCTTCCACTCTGTTGAACATGTTTCCATATTCTATCAGTTCATTGCACTTACATATAATTATTCCAAATCTGCATTGTACTATTTATGTGCTATTCTGTGTTCATAGGTTCGTAGGTTCATAGGTAAGTACTAGGCTACCTGACATTTTTAGCCATTATAAGCCTAGCCAAGTTCCCTTTTTGTACTCAAAATAACCCATCTACCTTTGGTTATAGATTGGTCTTATCCATCCCATGGTCAATAACTATATATTACCCCTAATGAGAATAACTGTTATCATATCATAGATAGTTTGAGGGGGACCCATACATAGGAGAAAGCATTTAGGAGCTGCATCTCTCTATTAATAGATCCTTAGACCAATTATTTTTTATGCCTTTTGACTTAATGATGTGCAGTAAATCCATCAGTAATGGGTCGGAGGATGCCTTGCATGCCAGACACAGGTCACCTCTTAGCAGTTTGTAGGATACAGAGTATAGTGACAGGGCTTTGAGTCAGACAATGTAGGACATGTTATTTAGGCCTTGTATCCTTTTAGTAAGGTATCTATGTGGACGTTCCAGTTGTTGCATTTGTCTAGACAGATACATGCCAAAGGGGGCATTCTGTTCAATGAGTGGGCTAATAAGGGCTGCGTAAAGGAGACAATGACATCTGTAGATCGTGACACAATTCCTTTAGGATAACCTGTTGTAGGGTAAAGTGTTGATGCTTGGGTTAACTCATTTTAGGGTAAGATGTTTAATGTTTGGGCTAACCCATTTCAGAGTAAGATGTCTGATGTTTGGGACAGCCTATTTTAGGATAAAGTGTTTGAACTCCTGGATAACTCATTTAGAGTAAGATGTCTGATGTTTGGGATAACCCACTTTAACGTAAGATATTTGATGTTTGGAATAACCTGTTCTAGTGTAAATTTGTTCATGTTTAGGTTAGCTAGGTTTATAAGAAGGGTGTTTGTTGATTAGGACAGTAGGAAGGATGATGTGCCGATTGCAGAAAATGCATCTGATTTATGTTTGCCTTGGTGCTGTCAAAACAAGAAAAGGAAATCAGACAACATGCTGGCTTCACTAGAAGGAACATCCTATCCATGCAGCAACCATAATGCTCCATTCCAGTGACAACCTAAAGATAAGACAGCTCCAGCATGGGACTCACAGTGTTTTGATTCTGTTAATGTGGGCTAACGATTCTTGTGATGTTAGTGACAAAGTTCTCATAAATTTGCTGTATGGAGTAAATATCTTCTCACAGGTCTTCCAATGCGACATCTGACTCATGACAGGACAGACAGAAATCACGTGGCCACGACATCATGATATAATCATTCTGTACCAGAAGGTCACAGGGTCAAAACATATGACATCACAATAATTCTTTACAAGAAGGTTACATGGGACCCACTGATCCCTGATTTGGTATTACAGGGACAAAATGAGCTAAATGCAAGGAAATCAAAGGGAGAAAATATTCTTGAACTATGATGCTGCATGTGAAAGAGATTTAGAAAGCCCATTTGTCTTTCAGAATTGACAGTAAAAGGCAGTAGGAGTATTGACAGCAAAAGAACATTTGAGAGGGGAAGGTTTTGCTGAACTTATTTAACTGCACAATGCTGAAAATGGAAATAGATTCCATGACTCATTCTGCAAGGACATTAAAAGGTGAAATGTTCTGCAGGTTATCATTGCACTGAAACATCAAATGTGAATAGTGCTGCAAAGAAACTGAACAACATAGCTGCTTTAGTCGTACATTGCTACAGAACCATATAGTTATACTACTAACTGCTTTTACACGTTAGAGTCCTCAATATCAGCACTGCAAAGGAAAAGCTTACACTTCTCAACTGTAATATAAGCAGTACTTTGCATATATTTATCCTACGTATTTGTGTTTTGTCATTGCTCTAGGTCATATTTGAAAAGTGTCTTTTAACCAACTCAATTACACATTTATCAGACAAATAACAATCAGAAATGTTGTATTTTTGTCACATGGCATTGTTTCTTGTAGCTATATCTCACACTACACTATTCACTTCTCCAGTGCAATGGTGTCTTAACTTGCTGCTCACCTCTTCTTTGTATTGCTTTTGTAAAATGTCTTCTTTTTGCAGTCAGTATCTTTGTGTCCTCCTGATCTGCATTGCTTATGGCTGTCAGCCATGTCTCTGACTGAAGAATTCACTGGAGGCTAGTAGTCCTCTTCCCTGCCTTATTATATTCTCTTTGTATAGGGATACAGAAAGGGGTCCTCCTATTTTTTGACTTTATACAAGTTGTGAGCAGTACAGATATATGAAAGGTATCATTTACTTTTCTGGTTTGTTTCCTTATGCCAAAGGAGTGGCATTTTCTCTTGGGCGCCACTTCCCTTTTCCAGGTATGTGTGTACACCAACTGATATCTGAGACCTGTCTGGCATTACCTTGGGTTGACAAGCAGATGTCTGCCCAGATCCTATGATGCAATATATACCAAAAGTGCAATGACAGTGGCTTCAGTTTTTATTGGGAATGACAACTGTCCTTAGGATGTAGCATTCCTGCCTCCCTGTAATCAGACAACTGCCCGAGGATTTTTTTTTTGCCTACGTGGTTACCAGACAGTCAGAAAGCAGTTGCTGGGATGAGGCATTCCTGCCTCCCATGAGGTCAGCACTAAAGTAACTTGGATTAACTTGGCTTGTGGTCACTGGTAGCACTTGGATGTCCCCCAGAGTGACCAGTGCAGTGCTATGCTCCACTTCTCATATTTATCTTAGTTCTGGCATTCTGTTTATAGGTGCAGTTGAATAATTATTTCCAATCGTTCTTCTTTAATTTTGCACTTACAGTCCAAGATATGTGTTCTATGTTGCCTCTTAATTGAGTTTTAAATGGGTCTATAAGTCAAGTGGAGATGACTTTCTTTCTGATTCACAATGCATCATGAATATGTATTTATTTGTTTTATTAATTACAGTTTGCTAACAAGTTGTTCTTCATTAGACAAGGACCATTTACATAGGAGCTATAAGAAGAAAAGCTCCAATACCAACTTAGCATATACTAGGAAGCAACCATTATGCATAGTATCAGCAATGAGAGAAGTAAACTTTGTGGCAAACATTAACATGACTATGATAGTAGACAGTAAATGGAAATAGTCACACCATTTTCAAATGTTCTGATTTACATATTTTTGGCTGGTGCTTCAGGCATGTTCAGCCATGACTGAGGCCACACTGCTAGCTATAACTTTATTTAAACATTGCATAGATAAATTAGCAACTACACAATAATCACCTGCACAAACTGTGTTACCAGCTGGTGTAGGTAAATAATAACAATGGAACCAGCCATGCCTCAGTGTGAATAAAGGCAGTAATATTAAAGGTGACAACAGAATTTAGCTGATACGTCCCGGTGACTGTACAGCAATCAACAGTTAAAACTTTTTTTTCAGTTCTTTCTGTACTTCACCTTTCTTAGGGAAGCTGGTTCCAGATTTTAGCAAATAGTGATGCAAAGGATAAAACACCGAACTGCAAACTTGGATTTAAAGTTACTCTACATACACATTTACTGTGTGTCCCTGATCAAACTACCTAACTTCCTTGGGTTCCTTGGACATTGAAAGAGGAACCTCTTGATCCATTTGGCCAACTTGATTTATAAAAGTTAAATAAACTAACCTACTTATGTGACAATATGATACTGTGAAGAATACCTCTGAACTGTCCAGATTTTTGCCTCATATTTTTGTCTGCGCCCCATAACATTTGAGTTTTTTTTTGCAAATCAGTGGGAATTACAGTCATTAGATAATGGTAGACATTTGAGGTTTCAGACTTCATATCCTTTAGAAAATGTATGCTAATACAAAACCTGTTATTCTAGCAACTATGGCTATAAGAGCAATATTTAAGATATGTCCCTGATTTTGGGCCTTTGCCCTCCCTAATTTTTTGACTTTGTCCAGAATTCTTGGATTAAGAGGTTTAGAAGTATGCCATGTAGGTCCTACTTTATAATATTCACACATACTCACAGGACCACATTAATATGCGTGGCTGATAAAGCTAGCTCTGTTCATCGTCTGCAGGGACAGAACCATGATAAGTCACCTTTCTTAATTGATTTGCAAGTCTAATATTTGTACTGTATGCCATTCAGCCAAGGATTGCAGTCCTGACACACTGCAGCTGCAATCAGCAAGGACAGGGCACCTTGAAACAGCCCATCCCCCTCAGCTGCTAGGCATTATCATGTCCCATCCTTCCCACACACTCCAAATGAATATAATTTCAGGCCAGAAGCATATATAACTCACCCTCCTATTAGCTTCTAGAGTCTCCTCTGCCTAGACTATAACTTAACAAGTGTTTCAGTAGAGTCACACTTGTGACTGCTGTTAGGTCTTACTGTCATGGCTATTTTTGTACTTAGCCATCAGGTGGCAACATTGTAGTGCAAATTAGCAGTGTCTCAGTGCAGTGCAGTGTAGTGTGGTGGCAGCCAGTCCGAAACAGACACTTCAAACTAGAATGCCATATTGCCCTGCTTTGCTCTCAGTAAGCACCTGTTCAAAACTGACGTGCTATAGCTCAGGACTGTACCAATCTGCTAATACACAGCTAGAGCTTTACAGTTAATAGTTATTCTGTCTGTCCACTTTGGGGGATTCCTTTATTTAACTCTGTGCTTTTGCAAACATTACTACTTATGTCTAAACTGGACACATTGTCCTTTGGCAGATTAGTGGGATCTTAATTTGTGCAAGGGTAATTCAATATGCAACCCCTTTTTATTTCTGTACATCTTGCTGTCTTGACAATACATAATTCTCTTTGACTTGCGCATTTGAATGCTAAAGCCTTATCGAGGACTCCTGCTATCACCTAAATACTGTACCAGAAGTGTTAATTTCAAACCTGCACATGTCATAAAGATCAACTATAATGAAAACCAATCAAGTTCCCAAACTGATTCAGATGTCTGGAAAATACCTTTGCATACCAGACACTGAACTTAGGAGTATGTCCTTTCAAGATTGACCATATAGAACTCAGTCCATTTATTCCTTTGTGAATGTAGGCAATATACACACTGTTCTCCCATAAGGATGGACTTATGCCTGTCTTCTGGCTCTCTCTTTTTCAGGCAAGGCCCAGACCTTTCCCAGAAAGTTTCTCCAGACCACCTAATAACTTGTTTAGTGTTCCCTACCTCCAGCATAAAGGAAGATGACACATGCTTCTAATAATCAGTTTCTATATATAAGTTAAAGGGTCACAAGTTTTTGAACTCCTACTGGATAAGAATGTTCCCTTCATTTTATTCTCTTTGGGTTTCTATGTAACAATGGACATTTATGATTATTATTGAAATTTTATTTAATTTGTCCATGTATTTTAAATAGGTGTGCACTCCTCTTCATGTAAATGAACATGACAAATACACAAAGCAAGTTGAGTTAAAACATAAACAACTTACTTAGTATGCAACATTGTGTTAAACACAAAGTACACGCTATGTGCAGTGTTTACATTACCAAAATCAAAAAATCCAATAAGAATTTACAAGCAACAGGAACTTAAACAAAAAAAGCTGTCCAGGCCCTCGTTGTAACATTTGAAATTAAAGGACCTGGTAGAGCAAGTCCTAAAACACAGAGACTGAATGGCTGAAAAAAATGGACTAACCTATACCAAGTCTGAGATAGCCATTCCCCGGAGTATTCCCTTTTCTCCAAGGTATGGAGATCTCAGAGTTGGTATATATAAGTTTGAGGGTGTTGGGGGCTTGGCCTCCCAATATTTGGAGGTGCAGTGTGGCATGCCCCACCCTACAAAAAAGAAGTTTAAATGAAAATAGCAATGTTTGAGATGAACTCTTCTCCTAGATTTTTGATCTTTTTTTTTTTGTTATGCTGGCACTCACCATTATGAATGCTGACATTTCAGTGGGGAGCTGTCACTCACCCTCTTGTTCTGATAAAAAGATACATCCAGAAGGGGAATGGCAGGAATTTTGGAAACATACACTAACTAATTTTCAGAATGTAGTCCTTCCACATGTGCAGCTGTCCCAGAAATGCAGCTAGCTAGGGTGGGGTGAAAGGAGCAGCCACCCTGGGCACAAGGTGTTAGGGGGTGCAATCGGGAAATAATGGTTAAACAGTAGTGCATTACCTGCATTCAGTTCTGTACTCACATTTCTGTATACCAGTGCAGGAATGCACTTCAGGATTTTGTGTCTAATAACTTGTAGACATTTTTTTCAGACTTTTTTTGTCTGCAAAGTGGAGTTGAAGAAGGGGGACAGAGGTGGGGAAGAATAAGGTTGGAAGATTGACTTTTTTTTTTTTAGACGAGACAGTGATGTCTCCGGTTATCCCCAACCCAGGTAATACAGCTTTCTGGACACTATACCTTTTCTTCACTGAATTAAAAAAAAGTTTAAACCAGGCATTCTGAAAGAAAAAAGGGCTGTTTAACAAAACTTAAATTTTTAAATGAAATTTTAATACATCTGATTGAACATAAATTATTTTTAAAAAGCATTTGCCAGGAAATATATCTGGTTGAGTGTATTAGGACATCTCAACACACACATTATGTAGCACTTGGACACTTATCTGACATTAAAATAGCCAAAAGAAAACTGAACAAAATAGGAAACAGTTACCTTTCCTGATTAATTAGAAAAAAAAACAGATCACAAAGTTGCAGACACACTTTGAATAGTGGTACTGTTAGGACATATCAATAAGGTGGGCAGAGAGGCTTCTCTAACCCTAACCCTGTCTCTGTCCTTAACCCCAACCCTACACCTTACAATACTAAAAACCTTTTCATGAAGACTGTTGCTAAATAAGACAGAAGGACACAACACCACACATGGACAGAACAAAAACTATCCCCTTCTAGCATTTTAATTTAACCCTCACACACACATTCTCATCCCTACTTACTGCTACTGCTCATACATTTCCTCGATATTGCTCCCTTCAATACCTCTGTATCTGACCACCATCATTCTGAATGATCTTTGACAAGAAAACAGTTACTGACATTCAGTGCACTGAACTAAATAATGTGAACTGTCTGGTTATATCCATGACTTCCAGCCCTGCAGCACTCTCTCCCACCTCCCAACAGGAAAGAATCATCTTTGCTGCCTTTCAATTCCCCTCCCCAGCAACAAAGCAACGTGTGTGTGTGTGTGTGTGTGTGTGTGTGTGTGTGTGTGTGTAGCCAAGTGTGCTGAGTGAACTTAATAATGTATATAATGCAGTACTATTTCTATGTTAAAATGAACATATGTACTTTTAAGTCATGATTAACATTGCTTACATAGTAAACTACCTTCATGTGTCCAAAGTCCAGATGTAGAAGCTTACACTTTTTATGTTAAATTCCTGCAGCTTGGTTTTATGTGGCACATGAGCTAACAAATGTAACTGCAGCTACAGCTCAGATGTTTCCTTCCCTCTGGAAGTACCTGGCTGTTTTTGTAGCAGCTGCATATTTTAACATGAGACAAGTATTAGATAACGGACTTCACAAGTGTATATATAATACTTTACGAATGCTGACATTTCAGTGGGGAGCTGTCACTCACCCTCTTGTACTGATAAAAAGAAAGGATGTATCTAGAAATAGCACAGATAAGGGGGATTGGGAACACAACAGATAACTCCTTTATGCTGGGGTCCAGGAATACTGAATGAGAAGTCCTGGAACACCGGTGATAATGTTATATGACCCTTTGTTACTGGAAGAGATCCTTGAACATAAAATATAATTACTTGCTTCTGAGGTAGAGGACTGCAGTTCCAGCAACACCATAAAAATCTCTGTCCTGCTGGGAGGATCCCAGAATGGGATCTATTGAAATAATGAGGACCATACTTGCAATCCTTAGAAATCCTGCGAATATATAATTAAGTCTATTCCCCTTACTCCAAGGCACAGTGAGTCCAAGTTAGTACCTATAAACATCAAAGGTATTGGGGAAAAGCCTCCATGTAATGAGGTGCAGGAGATGAAAGTACCTCTGCAAAGGTGATTTTACAATGAGAAATCAGCATTCATTACACTCCAATACATTATGCCTAAGAGCTTGAATATGTATGTTACAAGCAATGTAATGGAGCAGTTTGAAATATTTTTTTGCAGGAAGCAACCCCCCTGCATTCTCCATGCATGGGGCTGCTGAGCTTACATATAGCCGCTCCTTGGTTGCACAACAGTGAGGAAGGGAGAAACTTCTAAAAGCAGTGTAAACAAGTGATTTCCAAGCTCCTATGTGCTGACAAACCACAGTAATATCTTGCAAAAGCACTTCAGTAGCATTAGAGTTTCAAAATTTCATAGGATAATAAGATCATAGGACGTTACTAGGCTATTGGTCATGAGGCCCTTATAAGTTTAGCCAATCCATAGACAAATCAGCATCTGATGCCCCTTGCCCAGCAGGGACATGGGTGGAATCCCAGGGATGTATTTTCTATTTCCCATTTATTTATCCAGGTTGCGCTTAAAAAGGGGTAAAGAGGTACTCTGCTTGGAGTCTATCAATAGATAGGGGAGTCTCTGGGACACATATCTGTCCTACCAACAAGTCCTATTGATGTCACAGACCAGGTTGAGGCTGCGTGTGTGGGTTATTCGAGTGAAGTTTGACTTGCGGATATGCAACAGTCCCATCAAGGCGGGGTCCAAGATCGCCTTGTATGCCAGACAGAGGTCACCTCTTAGGAGTCTGTATGAAACTATGGATAGGGCTTTTAGCCTATCTGTGTATGTTAGATTTTTGAGGCCCTGGATTCTCCTGGTGAGGAACCTCTGTGGCCTCTCCAGCTGCTGCATGTGCTCTGTGAATGGAGCATCGTACTCAATAATGGGCCTTTATAAGGGAAGAATACATGGATGTTATGACCTCCTTGTCCCTGGATGAGATACCCTTATTCATGAGGTAGGCCATGTAGAAAGCTTTCTGTACAGTGGAAGCAACATGGTGGTCAAAAGTCAGGTTGATATCAATCTGGGTGCCCAAATCCCTCATGACTGACTGCGTGCTTAAAATGTTTATTATTAATGTAATAATTTGTGGGGACATCACTCTCCCCAAAGGGGATGATGATGATGCATCTTTTTGTATTCAGCTTGAGGCTGTGTTTCTGTAACCAGTCATTTGTTTGGGTGAGACCCTCTTGGAGGATGTCCACGTCACTAGGGGAATTGATGACAGCTCCCAGCTTGCAGTCATCTGCAAACTTGGTCAGCCATAGCCCACTGGTTTTGTTGCTGTTTTATTTAGACAATCACACTTTTTTGTAATTGAAAGAATCACAATTACATGTTTCTCATTTTCAACAATGAACCTTTACAACACTTGTAGTCTCTTTCTCACAGAACACTGAGAGGTGATATAATTACTTGCCAGAAACCACTGTAACAGATCTATCAGAGGGAAAGTAAAATCCTGACTATTAGCAGTAATCAGCATAAAACAAAAGGTCAGGTTGTTAATATCATTATCCCATTGATGTAGACTTCTAGGAGAATATATGTGGAATATTAGTGTGAATATCTTTAAGGGAGTTAAAACATATAGTGACTGTGTATCATGTGACCCTTTCTTTATAGTTAATCTTCAGTAAAGGTTCCTGGTGATAACATTTGTTTCTCAGTCACCTCACTTCACAATCCAGACTGTACATGTACTACATTTAAGCAATAGCTGATGAGTGGGTGTGGGTAAATTCTCATTATACAACGACCCCCCATTAATATTCTAAAACATGCACTCTGATTGGCAGCATGTATGTTGTAAATCTGAGTTATAGTAATGGAAAAAGGTCCAGTCGCCCGGACTTTTTCCATTACTATAACTTTTTTTACAGCAACGGAGAACGCATAATCTCCGTTGCTTCACACTGTCTCGCTATGTTAAACGAGTTTAACATAGCAAGACAGCTTTAAAAAAAGCAACAGAGATTCTCTGTTGCTTTTTTTAAAGTGTCTCGCTATGTTAAACTCCTTTAACATAGCGAGACAGTTTTGTAAAAAGCAACGGAGATCTTGCTTTCTCCGTTGCTTTTTTCAAAACTGTCTCGCTATGTTAAGTGGGTTTAACATAGCGAGACAGCTTTAAAAAAAGCAACAGAGATTCTCAGTTGCTTTTTTTAAAGCTGTCTCGCTATGTTAAACCAATTTAACATAGCAAAACAGTTTGTAAAAAGCAACGGAGATCTTACTTTCTCCGTTGCTTTTGCCCACAGCTCTGATGTACTGCTTGGGCATACACATGCGCAGTACATCAGAACTGCCGCAGAATACCAGACAGCTGTGGAAGGGCAGCCTGGAGGCATTATACAATGCCATTATTTAAGAAAAGTAATTATTTTTTTTCTTAAATAATGCCATTGTATAATAGCAATAACCCACTTCTGGGTGTGGGTAATGCTGGATTTATCCACGGTTGGCTTTGTTTGGCCACTCGGGCTTCGCCCTCATGACCAAACCACACCAACCATGGGTAAATCCAGCATTGCCCACACCCAGGCATGGGTTATTGCTATATAAACCCACATCACAAGTCAGTTATTGCAATCATACAATGACATTATTTAAGAAGGAAATTGCTTACCTTTCTTAAATAATGCCTTTGTATAGTGATAGCATAGTATTCTTCTGCATTGTTTCCTGTTCTTCCATGTTTGTTGATGTACTGTTCATGTGTATGAGACTTACATTTCCACACATGCACAGTACATCAGCGCTACTCAGTAGAAGCAATGGAGAAAAGAGAATCTCCATTGCCTTTTTTTTTATTATTATTATAAAAATCAGAAAGCTCAGAGGTATGAGAGTCTGCTGAGATAGTGGACAAATACAAGGAAAATCATGCACGTTTCTTTAGTTTTGCAGAATGTACCTGATTTTTCTTGTATTTGGCCTGCCTTCCATACACACCTCAAAATCCTCTTCACTGAAGAAATGTGGACAAATCTTTAAACAATGGGGGACAAAGGCTCCAAAACAGGGACAAATTGTAAATGCTGCTCTTATAAAATTAGAAAGCTTCTAGAATAACAACATTTGTATTAGCATGCATTATCTGAATGATAGATTGTAAATATTGCTCGGATAAACATAGAAAGCTGCTATAATAACAGGATTTGTGTTAGCATGTATTGTCTAAGGATATGAAGTCTGAAACTCAGACGTGTCTCATTATTTAGTGACTTCACTCATCAGTGATTTGTTAGAAAACCACAAATTTTATGAGAAACAGACCAAAAATATCAGGCGAAAATCTGGACATTTTCTGAAAATCTGGACAGTTGAGAGGTATGCCTATGTAGCGTATATGAATAGACAAGAAGTTACTTTAGCAGCCACACTTTTCTATTGGTATATGCTCGATTTACAATGGGCACGCTGGCTGGCCTGTCCAATCAGCATGTTCATTTTTGAATAATGACCCATCATTGTATAATTAGTTTTATATATATATATATATATATATATATATATATATATACCACATTTCACTGAACATAAGGTGAGCGTAGTTTTATTGAAATTTTCCAACACAATAAAATTATCTGATAGTATGCTGTGACACTGAATGCAGCTTTCACATTTCCTAGTACCAAAGTGTTAGTAGCTAGTACATAACTTAATTTTTATTTTTCTAAAAGTCTTTTTAACTTCTTACCATTTTTGTAAACAAAATAAGGCTGTGCACCCACCTGTTTACAAATTCCCCTCACTAGACTTAAAGATGTTCCAGTTATCTTTAATGATCTTTCTAACGGCTTGTGAGTTTGAATTGTCTTGAAGCACGGATGCTTTTTCAATAGATTTGGACTCCAATATATGATTTGCTATTGTATTATCTGACTGTTTATTATCAGATAGCCCTACACACAAATGAAATGCATATTTTCTTCCACATTTTTCATAAATCTCATTACTTATAGTGTAAATCATTATATGTGGATATCTTCTAGAAATATACATGTTTTCAAGGTTTTTCCTTTCATCGTCAAACATCTCTGTGCTGGAACCCATTTGTGCTAGGTGAATACATTTACCCTTTAACTAACCCCTTTTTTGTAAGAGCGAGTATGAGCTCTTATTTTGCAAATAAGTTTTGCTGAATGTGAGCTGCTTGTATATGTCTGACATAAACCCCCATCATAAAATCTAATGTTGGTATCCAAAAATGTACCTCTTTAGAGATTGTAGTGTGGGTAAAGTCCATAAGTTCTGTTGTACTGTCCATAAGTCAAACAAACTCATGTGCACCAGCCTCACTACCATCCTACTCTATAATAATATCATCCAGGTACTTTAAATAAAGTTTACGCTGGATGAAATATTTGGAGGGGAAAATTAAAAACTTTTCCCAGGTCCACAATACTAGGATTGCATAGAGGGATGCACAAGCCATTGCAACTTCCTTAACTTGTTTATAAAATTCTCCTTTGAAAAATATAGAAATTGTTTTCCAATGTTATGGTCATATTTTCCAGGATGAGATTAATTTCAGAAGCTGAAAAGAAGATGCATCTCAGAAGGGCTTCGTGAAAATATTCCATCCTTAAGACCTGTGTTATACGGGTAAACAAGCCTTTAACATCCACCATAAGAAAGTACAAATTCTTTTTAAATAAGTTGTGTTTAATTCTTCCTAAAAAGTCTGAAGATTCCCTAAGAGAATGGGTCTTAGCTTTTATAACTGGTTTTAACAACTTATCTAGGAGAACCCCATAAGGGTAAGTCTTTGAAATTTGTGGTGCTATGACAAGTCTGCAAGGAGAGTGTATAATATTTTTGTATACCTATGGGATACCAAAAATAAATGGTATGAAAGGGATTTTAAAAACTCATAATGTATCAGAGGAAGGCATACCCTGTAATAACTAATCTTCTAGTTGTATATCCAATTCTCTATAAGCTATGTTGATTAGAAGTATGTACATAGGTATCCTTTTGCTGTAAAAGTGCAAGCATATCACTTGAAGAATCAATGGCATCACAGATCACACTGCATATACTACACACACACACACACACACACACACACACACACACACAGACACACACACATATATATATATATATATGGTTTCATAATAGGAATACTTATATCATTCCTTAATGAATATAGTAATCTATAACTGCGGTGGTGGTGCTGCGGTAGCGTTGTTGCCTCACACTAAGACGTTGTCCTGTTCGATTCTCAGCTAGAGCATCTACTATGTGGAGACATGCATGAATGGGCGTACCTTCGTTGAAGGTTGTGCGTCAGGGCTGGCAACTCGGCACGTACAAATCTATTGCCAATCATTAGCGGACCAGAGTTCTGCTGTGGCGACCCCTAACCGGGAAAAGCCGAAAGACACAACAACAACAATGAATATAATAATCCTCTCTCTGTCTTGTTTAGGTTGTTCATCTCCCATTCCCTATTTCTGCCCCCAAGTATCTATAAATGTCATATTTACAAGTGTTTTCAAAAAGCTAAATTATAGAGTGAACAACTGGTTGGAATGTATTCTTTTTCTTGAGTAACCTCCCTCTATTATTGGTTGTCACCCCTCCACTTAATGAAGTGCTGGTATTACTGAAATATAAAACCAACTTAATTTTCCTGATGAATAGTTTCAATTCTGTTAATCAGCCACATCAAAATGTTGAGAAGGAATGAAGGTAAAGCCTTTCTCAAATAAATTAAAATGTTCTAATATTATAGTTAAATGGCTGTAGTTAAAAATGTTAAAGTCATTATGGCAGAAAACTATTTCTTCTTGTTCGACTAAGATGTGTGTGTGCTCTTCTCCCTCTGTTCTTTTCCATTTCCTTTATTCCATCCCCAAGAGTACTGGGGTGGATTGTTGAAATAAATGTTCTTGTCCCAATCTGAAGACAGTTTATAATGTGTTTCGATCTCTGGGGGGGACTCTAAAAGGTCAAAGGGTCCAAAGATATATGGGAATCCTTTCCACATGTTCCATAATTATTTATAAAATTGCCATTAATCCCATTTGTGTGGTCATCACCACTCAAGTTGTTATTTTCATAAATACTGATGTTTCTATTATAATTCATTTTGGTTGCTCTAATGTTGCCTTTGTTCATAATATGCCTGGATTTAAGCAGATAAGCCATTTTATGTTGCTTTAAATCTCATATCAGGTTCTTTGTTTTTTTTTTTTTTTTTTTTTTTTTTTTTTTGTTAAAAATATCAAAGTTTTTGTCTAGAAGGGAAAGAACAAACATGCACACACATCTAGAAGGCTGTGCTCTTGTTGCAGTGTTTAGCACAGCAAACATTTAATAACAGAAAGTTGCTGCCTTTGAGACCTGAATAATAAAATAAAAGCCATTTATGTGCAACCTTTTGAGTGCATGCATGCATACATATTATGTGATATGTGATTAACAACATAGATAAAAAGAGTCTACTAGGGAAAGTCGCACATACAATGAGAATGACATTAAAGACCGTTCAGGATATTAGATGATTTTAATGGTTACCGAAGAATTTTGTTTAACATATGATGAAAAAATGGAACTTTTTTGTGAAAGTAACAGCACTGAATGCTCTGGAAATTTTTCTTTTGTGCTTACAAAAATGGTATGTAACATGTTACTAATACCATTAAAATAAATTAAAACTACTTAAAGAACAATGCATCTTCTGAATGGTTATTTAAATCACAACCATCTCTAACTGAAAAGCAGCTCAAGTCCACAAAAGAAATCAGCTGAAAATTAAAAGCATATCACAACATGATACAATTGCTGAGATTAGTGAGACTTATCAATTTGTAACAGGAGTACCTGATACATTAAGGGACAGGAGGTGTGTGTGTGTGTGTGTGTGTGTGTGTGTATGCTGTTGCATGTTTCATTAAAGCTTAATGATGCAGCCAGATGTTTCTTTAGAAACATCCTACTGATAGCTCTAGGTGTCAAATATTGCCTTCATATTTGTAAAAAATAATTTCAAAACCATGCTACGTACAACCTAATAGCTTATATGACAGCAATACAACTGTATTTATAATGTTTAAGTGCAGCTAAAGAGATATTGAATACTATTTGCCTACAATTTATTTGCATTGTAATAATTTTCATATTTCAAAAAATATCTTAACAATCAAGAGACACTGATAAAACTGTTTACCTTCATATCAAAACCCTCAGGTGGATGAAGAAAATGCTGTTGGCAGTATGTGTGTGTGTGTGTGTGTGTGTGTGTGTGTGTGTGTGTGTGTGTGTGTGTGTGTGTGTGTGTGTGTGTGATGTTGTTGCATGTGTGATGCTGCCAGACCAGCTAGCTGGAATTTTGTAAATAATCATATGTCATTTGCGAATAGTAATATGATTCACATGCTTGTCCTTCAAATGTAAGAGAACTATATGTTATGTACTGAGCTTCAAGAATGTAACCACAGTGTATCCTACTGGAAAAGAACAGAAATGTATATAAACTATATATCTGTGCAAATGCATGTTTTAATACCAGAAGCTGGAAAATATAGAGTTAACTTGCAAAACCTCAAGAAAATAAGTTGAAATTAAAAGTGTTTTATGATGTGCTATAAAAGTTAGTTAATGTAGCAAGGAGTCACAATGTCTACAGCTAGAGGTTTTCTATTGTCTTGAAACAGAAATAATTACAAGGTTTCAAATGCAAAAGTGTTTAATTATTTTATGGCTTCTCACACAGAGATGTTAAAAATTATGTTAGTTTCTGTTAGTTTGGGAACTGAAGGCAGGTGGCAAAGAGTGATGTCATCCAGGCTAACCCAGCAGCAATGTATATTATTAATTTAAGAACTATCTCAGAGAGTGAGACTGGCATTTTGTATTTTGTCTTGGATCTAGAAACATCCATTCAGCACTTCTCATCTGTATTTGCCTTGTTCTGTAAGTAAGTTATTTAAGGCATAGTATATTTTAGATATAGATAGGAATATAGTAAAGATTAGTTTAGATGTTTTCTGTATTTATTTGAGACAGTCCTGCAATGTTGTTTTAAAATATGTCCTGTGATTCTGAACTCTGTAGTTACTGTGTTGATTGACTATTGTCTTGTTCTTTCTTTTATTATTCTTAAATATATTTACACCTTTTAATTGTGGCTAGTTTCTTTAGAGATATTTAAGTTCTTAGAGTACTTGCATATGTATTCAGTGATACTGTACAGGCCAGTCCTAAATAGCCTTGAAAGTCTTGGTCACACTTACCATTTGGATAATAGTAACATTACACAGTAGGATTGTGCACCCTTTGTAAGGGCCTTAAAGTAGTTGAGAAGTAGTGGCTAGTGGCAGCTGGTACTACCTTATAGTCTGGGCAGAATGGGCATAGCTAGTAAACCTGTCCCAGCCTTTCCCAGGTATGTGTTTGTGTATAAATCAAATCTAGAAGTGTGTGTGTGTGTGTGTGTGTGTGTGTGTGTGTGTGTGTGTGTGTGTGTGTGTGTGTGTGTGTGTGTGTGTGTGTGTCAGCTACTTGGGCAAGAATATGAAGCACTGGCTGGACAGAGAGGATGCTGGAGGTTTTGGCTTGGTCACTCAGCTGAGATCGCAACCCTATAGCTTTGCCAGTGGGGATTCTTATTGTGTATCTGGAGAAAGAGAGAGAAACCAGCCCCAGACTGACTGTGATCTCTGTGTGCTGTTAAGGGAAATTGTACTTTGCTGTGTGTGTACTTGTCATCCCCCCAATGTGTACGTCCCTCACTGGTGCTAGTGGTGAGGACTGAGGCTCCTTGATTACTGGGCCAGTGTAGGGGTGTCACAGCATGTTTCTTTAAAGCCTTTCTTTAGACACATCCTACTAGTACCTCTAGGTGTCAAATACTGCCTTCATATTTATAAAAAATAATCTCAAAACCATGCAACGTACAATCTAATAGCTTATATGATGGTTTATAATGTTTAGTGCAGCTGAAGAGATATTGGATATTATTTTCTTGCAATTTATTTGCATTGTAATAATTTTCATATTTCTCTAAATATCTTAACCATCAAGAAACAGAGAACTGCTTACCTTCATATGCAACCCACAGGTGGATGAATAAAATGCTGTTGGCTGTGTGTGTGTGTGTGTGTGTGTGTGTGTGTGTGTGTGTGTGTGTGTGTGTGTGTGTGTGTGTGTGTGTGTGTGTGTGTGTGTGTGTGTGTGTGTGTGTGTGTGTGTAGCCTAATTGGTTACTGAGATATCGTAAGTTGTACATATAACAATTCAACCATTATAAAGATAACAAGATAAGTTTATGCTGAATAGTTTGCCATTCACATTTTTATTAACACTTATGGTTCTGAAGATATGAACATTTGTTTGAACTCTGATGCTGTAACTTCATTTTTGTAAAAATGCTCATTGGAAATTACAGTACAAATCTGAAAGAGTTCTGTTGGATGGAATGAAATATAGGAAATCTTATTTTGTTGCACTTTGTCCCCCCCCCCCAACTGATGATTATCAGCATCCTCCCAGCCATTTGGTCCATTTTTCCCCAGTGCTGGGGTGAGGCTGACCAGAAGGGCCTATCATGAAATTCCACAGTGAACTTTCCCTAAACCAAAGAAAAGCCCTTGAGCCTTTCCTAGATATCAGATAAATACTCCGGGTCACCCCATACAAAAATCACAGGCTATACTGACAGGAACAGACTGCCCCACCCCAAACACATAAACACATAGTTATAATAATCATATTTTGGCTAACTTGAACTTATACTCATATACTCAATTTCATCAACTCCTTCTACAGTTATTCTGATTCAGTATAAACTTAATTGTGAACAGGTAAATTTACAAATAGTTTTACAGGAATCAGTGAAAATGGCATGTCTATGTAAGAAGTTATAACGAATGTTCTGGAATTACAGCGGTCTGTAACTAAGGATGCTATTAATAAATAAACTAGGCAGAGTACACAGAAAGATGCATCCATAGGTTCACAGCTTCATAGGTGAATACTAAGCTAACTACCCTGAAGGGCCATTTTAAGTCTAGTTAAAATCCTAGGATCAGAATCAAACACTGTACCTTCTGTCTATGAAAAGATTCAAACCCTGCACATTTAGCACTCAGTCACACAGTGTGTTAACCCTCTGTACCACCACTAGACAACATAAGTAATGCCTGTGAGCAATTAATGACATATTCAACATTTGCATCTTGTTAGGCTTGAACACGCCAGGACAAATATCAGAGAGCTGCATATCAATCATTCACATGACAGAAAAATGAACTTCTCAAGCATCAGTGATTGCTGGTTTTAGATGAAAGATTGTACACGCTTCCAGCTTGTGAATGGTCAACATGACTAAATGCAAGTGGAAGAGTAATAAAAAACTTCAGATTGTAATAAATACAAAATGTAGCATATAGATACACACACAAACACACACACACACACACACACACATATATATATATATATATATATATATATATATATAGAGAGAGAGAGAGATAGTGTATGAGTGTGTGTGTGTGTGTGTGTGTGTGTGGACAGAAAATGGATAAGGCAGATTTTGAAAGAAATGTAGGAACAATTAAAATTGTAAGATATGGAAGAAATGAAAACAAGAAAAGGAAATATGTGACACAATAGCACAATATAAATTATTTGATATGGATTACTGAATTACATGAATCATCCTAAAGATAGCTGGGGTGAAAAGAAAAAGGCATGGAACTGGATACTGATTACCTATGTATGTTGTTTCTTTTGCAAATTGCAAAGAACTGTTTGAAAATGTGTCAGTCAAGAATCAAGACTGTTAATGAAAACATGTTTTCAGTAAAGTTAGATTCTAGAGGTCAAATTAAGTCAAATTAAGGTGCCAATTATGTATGAAGGTACAACTTTGGTGCAGATTTGTATGTGTGATATTAAGCATGAAGATCCTTATCTGGCAGGGAATGGATACAGAGATTAAACTCAAACTGATATTGTTTCAGACTTCTAAGATGGTTGTGCATGAGTCCATAGTTGATTAGAGCTCTGCGAATGTGAAACATGAATCCCGAGAGAAAAAAACTACCAAAATCTATCAAATTTGGAAAAAATACAATCACTGGCTGGTAATAAGAAATCTGGAGAAAGTAAGAGCAAATCAACCAGAAAAGGAGAAGGAAAAACTCTGGCTGTGAAGAATTTTGCAGCTTTTCAGCACAAAGCAGCTCTAATTTCAGCTTTGCTACAAGAGATGGCTTCCAGTAATTTAGAAGAAAAAAATCAAATGCACTAAGAGGTGCTTATAATAACTGAAACACTGAAGGAGTATATAAAGCCAAATAAAAGTCTGGAAAAAATAGAAGAATCTTAAATCAACTAGCCAGACAAACTGATAAAACTGAAAATATTAGAGTGAAATGAAAAAAAAAAGTGTCTGAGCATTAGGCTTCTCAAGAAGAGCTGTTTCAAAGAACAGTATAGTTAGAAGATATAGTGTGCTGAGAAAACCTGAGATTTTTTTTGCTGTGGCAGAGAAACTGAGAAGGAACAGACTATATGAATTTTATCAACATACAAATAAGCAACTGGACAGGTGTCCCACAGGGGAATGTGACAAATCTGCAAAGTTAGTTTAACTGAACTTAAATGTTTGAATGTTGTTTGCTGAAACTGACTTTGCCAACAGTGGAATTTGCGTCTTTCTCCACTATTGTGTGTCCCTGGATTTGCTATATACAAGTCCAGTGGGGTGGGGGTGTCACCCCATGTGAGGAGAACAGGAGGGCTTTCCCCTTTGTAAAAAATGTCTGTGCTATGTTTGCCTAAGGTAATTTCAGTGAACATTTTCATATTTTTACCTTCATGAAAATATCTTTGGTGAGTTGACATGAATCCATCCCATAGCAGGATTGACAATTGAGAGGACACATCACATTTATGCTCCAAATCAAGACATTTGAAAGGAGCTAAGACCTATATTCATAAAGATGCAATAATACCAGCAGAAAGAATGCTCCTGACAAAATTGTGGATGATGAAAAAAGTACTACAAATTGGGTACAGCAGAGTATTTTGTGGAAAATAATTATTCACTGTACTGCAAGCAGAAGAGTAAAAAAGTTCATCCCAGCAATCAGGGAATGTCAAGAGGCATGTATGAGATTTAAACTGTTGTATCCATATTTCTTCAGAATATGTTTTCCTTGTAGGATCAAATACACTTTTAGATGCAGAACAGGCTAAGGAGGAAATAAAAATATTTAGTCAACAAAGAGTGAACCTGTAAATAGAAAGAGCCTCTACTTCACATTCTTCTGACAATAATAAGGCCCCTAGAGACACTTCACTAGTGTAACCTTTTCAATATTTCTAAAGGAAAATGCTTGAGTGACATAAAAGCACAAGAGCTAACAAGAAGACTCAGGAAAATCTTGGACTTTAACAAAAGACTGGTGTTGGGAGATGGAGAGGATCAGGAAGAAAAACAACAACACTGTGAAATTAGTGAATAAACTAGAGACTGTAAAGCATCAATCCTATTAGATATAGGGATAGATGTGAACTTTTGCTTTGTAAGAAGACTTGTCAGAAAAAGCCTGGAATTTTATTCACTGTGTTAATCTGATGGGTGAACTGTAAAATGCCTACTCCACTTTATGTCATTAATGTTTAGAAGGACACTAAAGGGACCGAATAAGCAAATGTAAATAAAATACATTTTGTTCTTATTCATAGCTGTATAAAATATGATGTAAATTTCATGTTATATTGTAAAGCAGTTTTGTATATTGTGCTGCTAATGATATTTTAAAAGTGAGGTGAGGAGTCATATCAGTGACTGCTGTATACGATAAAGATACTAAAGCAAGAAAGTACCTTTCTTTAGTTGTAAGGTATCCAAGTTTTATACTGTAGCAACATATGAAAGGCTGAACAAAAGCAAGAAAAGATTAATATAAAGTTATGATCTTGGGCATCTAGGGTGAGGAATGTAAGTGTACTGATTGCATTATATGTAAAATTAAGATATTCATTTCCTTTTTTTAAATAATTCACCCTGTTTTAAAGAACTGGATAACTGATGTTCTTGATTTAAGCTACATACAAGTTTTTTTTAAAGCAAATAAGCTTAAAAACAATATAAAATTATGAAAGGCATGGAGAATGGTAGTTCTTATGTTTGCAAGGTCATTAGCCAGTTTTCAGTTGACAAAGGCTTTCAGGGGAAACAAGAAGGCTACAGGTGCAAGCAATCACTTATGAAATATCTGAATTTTATGTTCTGAGTGAAATTTACAACCAGTCTTTCATACATCTTCTCTAGCTAATTTTCTAACATCAACTGATTTTACTTGAAGACAAGAAGTCTGCAAGAGCAAACAATTAATCATGTGTTGTCTGAACACTGTCTACTGAGTGAACTTTAAAAGGTAAAGTATAATTAAAATTTAAAGGCATGTTGGCAAGCAGTTCAGTGAAAAAAATGAAGTCTGAAACTATGGGAATTGAATAAGTTATACAAGTATTTGCCTCCCTAGCAGCCTTAGTACTTTAATGTATTTGATATAATAATGCACAATTTAGATTACTTATTTAAAACTAGCCAGCGCAATTTTTCTTAGGACTAAAAGTTAATGGTTACTGAAAACATGCAGGCTGTTTTTTTTTTCACATCTGGGAGGTGAATGGAGGTAAGAAAAAACAAGTAGCAATTAGTGCAAGTGGGAACTTTAAATTAGGTAATATGTGTGGGTGCAGTCAGCAATTTGGAACAACTGTTCCAATCTGGAAGGTATTTTCTGATAATGTACATAGTTTTGTATGTTTGTTCTAAGTTAAAAGGAGATGAGGTTCTGAAATTTTATTTAGGTTTGTTCAAGTGTTTACAATGAAGCAAAAAGTATTGAAAAATGGAACATAGGTTCAAATGGCAATGAGAAGAAGAAGTACTTAGGTGATCAGCCTGTCAAACAATGTGTGCACCTAAGATAACTATTGGAAATATGCATTCAAAAGAACTGTTATTTATAATAAGTGGGAGTAACATTATTCTATTATAATGGCTATTTTGTCTGTATTATCAGAGAATATAAATGGCCTTGCAGGTTTAGACAAAAATACAGTGATTTAAGAAATTTATGGCACTAATAGTAATGTTGCAAGAGATCCATTTGGATAGAAATGAGCGTGTGAATTTGACAAAGAAAGGACTTCAGATTGGACAATCATCATAATTATCAGGGACAATGGAAAAGGGGAATAATAATAATGATTGATAGAAAGGCTCCAATAGCAATAGAAGAAGAAAAAAGACAATAACGGTAGATGTCTTGTAGCAAGTGGTTATTGGCAGAATGTAGAATTACACTGGCATTTATTTAGATTCCAGCTAAAACTGATACTATGGAGCTTAAGAAAATTTGGGGAAAAAGAATATGTTTTCAGCAGGGAATATTATTTATAAGTGGGGAGTGGGACATGATTTGCAATAGTGAGGATGTTTTTGAGGACATAAAAGAGAAACATATATAGCAAAAGAGGGTATATTTCTGAAGAAATATAAGAGAAAGTTTTGGTAAGGAAAATGTGAATTCAGAAGGAGGCGCTCATACAATATTTAAATATTATTCCCCAAGGTACAATAACTGGGCTAGACATGGTATGAATTATATTTCATAGGATCAAGAGTATTTAAATGAAAGCTCTGACACAAATGCAATAACCCTTTCAGACTATGCACTGATACAAACTAAGATAAAGATACAGAGAAATAAAGTATAAATGAAACACTGATGCTTTCCTATTTATCTGTTAAAAAGAGAGATGAATTTAAGGAATGGGTAGTGGAAATTATTTGAGGGTTATTTGGAAAGATAGAAATTTCTTCTGCATGAATAACTAGCAAGTGGGATTAAATGAAAATGGATTTTAAATGACTTTCTATAGAAATAACATCACTTGAAATCCTGAGTGCAGACAAGCCAAAAAAAATCCTGAAATTGCAGGAGAAGAGTGAAATTACAGGCATTGGTCGTCTCCTCTAAACTTCTGTTTTGCTGGTGGCATGTCCCCCTCCAATCCCTGATGTTGGGAGTTGCTCACCCCCACACCCCAAACTTATATATAGTAACAATGAGATCACCATATCTTGAAGAAAAGGGAATATTCAGAGAAATGGCAATCTCAGACTAAATATATGTAAGTCCATTTCTTGGCCATCCAGTCTCAGCAGCGAGTCTTGACATTTCAAGTGTTTACTGTTTATGCTTAAAAACATGGTAGAAATGAGAGAAAGAGACAGAGAGATAAATGGATGGGAAAAACATAACAGGAATTATTCAGAGGGGTTGACAAAGGTTAAAATATTGTAGAATAAGGGGAATCTGGCAGAAAAAGAAGAGGAGCAACTGTAGAGTGCTAAAGGGAAACTTAAGGAGTACTTTGATAATATGCTTGAGTTTAGAAAGGTTGCTGTTTAGCAATTATTTTTTGATAAAAATTGATACTGTCATAGCACTATGGGTGGTTTCATAAAATGGCATGAATGAAGTGTCCAGAAGAAACTACCATATATTAAACATGATGAAAGGTTTAGGTATGGACGTAAGAAGATTAAAAAACATGAAAACCAACTCTGACCGAAATTGTAATAGTACTCCCAAGTTTTATAAGATTTGTACATTGCCATACATACTAAAACCCATGGTAAAGCAAGAGTTGAAAAAACAGGATGGACAATGTTGGAGCGCTACTGAAATGTAGAGAATGGATGACATCAATTGTTCTCATGCTAAAAATTACTTGCATTTGTGGTGATGTTTTCCTAGGTTAGTTTTGCCTTTGTGACAGCCTTCCCCTGATCAGAGTTTAACCCATTTGTTCATCATAGAAGTGAGAGCTTTGTGGAGGGGTGGTCCCACAGGCAGTCTTGGTGGTGGACTGTGCCCTAGCTGCCATCCCAGCAATGACAGCATATGTGATAGGCCCTAACATTTTCCCTGTTGAGGGAAAAGGTGACCCACATAACTAGGGGGCTAAACTGTTTTACCTTGTACAAGTGCATGCTCATGTGCATTCATGATGAAGGCTGCCTCTGAAATGGCTTTGTTTCTTAAAGACCAGCCCTGGGCCATTATTTGCACTGCTGCTCCTCCTTGGAGTGATTGCATCATTGGAATATCATGATTTGCCCCCCCCCCCCGAGGATGGGTACGTCCATCTTCCCACATCACTACTGCTTCCTTCCTTTCTCATTCACCCATATAATCACTTTTCATTTCAAAGAAAGCAAAGCTAAACACATAGTACCATTAATTGAAGAACTAAAAACTGACTCAACTGTTGGTCCTGACAATCTTATCCCATGGTTCTTATTCCGATATAAGGACTTCATAGTCCCCCTTCTTCACATTTATAATCTCTGCCTAACTCAAAGCATCATGCCTGATATCTAGAAAACAGTCATTGTTAAATCCCTTCCCCAAAAAACTAGTCCATCCACAACACTAACTTCTGTCCCATCTCCACTATTCCCATATTTGGTAAAATCCATGAAAAATCAGTTTACAATCATCTCATGCATTACATCTCCCAACATCATTTACTAACCTCATAACAGCATGGCTTTTGTGCTAGCAGGAGCACATCTACTGCATACTAGACACTTACTGATAACATACTCCTGACTATAGACAAAGGTCTTCTCACTGGTGCCATCGTTATTGACCTCACTAGAGCTTTTGATCTGGTTTAACCATAACATTCTTTTAGATAAATTAACTGAAACTGAAATTGGAACTAGCCCAGATGCAGCTCCCTTGTTTAAAAATTATGTTTCCAATCAGTAGTACTCTATGTAGTTTCAAAACACCCTCTCTGCTTCCACCCCCACTCAGGGCTCTGTTCTGGCTCCCTTTCTTTTATAAATTTTCATTAATAAACTAACACTTGATCTCCTGCATATCTCTCTTACTTTATGCTGGTGACAATGTCTTATTTTGCTCAAACCTGACCTGCAGCAACATCTACAAGCTAATTCCAAGTAATTCTGAACATATCCAAAACTAAAACAGTGCTGTTTGGTACCTCCTCTAAATGGCAGAGTAACTCTCAATCAGTTCTCATCCATGACTATCCTGGCAACCCCACTGATTAAGTCCTCACTTTCAAATACTTTGGTATGTGGCTTGATCCTGCACTGAACTTTCACTTTCACCTAGGACAAATATGGAAGCAAATATTTTGGTCCAATAAAATGTCTACCTTTCTCTCCAGACAGTCCAGGAATGCCATAGGCAAAGTTATTCTACTAACATAGATTGAATATGGAATTCCACTGGTTGCAGCAGTATCCAAGAAAAACTCCACTCTGTCTGCTGCTTCATTACCCCCCTACAAATGAGCATCATTGTATCATGCTTAATAAAGCCAGTTGGCTACCTCTCCAACCATGTGCCAACCTGATTCAAGGATCCCAGTTCTAGAAGCTCCTCAGAGAATACTCCGGTCCTTCCCTTACCTTCAACCTCTTCAGGTGATCCCCCACTTACCATTAAAGACATCTTAACCACTCTGGTCCACTTCTTCAATGTCCTGGAACCAGACTTCGTTGCACTATCCATGTCTTTTCCATCCTAGGCCCAAGCTCTGGGACTCTCTTCTTACTAATCTTAAAGACCTCATATTGTACCCCTCATTCCCTGCTCAGTTTAAAGATCATCTCAAGTCTGACTCAATCTGCAAATGCCTTCCCTGTGGACACATCACCTAATCCCCCATTTTCCCCTTCAGTAGTCAGGTACCTTTGTCTTCCTCACATTATTTCCCTACACTGTTATGTGACATCTCTTCCACATTGTATATATTGTATATAATTAATTTTAGTGTGTCCTTACCTTACTTTTGCTATCTTTTACACTTTGTACACTATCCCTTAACTATTTCACTCTCTTCTGCCTTCCTTACTCCAACCATCCCTTTCTATTGTCCCTTATACTGTGTACTTTATTATTACTGTTAGTGCTTTATTGCTATCTTCATACAACATTTTGTTTGTATCTATAATACTTCTGTTTAACTTAATTGTCTTCTCTCATTTATATTTGTACAGGCTGAGACTGAAACAGGTCCATTTAGATGAGTGCACTACCCTGGTTACCAAACTGAATGAGTGAATAAATGAATAAATAAATACCATTAAAGTCTTTACGTGTACATTCAGACCAATAAAGTCAAACTCCACTAGCAGTAGACATACATGTTTTGGCCTTTTTTGACATCATCAGTACAGTATAAGCAAATTGTGTGGCTATACACTAGAAACACAGATTTAAAATCAAGCCTGATGTTCATAAACATTAGGGTGCCTGCAAAAAATCCCCCAAAACATCCAAATCAAAGGGTAAAAAGGTCACACAGACAAACCATTTAGTAAAAATTGCAAGAAAGACCTAGCCAAACTATAGTCTTCACTGTATAATATTTTAAGCCTCTAATAGTGGAGATTTCACTGTGTACAGCAGAGATTTTATATCACTAATGGGATTGATTTACATTCTGATTTTTCCCAAATGCAGATGGAGGAATTCTTCATACAACATTTGACTATTAATGAACACAAATGTATGTACATGTAGATGCTGCTAATGTTTGGATAGGCAAGTGATAATGGATCAGTTTTTTTATAGAATTCATCTGACATAGTGCTCCATTGATGATATTAAAGTTGCAGTAACAAATGATGATCACCTAAACAATGTGTCTAGTTAGGCTGTAAGAGTATGGGTTTCCAACTAAGAGAGATAGATATGAACTTTTCAACTAGGAAATGTCTTAGTGTGGACATGCAATTGGTTGAGCTAGGTTACATAGGTAAGTCGAGAATGAGGAGGCCATGCCAAAGACAAATTCAGCCTCAGAATGCATCACAACTGAGATCACACTTAGGACTGGCAAGCTACAAGCATACATTTCTGCCAAATCTCTCCATGGTTCTAAATCCATTGAGTGCATTATAATAGGATGGGTCTATGTGGAATGGTTGAATAACTGAGAACATGCCTTCCCAGTGAATAAGTAAATTATCCTAACTCATTGATACTTTGATTCTTCAATACCATGCGATGCTTCAGCTTATGGAATTGCTGCCACTGTATCTCACAGATTTCTGGATGACAAAGAGAAGTCCTTCATAGTTTTATCAGACTCATTAATGAAAGTTGAATGCAAGTATGCTGAAATCAGTGGAGAAGTCTTTATTCTGGTCTGCATGCAATTAAAGCAGTGCCTATATTGACAAATACTTGTAATAATCACAGATCTCCAGTTGCTGGCTTCCATTGTATACCTTTTGCAGTAAAACTGCAAACTTTGTCACTTTTTTTCTAGCAGCATGTATTTATGTCACTGAGTTCAAGGTAACAAAGTAGCATGGTGATGCTGATGAAATGCTGTGATTGTTGTATGAGAAAGCCCTGGAGCTCAACAACACTGGCCCAACTCCCTGCTGGACATGTGAGACTTGATCTTGCAAGTCCAAACACTTCAAAAAAAATCACAGCAAATTCCGAAACTGAGTATTACACATTTAAAGTGCTTTCTGCAGGAGGACCCCAATTGGTACCTTTACAATTGCTAAACCTTGAAGGAGAAATACTCTGAGAATACTGTTGCCTTGGACTTAGTATATATTTCCCCGTGTCTGTACTTTCAGCTCTTCTATTCTAAGGATCACGGTTATGGCCCTCAGAAATTCATGAGGCACCCCACTGTTCATCAGAAGTTCATCAGATCTATGCAGCTTTACCAAAATGTTAGGTGTACAGCCACCAATGAAACACTCACAATGTCACACTGCAATTGGAAATCAAAGTTAG
Organism: Protopterus annectens; assembly: GCF_019279795.1. NCBI lineage: Eukaryota > Metazoa > Chordata > Ceratodontiformes > Protopteridae > Protopterus > Protopterus annectens. The sequence goes on along the minus strand of NC_056733.1, from coordinate 222,542,059 downwards.
ATCTACTGAAGTTTGAATTTCAAAAGACAGTACATAGTAAGCAAAGTGGACAGTACAATGACAGACCAAAGAGTAGTTTTTCTTTGAGACATCATGGCAAGAATTCTCAGAGATGCATTGGAGCAAGGCTTTTACCACATAGCAGCGATACACTGCAGTGTGAGGTACACATACATTTCCAAATGGTGAGAAACTGTACTTCTGAGCAGCTAGTTGTGTTCTGGTGTTGAAACTGAGGTAATGATAAAAAAGAAAATAAAATGCACACCAACCACAATAGAACAGATCAAGAAATCTGTTATCCAGAAATGGAGTGGTTACATGCTTACTGGATCAAACGTCGCAGGATTTGGTGACAGCAAGTATCATGAGTCTGTCCTGCAGCAGGCTTTTGGCAAGCATTGCAGAGTAATAGCTTACAGCCACAGCTGGGTCATGTTCAAATGGGGCCCTAGGTAAGACAAAGGACTGTCCCCAACTGCACCCCCACCACTACGCCCTATCACCAACAAACCCCCATGATGTAAGGAGTTAACAAAATATTCACCATTATTGTCATTCTATAAATGAATGCACTGCATATTTCTCAACCTCTTAGTGCAAGAAATCTGGAAAAAGTCTAAAATAATGGGGAGGGGGTGCAAAATAGGAACACATTTTAAATACTGCTCTTACAAATGTATAAAGTGGCTACAATAACAAGATTTGTGTAAGTATTCATTTTCTGAAGGATAGAAACAGATCCAAAAATATGAATTAAAAATCTGGACATTTTCTGAAAAACCTGATACATCATGCACTATTACCATTCACTGATTTCATACAGCATTTGCCAGGCCACTCCACACTTTCTCTCTTCTTTATTTATGTATTTTTCCCAATAAAAAGCAGGAAATAAATGACTTGAACATAGAGACTGAGAGATCAGTGACTTACTTATTACTTTTTTGGTTAGTAGTCATCCATTCCTTTCATCTGGCTGGTCAATGTGGACATGGACAAGCTCAGTCAGCACTGCAGCACTACTAAGTAATGGTAACATTAGTTACTGTCTGGTCTCTCGAGCCTTGAGACTTGCAAGTTGGTCTCTCGTCTCTGCGGTCTACTCTGTCAGCCAGTGATGTTGCTTGCTGGCAAACAGTGAACTGATTTAAAAAAAAAAAAAAAAAAGCGGAGCATTAATCAGTAAATAAGTAGGGCAGCAACATGTTATAGGCAATTTTAGACCTATTGCACACCTGTTGGTAAGTCAACTGATGGTTGGAAAGTTGTTTGGTTGAGACAGACCAAAACGGTGGTAAGGAATGGGGATAGGTAGATTAGTAGTCAATTGACATGGGAGAAGAAAAGAGGTGGGAGACAAAAAAAAGTTAATATTTTAGCCTGCTATCTGACAAAAATTAAAAAAAACATGCACTAATGTCTACAAAAAAGAACATGTCCTCAACCTCCTACCTGAATGGAAGAAGCCAATGTGATGAAACAATGACATGAGAGTTACTTGCTTAGGTAAGAAACTTGCAAAGGAGGAAGTAAACAGGTGGGCAGGAATCTGAAACGGAGCAAAATTTTTTTTTTTTTTTTTAAATTATTTTTGCATTTTTCTGCCCCCGCCATCATCAGGTGATCTGGGCCCTAGACAACTGCCGAGGTTGCCTCGTGCTAGATCTGGCTCTGATACATCATAGTGTAAACATCTGCTGTCTGAAAATAGTTTTGGATCTTCCATGAAAGAGGAGTAAAAAGGATTTAGAACAAATGGAAATGTGGAGCATAGCAAGGCAGCAAGTAGATGTACACACAGAAGGGAAGCACAAAAGAAAAGCAGGACACTGTTTTGTGGAGATAAGTAATCTACTGATATGTGTGTGTGTGTGTGTGTGTGTTTTATATATATATATATATATATATATATATATATATATATATATATATATATATACACACACACACACACACACACACACACACACACACACACACACACATGTATATATGGGTCTGGGACTAATGAGCGAACGGCCATTTCACCGAATCTGAAACAGACGTGCATACTTACGCGGAAGTGCATTTCACCAAAGAAGTACTTTCGCTATGCCTGGAGGTAGAGGGAGTTGTGGGGGAGTGACTGTTGCGGAGATCATACTACAGCGCGGTTAAGGGAATTTTTCCCTTTTGCCCACTGTAGTGCAATCTTGGTGTAAGAATAATAAAATAGGGGTGTGGGGGGGCACAGCCCCCCACATGGGGGGTGTAGGGGGGGTTCCCCCCTGCATAAACACTTTTTTATTCTTTTTTAATGTTTTGCTTCTAAAGCGCTTTAACGAAAGTGCTTTTTCGGTAAAAGCACTTTCGTTACAGTATGTTCGGGTAAGTTGGATTCGGACTGTTGAACTTAGATCCATATATATATATATATATATATATATATATATATATATATATATACATGCACACACACATATATAGATAGATATCTATATTTTAAATATATATATATATATATATATATATATATATATATATATATATATAGTGAGAGAGAGAGAGAGAGACAAAGAGAGGAAGGTATGGTGGAATGATGACAGGGAAATGCTGAGGAAGGGTGGAAAACAATATACAGTGGGGGACACTGCCAAACACAAGAGTCTAGATAAATGGGCTGGATGTACACACTCTACCAAAGGAGGAGATGTGTTCTCTACATAGACATTAGGTGAAAAAATGGTGATGGGGAAGAATGGGCAATGCACAAGGGGGTGGATTGTGGCACAGTAGGATGGGATATGTGTACTGGCTGCAGGCCAGCCCAGAAGGATTGGTCAGTGTGACCCATCAAATTACTGAAATGGATTATGATGGAGGATATCAAGTGAAATACCCTTCTCTGGTGGCCTGATGGAAATGGCCTGCTGAATAAACACGTGTGCTATTCAATTCAGAAGGGGTACGGTATCTGGTGCCCAGTGTGCCATAAGCTTCTTCTGTACCACTTGTTGCATTTATGGCTGGGCTACAACAGGTGAGCCAAGGTTCTGCCTGGGAAAAGTCAGAAAGTCATCCCCCCATGACGCATTTCCAGCTCACCCACCATAGCCACAGCAATAGGGACTAACAATATCTGATACTCCTGTGCCTCACTGGCATCATCATGACCTGCTGCAGGAAGACACAGTGGAAAGGGAGACATAAGTTAAGATGTTCTATAAATGATACAGTTGATATACTACATGTCAGTAGGTACTGTGCAAACTTATACCACTGTGCCAAACTTCTCAGCAGTATTCTGCAGGAGCCAACATGGTTAATATCTCAATTTTGCCCATGCTAAAAGACAGACAAAACAGCCTTCACACACAGTTATCAGCGGGATACATACAGCAGTACAAATCTACACTCCCACATGTACACGCAGATAGCAGGAGCATTGAAATGTGCCCACAGCCTCACGCCACAGTCCCATATGTACATGAATAATATCAGAACCCTTGAAATGTGCCCACAGCCTGACAACTAAGACACAGTCCCACAAGTGCATACATGATAGCAAAAAACTGAAGATGTGCCCATAATGTTATAATGAAGCTACAGCCCCACATGTACATGCAACATTGTAGAAGCTTGTCATGGTATCCTCAGCCCCACAACTAACAGGCCTGTGTTATCCCAAAGTATGCAGCAAAGCCATGACATACCAATAACTAACAGACATATCATAGTTTTATCTCCCACTTGGTATGTGCTGGCATCTGTACAGAGGAGATAGCCTTTCTTAGGAACACTACACTGAGCAACTAAAAAAAAAAAGTTTAAACTTGCAGTTTGAAGAACAATATGAGTGCCAAGTATTTACTATACTGTTCAGGACATTCCTGCCTAACTTCTGCTTCCCATGCTGGAGATCTTCTGGTAGCAGTGCACCAGTTTGGGGGATGCCAGTGGTCTCTGTATGAAGTTCATACAGGACAAGCCAGGTATCCAACTTATGAAATGGACACATATATGGTCCCAGCAGCCACTCCCCGAGCTGGCCATGTAACAGAAAAAGCAGCATTTTGCTATGTTTAACACTCCTGATAGTGCATTAGCAATGGCAGCCACCACCATGTACTTCAGCAAAATGTAGCAATTCATAGTCATAAGTCATACATCAAAGCTAATCTCTCTTGAATCCATAGGGCTGTAAATGATCATTTACTTGCAACTTAAGTGGATTTTCTGCTATTCTGAGTACTAAACCCTACACTTAAATAAAAGGAGTAACAGCAGTAGCAGTACAACAGCCTGAAGCAAGTTTATGACAGCAGAGTAACATGTTTTAAAGAAGACACGTTGTTCTGCAATACTTGGTAAGATGTTTGGCTTGGGTGTGCTTAACGTGTGAGCAGTCACTTTGGGATACTGTACATGTACACAGAATAATCTGAACTATGTTTACCTACCTGTAGTCCATGTGCAATCTATATAACTGCATATATGCAGTATAATTATGGGAAAGTAGCCTATTGCCAGAACTGCCTATCCCTACACTATTCTGTGTCCTAAACAGACCTGCCATTTCTGTATACTGTGGGGACAAATGTAGTGGGTCTACCTGTCTGCAATTCCAGCATCATAACCTATTGGCCCATAGTCACCTGTGACCCTTAAGTACCTCTACCTATGCTGGCATTGAAGCCTGCATGGGGTTCTCCTTGCCGTTCTGTGAAATTCTACATTCTGTTTTTGCTTTCCTTTTCTTTTCTGCCACTTCTAAAACCTCCATAGACAGACATTTTGCCTTCTTAATTTTCTTTCTGTTTAGAAATTGTTTTTGATGCAGCCTCCTGGATAATATTACAATTTTCTATCCATAGTTCTTCTGGTATCCAGTCCACCATATCTAATCTCATAACTCTCTTCACCTCTACTAAATATTCACATGTAATATTGTTAGAATATCTCACTGGCCCAAATGCTTTTCTTGCTTTCTTTAATTCTAAAGTTTTCAATAAGAAGCTGACAATCTCAGCCACAGTCAACTCCAGATCTTGTTTTTTCTAACTGCATAGAGCCCCTTACATTCTGACTCCAAAGCATATAGCCAATCTGATTTTGGTACTGACAATTTGGTGATATTCACCTCTTAGGCTGTTGAAAGAGAGTGCTTGCTATGACCAGTGAATTACCTTGGCAGAATTCCACTAGCCTATGACTTGCTTCTTTCTGTCAGTAAAGTCCAAACCTACCCATTACTCCAGTTGTACTTTGACTACCAGATTTATCAGTCCAAACATCTATAATGAATGTAATTTTTTAGTTATTTCTTAACATTGCTGCAGATCTCATAAAACTGGTTAAATGCCTGAAAGGGGTCTTTGGGTCACACTATCTACCTAGTTACAAATAGTAAGACAGTAAATAACTAAATAAATACATTCCCTTCTCTGTGGTGTCTATAGTTAGAGCGTAAATGTGCATCACTGTAATATTGAATGGCTTTGCAGTCTTATTAAGATCATGCTATCATTTCTTAAGTTAAGGGAGTAGAGTTGGTAAAGGTGGACAAGTTTAAGTACTTGGGATCAACAGTTCAGAGTAATGGTGAATGTGGAAGAGAGGTGATGAGAGTACAGTCAGGGTGGAATGGGTGGAGAAGAGTGTCAGGAGTGATTTGTGACAGACGGGTACCAGTAAGAGTGAAAGGGAAGGTCTACAAGAGGGTAGTGAGACCAGCTATGTTATATGGGTTGGAGACAGTGGCATTGACAAAAAGGCAGGAGTCAGAGCTGGATGTGGCAGAGTTAAAGATGTTAAGATTTGCACTTGGTGTGACTAGGATGGATAAGATTAGGAATCAGTATATTAGAGGGTCATCTCATGTTGGACAGTTTGGAGACAAAGCAAGACAGACGAGATTGCGTTGGTTTGGACATGTGCTGAGGAGGGATGATGGGTATATTGGGAAAAAGATGCTAAGGATGGAGCTGCCAGGTAAGAGGAAAAGAGGAAGGCCTAAGATAAGGTTTATGGACGTGGTGAGAGAGAACATGCAGGTGGTTGGTGTGACAGAGCAAGATGCAGAGGATAGCAAGAAATGGAAAGAGATGATCCACTGTGGTGACCCCTAACGGGAAAAGCCGAAAGATGATGATGACAATGATGATCATTTCTTAAGTTCTAACCACTCAACCAGACAATGTTGCTGGGCTAAGTCTGAAAATGGACAGTGTGGATTAATACTCCACCCAGTTAATAAACAGAAATAAAATAAATAAAATGGTACAAACATTATCAGGTCAAAGAAAATTTGATAAATCATTAGATATGTGAAGAGTAAGTGAACTGCTTTTGGCACCATTTTATTAATTATGAGGGCTATTCCATTTCTTCTACAAATTTATAAAGGTTAGAGTGACACTTAATATTTATATAGCTCCAAAATATGTTTAATTTTAAGGGCAGGTGAGTTTTTGCTAAGCTGATCAGCCTTTATTTCTGGAGTTTATCTTATACTATTTTCCAGCTAGCAACAGCCTGTGTTTGTGCCTTGGGTATTCTGACTGTCTGAGCTGATGAGGATTGTCTGACTGTGAAGTAGTCTATGCAGAACTAAGAACATGTTGTAAAAGTGAGTATTGAAGGTTACAGGCTATTGGTTTGTGAGAGTGAAAGCTCAGATATTTTGTATTCAATTTCTTGCTGTTACAGTAGTGGGGCTGGGTGGGCTCTATGTCCAGATCTATGTCAGATGATTGAGTTTTCAGAAACTCAAAATTCATACAGATGAGACCATATGATCAAGTTTACGGCAACTCGAACATCAAAAAAAAAAAGAAAGAAAGAAAAAACTCAAAAATCTACTTTTTTACATTTATGTGGCAGGGCAATCCCCCCCATGCCCCCCAAACCCCATGCAAATTATATATACCAATTTCGAGATCCACTACAGTGAAGAAAAGGGTAAATTTCCCGATCCTCATAGTACCACAATCTCCATTCAAAAGCTTTGAGTTTTCAATGACTCAGTCATATGGTCTCGACCTTATGAATTTAGAGTTTCTGAAAACTCGATCAACTGACAGGGATCACTATAACCACCTGCCTCAGAACATAGTGAAGATTTTATTGTAGCATATGGGTCATATGTATGACTTCTTTCTCCAACTGCATTTCAGTGAAGCTGCTGTTTAAGATGCATCATGTCTAACACCACTTAATTCATTACTTTTTGAGAGTGTGTACTTAACTATACATGCATACTACATGGTGATTTTATGTGTTGCCCCAAGCTTTGAACTTCTGAAGCAGTTTTCTTCAGTTTGCAAATTCTTTCCAATTAAGGATGCCTCTACACTATTACAAACATATCTAATGTCGGCCTAATTTATTTTCCAGTTTTCAATATTAAAATCAATGAAAAGTTCTATTTTCCACATTTCTGTATTATTACCGCCAAAACAGGTGACATTACAATCTTCAGATTGATCAAAAATTCTGTCCTTAATCTTGCTCTAAGATACATTATATTTGTTTTTCCATTTTGTACTCACAATACTGTTGAGCCATCAATTTCCACTGTAGCAGCTCTTTGTTTTTTATTAAAAATATATTAATTTCACCAACTTCTCTGAGCTGCCTGGTAACTTGTCTGAAACTTAGAAACTCTGAATTCAAAAATTAAACTGTATTACTTTGTCACTTGAACTACATAGAAGCCAGGAAAAAGGTCCACTGCACTCTGTTTCTTCATGTTGCAGGCTGTGAAACAGTATAGGCATCCAAAATTGTTAGTCATAAAGAGAAGGAGCTAGACAAGCTGGTGGTCCTAAGAGACAGAGTTCAGATATACTGTGAAATAAAGAAATCTTCCATGTGTATGGCATTTTATTTTAGAAATCAAAGGGTTCAAGACACAATAGATGGTTATGTAACTGAGCTGAAATGTTGAGCTGTGTGTAGAGACATGCATGATTCATTCATAACAGACAGAATTGTGCCAGTTAGTACAGAAGTCTAAGGCTACAAGCTGTTAATGACTGATTCCGTGGTGTAAAGTTTGATTGCATCTGCCTCCATTTGCATCGGTGAACATCTGAACAGACTTGACAGGTTAATGTCAGAGACAATGGCAGTGTGAATGCTCTTCCTACAGAATATTTAAATTCTCTCAGAACTGCTGAAAGTATTAATATTATTAACAACTTTGTAACAGGAATACAGTCATGAATGCTTCATTGGACTCATACAGCAGAATACTCAAAATACTGATGGTAGTTTGCAGTTATCTTTTGATTTATTTACTGGTTTAGGGTTTCTGCCAAGGGACTACCACATTAAGAGTTCACCAATTGCAGTACAAGTTACACATGTACCAAGAAAAGTACCAATAATGCTTAGAAGCAAGACTGAATAAGATGTGAAGCGCAAGGAGCTTGTAAGTGCAGCTGTTGGACAAGTAAAATTGACTGAATGGATAAATAACATAGCCATTACTCCTGGAGAAAGTACCCACATGGGCAAGAGTCCAGATCTCCAAACTATCTTAGAAAATGTAGCCATGTTACTCACAATAGAGAATAGCAGTAGTAAAGTAAGACAGTCAGAATAAGCACAGACCTTCAAGCAAGGTACGTAAATGAAAAAGCTATCCGCTTTAAATGGTTGAGAAATTTTATTGCGACTTTGCCTAATGCTAAGTTCTTCAATACACAGGATGCTAATCAGACATATTGACAAATCAGGCTAGATGAAGCAAGTTCAGAGCTTTGTACATTCAACATCTTCTGGGTAGACACACATTTTAGAGACTGCCTTTTGGAATTCCACTGGCCCCAGAAATGTTTCAAAGAGAAGTAGTTGAAATGACGAAAGGGTTTAAAGGATAGGCAGGTATAAGAAATTATCGTATGATCTTCTAGTGAGGGAAGATACCAAACAGGAACATGTAAAAGGTTTGAAACTGAATGGAAATAAATGTCAAATCTGTGTGTCTACACTTAAACACATGGGACATGTCTTCTAGAGGTAGCAAACAAGACTCTGATAAAGTCAGTGCCATAGTAAATCTGCAAAAGCTCCATTGCAAGTTATAGGTTCATAGGTTCATTGGTGTATACTAGGCTAACAACCACTAGGTCCCTTAAAAGCCTAGATGTGCAACCCAAATTTAACCCACAACAAATTTGATTTATATAGGGGCTATTTACTGACTGCATCTGTCCATCAGAGACAGAGGTGCCAGACCAAGTGTGAATTTCCAATTACCCATTCATTAGTACAAATTGTGCTTAAACAGGGTTAGGAAGGAACTTTGCTTCACATGAATGGGGAGCCTGTTTCACAGAAAGGGAATTCTTTGAGAAACATATCTATCTGTCCAATATGTCTTATTTATGTCAGAAGGAAAATTTAGGTCCTTTGATCTGGTAGTTCTGATGCTGTTTAGCTTGCAGATGAGCAAAATGTTCATCAAAGCAGGGTCCAGGGATGCCTTGTATGGCAGGCAAAGATCATCTCTGAGTAGTCTGTATGATACAGAGTAAAGAGACAGGTGATCAGCGTAGGACATTTACTTTACTCCCTGTATTCTTTTGATAAGCAACATTTGTGGACATTCCAGTTGCTGCATGTGTCTGGTAAGGTACATAGCAAAAGGGTCATTATACTCTATGGTGGATCAGATGAGGGCTGAGTACAGTGGTATGACGATCTCTCTGGGCCTAGTTGTCATGCCCTTACTTATAAGGTGAGCAACATAAAAGGATTTTCTTATTACTTTGAATACATGCTGGTCAAAGGCTAGGTTACTATCTACATGAGTTCCCATATCCTGACTAGTGAATCAACTTTTATAGGTTCATAAGTTAGTATTAGGCTAACTGTCCGTGTGAGCCATTTTAAGCCTAGCCAATTGCCCCATGTAAGAATCAAACCCTGACCCTTGTGTTTGTAAGGTAAACACCTTAACCATTATGCCACCTTCACACAAGGGGTGTTTTATTGATGTTATAGTTACCATGAGTAACTGATGTCCCAAAAGGTACTATAATGAATTTCTTGGCATTGAGTTTAAAGCTATTGCTTTGGCACCAAGCATTTGTCTGTGTTAAACCTTCCTGAAGGGTGTTCTCATCTTGGGGGATGCAATGTCTGGTACCAGTTTTCAATCATCTGAGAAACAGGTCAGCCAGAGACCTTTGAGATTGACTTTGACCTCCAAGAAGTAGATGCCAAAGAGGAGTAGGCCCAGCACAGAGGTCTGAGGGACTCCACTGGTGACTGGCCTCTGTGGAGGTGGCTTCACTGATCCTAACCTTTTGGGTCCTATTTGTGAGCATGCTAGTTATCCAGCACGATATAAAGGAGTTTATGCCTAGTTCTATACGTTTGCTGACAATGTCCAAATGGTCTATTGTTATCAAATGCTTTAGCCAGATCTAGGTAGGCAGTATGCACCACTTTCCCCTCATCCATTGCCTTAGTGACCGTTTTGAAGAAGTCCACTAGATTCAGTAAGCATGGACTTCCTCTGACAAAGCCAAACTGGGATGGATCCAGTAGAAAAATGCTCACAGTCTCATAAATCCAAGAAAGAAGTAAGTTTATGCCTCCAAAATCCCCCACGTGCATTAAACTATATGAAACTGTGGTATGTGGACAAACTGAGCAGGAATTTGAGCAATTTTGTAAGGAAAGAAAGGAGTATAATTTCACTAAGGAAGAGTGGAAGGAACTACAAGAGACAAGGTTGAAAATGGACAAAGTGGTCTTTCGCCAAGCTGATAAAGGGGAAATTGGGTAGTGATGAGTAAAAAAGAGTATGAAAAAATGGTAATAGATTTGGTTGGGGTAAAAAGTGAGTAATTAGTACTAGAGGTTAACCCTAGAGTTAGATTTATTGAGAAATTATTAGAAATATTGGAAAGGGGAGAAAGGCTAGGGTTCTTTACTAGTAAGGATGTTCAAAAATTATTTAGGAAGGAACCTAGAGACCCCAAATTTTTTGCACTACACAAAATACATAAGAATTTACAAGGTCCCATGGGGAGACCCATTGTCTCAATATTAGGTTCCTACATGGAGAATGTGGGAAGGTTTTTGGATTTCCACCTAAAAAAATACTTAAGTAGAATGACAACACATATAAAGAATACTAAAGATTTATGTGATAAAGTGAGTAAAATAAAGTGGAAAGAGGATTATTTTTGGGCGACAATGGATATTAAATCCCTGTATACTAACACTGAGACTAAGAGAGGTCTGGAAGCTATTGGTAAAGTTATGGGAGAAGGACCACGTGGTTCCTTTCTGCTATTTCTGCTTGAGTTTAACCCATAACTATTTTAAATGGAGGAGCAAATTCTTTTTGCAGAAAAAAGGTACGGCAATGGGGGTGGAATTTGCCCCCTCATATGCCATAATATACATGGAGGAATTTGAAAAGGAATTTGTATATCAGAATAAATACTTTATTGAAAACGCAATTTTTTTGGAAGATTTATCGATGACTTGATATTTATTTGTAAGGGTGATCAGGGGAAATTTGATGAGTTTATGGTAGAACTGAATGGAACCAGTCATGGGTTGGAATTTTTGTATGAGGTGGACTGTATTGAGTATTTAGATATAGAATTGTGTGACAGAACTAGGTCAAATACAATTCAAGCCTTATAAGAAAATCACAGCTGCAAATAATTTCTTACATGCAAGAAGCATGTATCCTCCTCATTTAATGAAAGCATTAGCTTTAGGTGAGATGAAGCGGGTATTTTTGAATACTTCTGAGGAAAAGTTTAAATTAGATGTTTTACAGGATACAGTATTGAGATTAAGATCTAGGGGATACCCTGAAGAGGTTATTCTAGATGCTAAAAAACTATTTTGGGAGAAGGAAAAGAAAGAGACAGAAGTAGGCGGAGTAGGAAAATTATTTTGTGGATAGGGAGAATGTTCAAAGAAGGATAGAACAAGAACAGGAACAGGAAAATTTGTTTTTGTTACAAAATTTTCACCTTTTATTTTAAGAATGGAGAAAATAATAAGGAATTTTTGGTATATGGTTAAGGAGGATGGTAATGTAGGAACTTTATTTCCGGAACATATAACTTTTTCTTACGGTAGATACCATAACCTGAAGGAAATTTTAGGTTGATAGAATGCAGACTGAAAAGATGGGAAGGAAAGGTATGTGGCCATGTGCAAACTGCAGTATATGTGGTAGGGTTAAAAACCTGGATGGAACAAAGATTAATGAACGGTTATATAAGGCAAAAGAAGGGTACACATGCAAGTCGCAGGGTATTGTTTATATAATAGGCTGTGGATGTGAGAGGGAAAAATGGTACAGTGGTCAAACTAAGAGAAAGGTGAGGGTAAGAATTCTGGAACACCTCAAGGACATTAAAAGTAGAAATATGTTTAGTCCAGTAGCTGAGCACTTTTGGTCCACATATGGAGGGAATAATGCTAGTCTGTTTTATAGTGTTTTGGCACAACCTTTTTCTAGAGATGAGGGAAGTTTTATAGATGAATTGGATAGGCTAGAATGTAGATGTATCATTAATTATAAAACTTTGCAACCTAGAGGTTTGAATATTGATGACAATTGACATTATAATGCATTTAATATTTATATAAAAAATAAATTGTGTTAAAATGTATAGTTAGAACGATGCACATTATAGTAACCTGATATTAGAAGTTTAAATATAGTTATTTATAAGAATGTATTTAAATGAAATTGAAGATGTATATGCTTTTAAAAAAGTTAATTGATTAATTATATGTGTGTATATTGAATGGGGTATAAAGGAAGGGAACACTAGAATGTAATTATTCTTTGAAAGCAAAAGGCCGAGGTACGAAATAAAGTGGTGAAGGAAAAAATCTGTAATTCTGCCTTGTGAAGCTTGCTATTTGTGTTTTTCTTGGAATGGAACCAGTGTCTGGAGGTCTCCTATGTCCTAGCTGATACTTCACACGATAATTCTTTCCATGGCTTTGCAAATATCTTTAGTCAAACTAATGGATCTGTAGTGAACAGGATCTGTTGAAGGCCCTCCACTATGAAAGGGGATGACCTTTGTAGTCCTCCAGTCTCATGGCAAAAAGTCTGTTTTAAGATTATAGTTAAGTAATGCCTCCAGAGGTCCTGATAAATCATATTTTAGACTGTTCAGGAGGCATCTCGGGTTATTACTGGGGTCCATTGAAGCTGTGTTCATGGCTTTAGTGAGTGCAGCCAGTACCTGCTCCCTAGTTATAGTCGGAGGGGTTATGTTTGAGGGTATTTCTTGGGGAATGGTTAGGGTAAGAGGGGGTAAATTTGAGCTGAATTTGTCCACTAACAGGTTTGCTATATCACCAGGCTTGGCGAATGTGTCACCATTAAACACTAGTTCAGCACATTGCTGTGTGCTGCTCTTGAAGTTTCTGACATAGCTGAAGAAGACCACATGGTTATCTTTCTCCTGGGAGGCTATCTTAACCTCAAGGTTATCTTTGTTTGACCTAATTAGAACTCTTAATTGCCATTTTAGTTTCATGAGAGAGTTTTTATCTTCATGAAAATTACCCTTCCTGATTTGTTTTCCTTTTATTGTACATCCTGTTTAATTTTTGTTGTCACCATGGTAGTTTGTTTCTGGGGCTAGTTTTGAGCTTACATTTGGTAAGTACAGCAGCCGCTATTCAGCCATTGACATAGTTGTACAGTGTTTCTGTGAGCAATTCAGTGTAGGCTGCTGTGTTCTCAGGGTTTGGAGGGGCACTGCATTTTGACAAACCATCACTTAATTAAAGGTAGTTTTTATTGGAATAGTTCTTAAGTTTTAATGGTTTTACTGGTTTTATGAGGATTAAGGAGATGATTTTGATTTTTAAGGAGATAGTTTTATGGTCAGACCTTGCCAAGAAAGGGAGATATGGGGGGTGGGAGTGCAGTATTCTCCCATATTTCTGAATACAAGGTCCTGTATGTTGGAGCCTCTAGAGGGCATTTTCACTATTTGGTCAAGGGTGTTTACATTTACAAAGTTCAAGAATCTCTGCACGTTTAGTTTGAGACTGTGTAGGATTCCCAGTCTATGGACAGATAATTAAAGTTTCCTATGAGTACAGTGTTAGGTTGGATGGTAAGTGTCTCCAGTAGGTCCAAGTATGTATTGTGAGCTTCTTGGGACACGGAGGGTGACCTATAGCTAGCTAGGACACAAAGTGGGATTTTGCCTATGGTAATCTGCATGTGGAGGAACTCCAGCATGTCATCCTGTTTGATTAGCCTAGATATATGCTTGCTGTTTATGTATATTGAGACACCTCCTCCTTTAGACCTTGTCTGTGTAGCTACTGATCTAATAGGGTGGAAGGCACTGAAACCTTGCATTTCCAGACTATTCCCTGCCAGTTTAAACCATGTCTCAGTAACTGCACAAATGTCTATATTCTTGAGTGTGAGGAGGACTTGGAGGGAGTGTAGTTTGTTTTAGGCTCCTAGCATTGAGCAGATACACCTTGAGGTTCATCCTTAGAATGGAGTAATATACTTTCAAGTTCTTTCCCAATTTGTCAAATATATCACTGTCACTCAGAAACCTCCTACAGCAAGACAATGCATGGTTCTGTACAGGATAATGGTTTACATTGTTTAATATGGATACAGTAAAGGTACAGGTATTTAATAAAGATTTCCTACAACATTAATCCCCCTGTACCAATATCTAGATTATCCAACCTTTCTATTTAAAATCATCACCACAAAATCAGTTGAAAACTTGCTTGGTGATCTACATTATAGCTACAACCAACACTTTCACTTCTTTCATCCTAAGCTACTGGAAGTTGGACAATTTATTCTGGCAAGACCCCCTCACTCCCTTTTACAACCTCACATTAACAAATAAAATTGCCCCAAAAAGCTTTCAGCAATCAATTATAATACTCTTCTCTACGACATCTTACACCGCCTCAGTTAATGATTATAGGCCCACAGAAATGATTGACAACTGGCAAAAATCCTTGACAGGTGCACCATTTTTAGACCTTAAACATGCATTTGAGAATGTTGCTTACACTTTGCTTATGAACAAACTAAAAGACATTAGCTGTGCTCTTTAAGCATTGCAGTGGTTTGATACTACCTATAACACAGAACTTTTATAGTTCACACTGTTAGAAAAATATGTATTAATGTATATGTTTAGTGCTTATTAGAAGCTAAAAGGGTTAACACATTTCATTCTATTTTATGTACAGCTTAATTCTGTATGAACTTATAAGATGCTTTTTCAAACTGCAGTATGCTTTCTGAAATTGCAAAATGCTCTCTGACCTAGTATTTGCTAGCACAGCAAAATTCATGTTTATGCCTTTTGAAAATGTACTGAGAAGCAGGTAATTATCTGCTAGGTCAGGAAAATGAATGAATAGTGAATGAATAGAACAATACTGTTTTCTATAATGTGACTGAATATGAACAATCAACCTTGTTCGTGTTATAAAAACATGCACATCTGCGGAAAAGAAGAGATACATCAAACAAAGACTGCTTGAAGAAATGAACTGTAATCTGTACTTGTTTTATGCTCGAATTAGCCATAGTACCTTGAATGGTAACATTACATAGTGAGAAGTAGTATCAGACCGGTGGTCATCAAGGCCACGTTGTTTTTCTTAGGAAGTTTTTTTTATAAACTTGATATGCCAGCAGAAAATCATGGACAAACAGCTGCTGTGAAATAATATTGAAAGAACTTGTGATTTTATTACTTCAGCTTAGTAGGCAATACCTTGTAAGAAATGTATAAAAATAGTTTCACTTCCTGATTCTAGTTGGACAAACTCTGTATTAGCACGTTTTTGTCTCCTTGCTGTAAGTTTTTTTTATAAACTTGATATGCCAGCAGAAAATCATGGACAAACAGCTGCTGTGAAATAATATTGAAAGAACTTGTGATTTTATTACGTCAGCTTAGTAGGCAATACCTTGTAAGAAATGTATAAAAATAGTTTCACTTCCTGATTCTAGTTAGACAAACTCTGTATTAGCACGTTTTTGTCTCCTTGCTGCAAGATTAAAGTGCCTTAACCTGAACCTGCCGTGCGTTGATCATTTTGAAGTTATTTTTCCTTTAACACACACAAATAATAAAAGCTCAGATCTTGGCACCACCTCAAAATATGCTCCATGGAGATCTGTACTTGGACCAATTTTTATATCACTTTTTATTTTATTTTATTTATTTTACATTTGTTGACTGGGGAGGTCTGTCTGGACAAGAATGCCCCTTTTCAGTGGAGGGCCAGAGAGAAAAACTCTAGTACATGCAGTACAATCAGAATCTTTTCAGTTATATAATATTGACAAAGACAGAATACAACTGAACTAAATTTTAGAATGACAAAATAGATAAGGGAGTTACTATACATACAGTCATAAGGCTTCTAAACTAATTATACTCTATACAGATATAACTACATAAATAACTAGGCAGTAGGATAAATGTCACAATATGGAGTACTGAGTCATTTAGAAAGGGTGGACTGCAAAAGGTTGATTTAATTTTCTGAAATAAATGAAGAGTGTTAAAAAAGAGTTGAGAGGCATTGAAAGAAGGAAGATGGGGTGGGTGAAGAAAAAGTGATAGCTGGTAACAGATTAAAGGAGAGGAGAGATATAGTAGAACAGGAGAAAGAAAGTGTAGAAAGACTTGCCATCAGCCTCATGCAGCACAGATTGTAAAGTGATGACAGTGCTACTGAAAGCCTACAAACATCCAAATTAACTTAACTCAATTCTGCAAAACAATTTCTCGGCTGGTTTAATTTCTCCAGGTCTTTTGGATTTCTAAAACCATGATGGGAAATGGCCCCATTCCTAAGTCAGGGTATAATTAAAGTTCATGAAATTAGTATTATTGCAATCTTTGATGTCAGCCAATGCCTTCAGAATTGACTTCTGCAGTTCATATGGAGTCGCATGTATCAGTAGCATATCTAAATGTGACACAATGAAATTCTGGGTCACTGTCTTTTTCTGTAAAGATTTAAAGCTTGCATAAACTACAGCACTCGTGGTGATTCCCTGCTAGGTGAGGAAAGTAAATCTGTATTTTTTGTCTGTGAGTGACAAAGCTGCTTTCTGTTTTACCTCTTCCATTTTGTTTTCAGTTTTAAGAAATCTGTGTAGCCTGGTGTTTTTGTTCTATGTGTGAAACACACATTTAGATTAGTTAGGTTGCACATTTCAAATGTTTTTAAATTGGTTAAATTGTTTCTTGAGTGATATTTAAATACACAGTGAATTTCTGGGCCTTTGTCTTTTTTGAAAAGATTTCAAGCCTGCATGAACTAAACACTGCTAGTTATTATCTGATAGTTTTTCCCACCCACTCTCCCCTTTGTTGATCTGCTTTTTAAACCTGGTGATTTTAAGCTGCACACCCCTACTGTAAATTGAGTTTAATAAGCTCCTCCTTTTCTACACTGCTGTTGATATCTTGAATTATTTATATGCCTTTCTTTGTGCTTATATTGAAAAAGTGCATTTTCCTTACATTGTCTGTTCTACTGATTTACTTGCTCTGAATTCATTATCTAGCTAGCTGTTGGATAAAGCAGTGTATTTTTATACCCTAGCAAGCACTTGTTTTTACATCACAAGGTCAGTGGATTTTCTATCTAGTCCACTAGGCGGTAGCCTGGTCTGCTTAGGTTGGGGAAACACTTGAGATTTCTGCATGTAGTTTTATTGGGTGGAGGGATTATTAAACAGCTTATCGTGTTTTTACTGCCTTTATAAATTCTGTACATTTGAGTGGCTCTTGGCTCATTTATACAAAGTGAAGTACTTTTATTGAATAATCACACTTTTATAAGCTGTTTAAAGTACACTGCTGTATCTGTATAAGTTTGTTTGTGGTAACATTTCACATCTTTTAAGTTTGTATGTGGTAGCATTTCACTCCGGACATTCCTTTATTATGCTTTGACATTAGGAGGACTGGGATAATTCATCTAATGGCAGTAGGTGTTTACCTGGTCATTCTGAGCTGGGAAGGACAAAAAAGGGCTCTAAGTATCTTTTTGCACTTCTTGTATATATCGTAGCTGTACCTTAGCAGTTTCAAAAAAACAAATGTATTGTCTGTGTAGATCAGAATGCAAGTGAAGTGTGCTGTATCTTTAAGAAGCATGTCAAGGCTATACGTGCATGTATAAATTCCAGACACATGCAACCCCTAGTGCCTTTTTGTAAGAGCAGCCACAGTGAGAGCATGCATGATCACAGTTGTTAGTTTGTATATAAGTTACTTTAGTTAAAGTAAGTAAAATTCTATAGTGATGTGTTTGTATAAAATAAAGCTGCTTGAACAGAAACCACAAAGACTCTTCTACTGTGTCCAAAGTAGGAGAGCGACAGTCTGCTGCTGCTTTAAGTATTTAATTGCACTGTATTGCATTGTATCTGTTAGTTGTAGGGCTGCTGTAGGTAGTTTGTTTGGTCTTGTTACACTTGGGCTCCAAACTAGCTATTCTACATTAAGAAGGTGTTTTACTGCACCCTTGGGGCAGAAGTGTGCTGATCAAACCTGTCTAAGTTGGGGACTGCTGGTGAAAGGCTTATTGTGTGTTTTCCTGATTGGTAGTTAGCTTAAAACATGTTTCTCTTTGCTCATATTTAAGCCTTGCATTTGAGTGGTGCTTCTCTTTGCTCAGTGGCGGTTAGCAGTGTCCTGTACAGACACAAAAGCCTAGAAGCTCAGTTTTTTCCTAAACAGGTGTCAGTGAAATCCTTCCAAGCTTTTCTGCTGCTCTAAGAGCAGCTAAGTTGCTCACTGAGCAGTGTTGCCTTATTGATCAACCTTAGCCTACAAAAAGTATAGGTCCCTCTTGTAGTCTTGGTGCTACCAGCACAGCCCTGTTCAATTAAACCATTCTCTTCCCTAATGAAACATACAGTAAGAACCTGCTGTCATAGACGGGCAGTTTCCCATCATCTTTCTGGCCAGAGTGATAGACATGGGCATCCTGAGGCAATATAGCAGTTGCCTCATGTATACTGAAAGCCACTTATTCCTGAAACAAACAAATACTTTATGTGAGAGATGTAGTTATACTGTGAAACTGGAGGCAAGACTCTCACATAAGGACAAATTGAATGCCGAACAGGTTGTCAGCACACACACTAAATAAGGGCATGACACATAAACCCACATATGGGCAGGTACTCACTAGTAACTTACCAAAAGATCAGAGGCCTCCCAAACAGAAACCACTTACACACATAACATGACTGAGCATCATATTATGTGTTACAGGTATGTATAACCCTAGCCTTAAGCAGCATTGTCCAAGGATGATGCCACAAAAAAAAAAATGATTGAGTTTAACAATTGACTTAGCTTCTGGTGTTAGTCCAAGGGGATGCAATATCTGTCAGCCTTGGACAAGACATGGTTGACAGGCCACACTGTTTTGCCTGAGATGGTTTGCACCTGTCTCCTCTAGGCTTTTGGATACTGGCAAAGGCATTAGCCACCCCTATTGTGCCTTTCAGAGGCAGTGTCAAAATAACCAACCTCCCAACATAACAAAATCCTCTCTAGATAAACTGAAAGTACTGCTGCTTAATGCTAGGAGTCTAAACAACAAAGTGCACTCTCTGGAAGTGCTCCTCACTTTGGAAGATGCTGACATCTGTGCAGTCACTGAGACATGGTTCAAAGGCACTTATTCCATGCAGGACTACAACGCCTTCCATATGTTCAGACCAGAAACTGAGCATGAAAGAACCAAAAGAGGAGGTGTATCCATCTTCATTAAGGATAAGTACACCTCGAGACTGGTCAAGCAGTATGACTCTCTTGAGTTACTCCTTGTCCAATTAACTACAGGCAAAGCCCTCTACAACATCATAGCTAGTTATAGGTCCCCCCACCGTAAAACAGGTAAAAGCATACCACATACTGGAGTCACTTGCCATACAGCCCAACACATTACTTCTGCGTGATTTTAATTATCCTCCCATTGACTGGGAAACATAAGTGACCACAAACATGCTGGTTCAGAAGTTCTTGGACATTGTCAATGCAAATGCTCTGGAACAGCTAGTCAGCACACCCACAAGAGGCTCAAATGTCCTGGACATAGTACTCACTAACATGGGAGAGTACTGCACCTCCCCCCTTGTGATGTCCTCCCTGGTAAGCTCAGACCATAAATCAGTCTTGTTCGATGAAATTATAAGACTACATACCCCATCAAGCACATAAATGCTTAAGAATTTATCAAAGACAAATTACCACCTAATAAATGATGGTATAAGAAGTTTCAAAGATCCCTTGAATGCAGATAGCACAGAGTCCCATGCAGAGGTGTACACCAATGCCTTGTATAACCACTTAAACAGGTGTATAGAATGGGCTGCACCTGTCTGGATTAAAACCAGGTCTTGCCAAAAAAAACAAGCCACCCTGGTGGACTCCTAGTATAAACAGGCTATACAACAAGAGAAAGAAACTAATTCCCAAGAGCAAGAGGGAACTGGATCAGCAGAGGAAGAAATCCCTCTCTAGCTTAAACAAACAAATTAGAGTCAGGTCCTCCAAAGCTAATTATGAAACAAAAATAGCTTACCTAGCTAAGGATAATCACAAGGCATTCTTTAAAAATGTAACCACAAAGAAATGCCTCTGCTATGGTACCCAAAGATGTCACAGAACACTCAGAGGAAAAAGTAAACCAAAATTTTATTACAGTCATTAAGCGTGTTTGTCTTAAAATAAGACTTCTTCAGAGTAACAAATACACTTCTAAAACAGTATTTATATAGAATTCAAAATAATTCCTTAAAGCAGAATTCTTACATCACTTCCTGTTACTTTCTCTCTAGAAAACTTAGTGAAAGACCACTATTTTGTGTTGTATTAGATACAATGTACCACACATAAATTAAAAAAAATACAGTCTACGAATCCTAACATCCAAAACAGTCAAGAATTTTATATTAAATTTTACAAAAACATATAAACATATAAATATATTACCTTGCATATTTTTTGAAAAATCCATTCTCCTGAAAAACAAGAACCCTATTACAAAACTAGAAACACAGTAAATCACAGCATCATCATCCCTTGAGTCACTCTTACGGCTTTGCTTTTCAATAATCACTCCCATTGCCCCAACGGGGGCTAGGATCTACTTTTTCTAATACCCAAAACAAAAATCTATTCTGAGCACACCTAACTATACATAAATTATTTTGGGTATAAAAAAAGTAGATCTTAACCACCATGGGGGGGCAATGGGAAACATTATGGAGTATCAGGTACTGAACTTAATGCCAATGTTCCACCAGGTCTGAATGACCATATCTCCCTAGCTCCAGTTTTGAAAATGAGAGCAGCAAAGCTGTAAGAGTGACTCAAGGGATGATGTTGTTATGACTTATTGTGTTTCTAGTTTTGTAATAGAGTTTTTGTTTTGATAGGTTTTTCAGGAGAATGGACTTTTTTAAAAAATATGCAAGGCTATATATTTATATATTATTATAAAATCTAATATACAATTCTTGACTATTTTGGATAAGATAGGATTCCTAGACTGTATTTTTTAATGTATGTGTGGCACATTGTATCCAATACAATAGAAAATAGTGGTCTGTCACTTTAAGTTTTTTAGAGGGTAAGTAACAGGAAGCGATGTAAAAATTCTGCTTTCATGAATTACTTTGAATTATGTATAAATATTGGTTTTAGAAGTGTATTTGTTATTCTACAGGAGTCTTATTTTAAGACAAAAGCACTTAATAACTGTAATAAAATTTTAGTTTACTTTATCCTCTAAGTGTTTTGTTACATCTTTGGGTATCATAGCAGAGGCATCTCTTTGTGGTTACTAGTTTTGTTTGTACTTCTGCCTTGCCAGTTTTCTTTGGTTATTCTTTAACTACATCCGAAATCTAAAAGGGAACATCCAGCTATGCACTGAACTGGTTGTGGATGCCACCACCCATACTCAAGTGGAGGAAACAGCCAACCTACAAACTGACAGATTTGGAGAAAACGTCACACCCCTGTCCCTTCCGGTCATCCCCCAAAGTATACCTGCCACCATTCCTCAGCCTATTATCTCAAGAGAGCAGGTCAACTCTGCACTCTTCAAGGCCAAAAACATGGTATCAATAGGACCAGACAACATTCCAGGTTGCCTTTTAAACAACTTAAAACATGGCCTAGCAGACCCACTTAGATCCTGGTTTTACCACAGCTTGAGAACTGGCTATGTTCCGGCAAAATGGAGGACAGCAACAGTAATCCCTCTGCACAAAGAGGGGGCCATCAACTGACCATGGGAATTATAGGCCCATAAGCTTGACTAGCCTCATCTGCAAGGCCATGGAAAGAATCATTATGGACCTTATTAACAAGGACATAGGTAATCTCCAAACGTTGGACCCAACCAAGTTCATATTCGTTAAAGGTAGATCATGCCTGTTAAGCATGGTTGACTTCTTCAAGAAAGTCACCAAGACCCTGGATGAGGGAAAGACAGTACATACCACCTATCTTGACCTAGTCAAGACATTTGATACAATTCCCTGCTAAGGTATTATAGAAAAACTCTCCCAGTTGGGAATTATCCCGTACATTACCAGATGGGTAGCCAACTGTCTCACCAATAGGACACATATTGTCAAAGTGGGTGGCTTCACCTCTAGCAAAAGACCAGTCACCAGTGGCGTACCACAGGGTTCTGTGCTTGGCCTCTTACTGTTTGGAATTTAATTCTCAGAAGTCCAGGCAAACTTGGATGGCCTGTGGCTGGCCAACCACTAATGACTGCAAACTGGGAGCAATCACTGAGTCCACCAACAATGTTAACATACTGCAAATAGGGTTAGTGCAGACAAATGATTCATGCCAAAGCTATAGATTAAAGCTAAATGCAAAAAAATGCATTATTATTCCCTTTGGGAAAGCTGACATCCCTGCTAATTACAGCACCCCCTCCCCGTAAGTGTAGATCCAGTGGTATGTGATCTGGGTACTCAAGTTGATAGCAATCTGCACTTTGACCACTGTGTATCCACAGTAATAAGGAAATCCTTCTATGTGGCACATCCTATAAGTAAAGGTGTCACATATAGATATAAGGATCTTATAATTCCATTATACTCGGCACTCATCAGACCAGTAATTGGGAACAGTGCTCTCATTTGCATGTATCTCACCAGACACCTGCAACAAGTAGAGAGATCACAGAGGTTTTTTCACCAAGAAATTACAGGGAACACAAAACAAGTCTTACATGGAAAGACTTAAAACGCTGTCACTGTATTCTGTCTCCTACAGGATGCTAAGAGGTGACCTGTGCCTGGCTTACAGGGCAGTCTCTGACCCAGTCATGATGGAAATGCTGCACATTCATAAATCAAACTGCAGGAGGATCACTCACTCCAGAGATGTTAACTTAGCCTCTGACATGAACAGGTCATGCTGGAGAGATAAATACATCTCCTATGGAACAAACTTCTAATTCACGTGAAACAGAGCCTCTCCCTGACCCTTTTCAAATGCAACCTAGATCAATGGATGGGTGACAGCAAATTCACTCCTGGGGTGGTGCCATGTCCCTCCTGGACAGAGAAAGGTGGTATTAACTACCATAGACCCTTACATCTGTTAACTTCACTCACCTAACTACCGACAATTGGGGCAACTGAGGATAAATATGGCTAGGCTTGTAAGGGATCTAGGGCTGTTAGCCTAGTAACCTCCTGTGAACCTATAGTTTTTTTTTTACGATACCCATTGCTCCTACTACTATGGAACTGTCTGGGTATCTTTCTTCCACATTGCTCGTGTTTTATGACTTTGTGTCTCTGTGTATATAAGAGACTGTAATCACTGGATATAGCAATGCTACTTCAGTCTTCTTTTCATGGACTACTATATTTGGTTTTCTCACATCTTATTTTCTGAACTGTTGGTAATGGGTGATCCCATGTGATATAGACTTCATCATTCTCTATAATACTTTGCGGCTAATTTTTCCAAAGCATCACAGCTACTTCAATATTGTACTGTTTGCACAATCCCCACAGTCTTGCCACACTTTTATGTCTTTCAATGTACAGGACCTCTGCCAAGAGTGTATCACACCCAACAACAAGGTGTGTAACTGCTTTAAATTCTTTTTTAAAGAACCTACATTTATCATTTTCTCCCACATGTTCATCAGACTTTATAAACTAAAGTGTACGTAGTCCACTGTCCTGGGCCACCAATATTAATCTTTCATCGTTTGGGTTAAATTCACTTCTTAACCATTCCCACATCAAATACTAATCAACATGAAGTTGTTCCAGGAGTTTTCTATAGTTTGCACTATATTTATGATTTATGGCGTTTCCATATTTCTTTCTTTATGATCTGATCCTTCTCATATTCTTTCATTTTTTTGTTTGTTTGTTTTGGGTTTTTTTTTTTTGCACATTCAGTTGCTGTCTGATTTTTGTCTTTTTCTGGTTTGATTTCCATTCCTGCTTGACATCTGAATGCTTCTGCTAAAATAAGCAAAGAGGTCATCTTAGTCTTCTTCTCCTCATGTTTTGATCTGACAAGGTCAGCAAATATGTATACAGTCCCACAATTGCAGATCTATACATATAATCAATTTCAAGGAGGCCCATACCTCCTTCAGAATTATATATATATATATATATATATATATATATATATATATATATATATATATATATATAATCTTGATATATACTGATAAGTGTATATAATCTTGATATATACTGATAAGTGTGAAGCATTTTTTTTGTTTTTCTGTCCAACTGATCCAATACCTTTTGGGGCCAGTCAATCATACTAAAACTATTACTTAAAACAGGAAGACCAGATTGGTTTATAGCTTGGACTTTATTCCTAGATGTCAGGGCTTTTTTCATTATTAGTTTTATTCTTCTGAAGTATTCCTTATTAAGTTGTATTCACATTTGTTTATGTTTTATTGCCAATCTTTCATTAATTCCCAAATATTTATACACTCCTTCCTGCTCAAATTCTTTTACATCACATTCCTGTCCTAGACTGATATTTTCTCGGTACTGCAACTTTTCTACTTTAAATGTTGCTTTTGCACATTTATCAAGACCAAATGTCATTCTTATATAATATGAGAAAGTTTTAACCACTTCCAGTTGTGCTTTCAGGTCTTCCTCTGATGGTCTACAGATTTAAGTCATCCACAAAAAGTAGATGAGAAATCTTTAAGCAAGTTTGTCTGTGCTATAACCAAGACTTAAACTGTTAAGTAAACAGTTTAATTGGTTAAGGGCAGGACAAAACAACAACGGTGACAAAGCATCAGCCTGGAATATCCCCCTTCAAATTTTTATTCCTGGGATAATTGCTGTTTGTCATGACTTAATTACAAAGTGATTTGCCACTGTTTCATGCTCACTGTTACGTAACTGATCAGTGTAGGGAGCATCTTATACATCTATAAGCACTCCCTTATCCATGAAGGCAGGATGCTGTTAAATGCTTTTGTAGTCTATCCATGCCATAGTTAGATTCTTCCCCTTTTTACAGTTCGCCATTATGACTTTATTTAGCAAAAAATTATCTTTTGTTCCATATTATTTTCTTTTGTTATCCTTTTGATCTATTGCCATGATTGAGTTTTCTTCTAAATAACTGTAAGATCTGTCTGAAGCAATTCTAGTATATAATTTATACATTCTCAGAAGGCAAATAAGTGGTCTGTCATTTTTAAAATGGCGTATAGGTTCACTCTTAAGGAGGAGATTCCTTTTTCCTGTTGTTAACCAGAGTGTTGTCTGGTCAGGATGTGCATATAAGTAGCTCTTCATGTAAAGATGTTAATATTTTTAACCAGAAGTTAGGTAATGCATCTGGCCCTAGTGTTTTCCAATTAGAAGCTTTTTTAATTTTCTATCAATTTTCATATCCTGTACATTTGAACTTCTTACTGTTTCTTTTACTTTTCTATCCATTCAGCATCTTTGTTATGTTCCACAGTCTCTTCATAAATATTTCTCCAAAATGTGTCTATTTCTTTCTTTTTTGGTGGTTTTCTATTCCTTTTGCTTTGCTTCCCAATTCTCTATAAAACTTTTTGTGCTATCAATGAACTGCTTATTTTGTAATTTTCCTTTGTATTTATTAGCATATCTTCATCTTCTAGTTTTTCTGCCCGTGCTGATATTGTTAGTTTAGTATTTGCAATATTGTATGACAGATCATGGTCTGTTCTGATACTGTATGTTGCTTTTATCACATCTATCTTTTTAAGTATTTTGTTCATCTGTTCCCTCTTCTGTACTCTTCTAGCAGTGACACTTCTTGTCTTAATTGCTGTATAGTTTTCTCTATGTGATGTGTCCATGATGGCATTTTATTTCTTCACTTACTTTCCCTTATTGTTCTACATTTTTGTGGTAAGACTTTATTTGTTATTAATTTAGCTATACAGTAACATATTCTATTTACTTCTGTTATATCATATGAATTTTTGTTACTAGTCTTAATTACTATGTTAATCTATTTTATCAGACTTCTTACATTTTGGGTCTTATTTATTTTCTGTAATCTACTTCTTTCATCAATCTTAATATGTCTATAAAATCAAGTAACTCCTCCCTTAGATCATTTTCTTCTAAACCAAGGGCATGTTCTTTGCTCTCTGTTTCCTGCAGGCATTCCAAAGAAAGAACCAGAACATCTTCGTATGACATATCCTCTTCAGCTACTGCCTGCGTCATCCATTGGTCCTTCATATGGGAACTCATTGGCCCATCACTCCACATCATTGTCTGCATCAGCATTGCCACTGTTTCTTGCTCCTTCACTTGTTGTGCAACTCCAACTGAACTTTTGTACTGGTTTCCTACTTAAGGCTACAGAGCAGCTTCATGTGGCAAGTGAACAGATGCTTCCCATACTGCCTGTTTCTCCTTAATTTGGAGACTCATTGTTCCATCATGCTGTGATGTTACCTTAGTTGGATTTTCTACACTGAATCCTTCATTTCACAGATAATCCATAACTTCAGTTTCTGTTCCTTTAACTTCTCCATTACTAATCATCTTTTTTACTTTCCCCCTCTGTTTTCTTATTTTTCATTTTATAAAATTTTCCATATCTGGATACCTTTGCCTATACTTCTCTTCAAATATCTCTGGTGCTGCTTTTTTTGCATTGATTAGTTTTGCTTCCTCATTTGCATAAGTATTGCCATCCCTTTTTCCTTTCCAATGTCCATATTTCTATTTCAGATATCTCTCGCTCCACCTGTTTCTCCTTAATTTGGGAATCATTGTTCCATCATGCTGTGACATAACCTGTGTTAGATTTTCTACACTAAAATCTTCACCTCACATGTATTCCATAAGTTCAGCTTCTGTTCTATATTCCCTCTTTGTGATATTATTTTTTGTACTGTGAAATTTTCCATATCTGGTTGCCTTTGCCTGTATTTCTCTTCATATATCTTTGGAACTGCTTTTCTGTATTGATTAGTTTGGCTTTCTTCTTTGCATAAATATTCTACAGTATCAGATCTTCTTTTCTTTCTCAGGTCAATGTTTCTTTTTATACCTGTCAAAAATCTCAAGCTTTTGATTTTTATATTTCCGCACATTCTCTGTTACTTCTTTTAACAAGCGCCCCAAAGTTTCTTTGTCTATATAATGTTTTTCATGGATCTGTTGTATTAATGAGCACAAATTTGTATTTGAAGCTTTTGATTTTTTTTCTTGTGCAAATATCTTTCTTTCCTCTAATTTCTCTCATAATATTTTTGAATATCTTCTGTCTGGGAATTATGGGTTTCTTGCATAATAGTTACAATATATAAGTTCTTCCCTCTTCTCAATAGTCCACTCTATCACCCTTATGGCATTTTTTTGGCCTGTAACATTTTGTGTTTTTTGTGGACTACAACTTCTTTATCCATCATGGGGGTTATCCTCCCCCTGAGCCTGGCCAAACCCCATTTTAGAAAGGTTTCTATGTCTTGAAGATTCTACACTGTCATTTCTTCCAGTTCTAGCAGCAGTGTGCATGCCAGGATTGGGCCCTTTTTTATCCTGGGACATGTGCAACCAGTTGTCTTTTTTATATTTAACCTACCTCTGTTCATGATACATGCTATATAAAATACAATCTGGATATCAGTGTTATCCTGGTGAGATTTTGCGAAAAAAAAGGGTCCATCATGTTAAGGTACTCACCAAGACTTGAAGATTATTTCAGTTCCAGTAATACTACTCTCCCTTTCTTGCTTATTTTATCATCTTTCCATTTGGATTCTGCTAGTACCTGGGTATGTAGAAACAGATTATTAATATTTACAAATTAACAGTTATGATATCTTATACTCATGAAAATGGCTGATACTGCATCATTGCTAATTAAGGATCCAAAAACACTCCCATACCTTGTGCCATAACTCAAACGTATATAGGCATTCCCATAACCTAAACACTGACCTATACCAAGCACCTAGCATTACTGAAGACCTTAATCGACTGAAAATCTCATATAGAATATCTCATCCTTTATTAGACTGGCAGTTGCAATCAATGTAGTTGAACCAAAACTTGAATATGCTTTGCCTATTATAGCATCCCATTCTCCAAACAATACTGCTATGCCACAAACTGCAAAAAATAAGATACTAGGATTTTTACATCTGGACCATAAGAATCAGCATTTATGTATCACTTTGTCTAAAACTGAATGGATGCCGGTGGAGGCTACAACTAATTGTTTTTATTCAGCAACTTCATCTTCAAATTAAGGAATGTCAGGTATTGCTCGCTACTTAGAAATAAGCTCTTTATTAGAAATTTTGCTTAGAATTTCAGAAGGCAGGAGAGCTTTCTAATGCAAAAACCTCTGTTTATCTTAGCTACAACAGAGAAGGCATTTAATAAAGTTGCTGTTTGCATTAGATGTGTAAAACAGTGACAGTCTTCCAGGATTTCACAAATCTCACTCTGCAGATAGATACAAATCATCTGTCATAGGGATCCCAGTTAAACCACTTCTGCAACAAATACTCTATATATCGTTACCCTTACAGGACTAGTGAACTCATTTCACAGCTGATTATATATTTTTGAAATTTAGTAAAAATGTGTTTTATTAGTGCATATACTTGGGATTAACAGTATTCATCTTCATCATCATAATCACCCTCATAATTACTTTCTTTTTGCTGTTTCTCCGTGAATATTTTTCTTATTGTTCAAATTTATTTATCAATTTATATTTGTTTAGCATAAATGAAATACTGAGGTAATAACTGCGTGTTTCTCATTCACAATTGCCTGTTTATATCACTTAATATTGTTGTATATACACCGCTATATGTTTGTTGTTGCCAATTGGCTCTGGTCATGACAAAAATGGTCCATTGTTTAGGACCAATTCATTTACCTGGTTAACAAAGGAAATAAATAAATTAAATAAATAAATCATTACTGAGGCACCCATTCTGAAGTTAGGTGACACATAACCAGTTACCTTCAAGTCAATATTAGCCAACAATGGTTTATAGCACCATTACTGCGGGAAAGTAGACCAGCAGTGCACTGTTTGACTGATGCTTGGACATTGTTTGCCCAAAACAGTGAAAAAAAAAGCTGGCTATAATTTTTAGCTGTGAAAACGTACATAATTATGTCTATGAAAATTAGTTATATTGGAGTTAGATCATAAGCTACTGCAGAACATTGTTAACAACTGTCTTCATCAGACACAAGAAAAGCTTCAAAGAATGTTGTCGGGTTTGCAGAAATATAACCTATACATTAGGAATACATTTAGAAACCTTACTTGCTGCTGTATAAAGTAGGGCTGCTAGAAAAATATGAAAGCTCCATGAATTCTTTTGTAACTACTTATATCAGCTGAGAAGCTAGAAGAGCTAAGGATCTGCACAAAAAAGAGCAGAAATGTGACTGTTGTGGGACAGTCATGAAAGACTGAAAAGATAACTTTAAGATACATCAAGACATTACTGCGTACTTTGCATACCATGGTGAGTTTATGTCAGTGATGGCAAACCTTTTGGGCTCGGCGTGTCAAAAATTCAGAAAATGCCTATCTTGACTTTGCTGGTATGCACCCCCCACCCCGAAGAAAAGAGAAACAATTCTTTGCATATTCATTTATTTAAAAAAATACTGTCCAATCATGTGCTGATATGTTATAAAAGAAAAGAAAAATCAGTGACTTACAATAGAGAAAACAATATACACACTGATAATTGGGCTTAAAATAGTGCATCAAAAAATTACCCTACTTTTAATACCAATTTTGAATTGAACTGAAAAAATATGGAACATATTGCATTTTATTTGATTAACATCAATTAATGACCTTTTTGTTGCTGAGTTTTAATAAATAAGCGCAGGGTCAAGTATTTTTTTGCATTTTTGTTCCTTCAGTTTCTTTGGTAACTTGGGAGTTGGTGAGCGCTGGTGTGTCACCCAAAACGTCATGGTGTGTCATCTTTGACACACGTGTCATAGGTTCACCATCACTGATTTATGTCTTTACAAGGTGTAATGTTCAAAAGATACACAGTTATCACCCATGCTGATGCTATGTAATATAGGACAACTAAGTCACATCTGAGAATAACTAAATGTAAGGAATAGTATGTGATGTTCTTTGGTGGCCTAAGGCATCAGAGCAAACCGAGTAGATGATTCAAATATGTGAAGTGTGTAATATGCTCAAAAAATCAGAAAAAGGGGAAATGCTACTACACGAAACAGCAAATCTCCCTTATATAAGTGCTTGAATACATTTGTTTAAGTATAAAGATGCCGACTGTGAAACTATCACTCATAGTGTCATCACAAAATTGAAATCTATCATTGCTAGACACAGTTTACCAAATAAAGACATATAAAATAATGGTCCTTAATTCATAAGTCAATAATGTTGAATTTTGCTAAACAATGGGAATCTGAACACACACATACTCACTCACTCACTCTATAACAATATCTGTGAAACTGTGGGGGGGGGGGTATTATGAATGGCCCAAATTTTATATAGATATCTAGACAGATAGATGTAGATGTAGATGTAGAATGTAGATGTGTGTATATATATATTTGCCTACTTCTTTACAGTTTCTGTAGCTTCCTGGTAAGTCCACTAACTCAGGATTACTTTGTTCAGTAACCTGTCTGGAAGTGGAAGGTGTATCTTTTTTCCCTAAAAACACTGGCACTGCAGCTTATTCCATATATTCAACAAATATCACCTTCTGCTTTATTTTCTTGGCTATCAGCACAGATACCATAAAGTGCTCTATTTTCCGTTAAGTTGATCTTCCCTTTAGTTTGAGTGGATACTTCCTTTTTCTTACCTATGTTGCCTCCTTAATA
Organism: Protopterus annectens; assembly: GCF_019279795.1. Classification (NCBI taxonomy): domain Eukaryota; kingdom Metazoa; phylum Chordata; order Ceratodontiformes; family Protopteridae; genus Protopterus; species Protopterus annectens. Next base: position 222,510,630 of record NC_056733.1, on the reverse strand, counting down.
CAAAGGTTATCTCAGAATAAAATGTGTTAGTTTTGTTTGCTTTTTCTTGGTTTGCAGACACTTGCTGCTCAGAGTCCACAACATTTAATTGCTTTATTTGCTTTACACTAGCACAAATAGAACTCTGAATCTACCTGTTTACTTCACTTTCTGTATTTGCTTTGCTCTGAATCTCCTTGGTCAACTGCCTTTCTTTTCCTGTTTTTATCCTATTTCTGTGCTACCATTTACTGAGAATTTATTTGCATATAGCTGTCTTGAACTGATTTTTTATTTCAGAATTTCTTATCAGTTCATCTTCTGTTCCTATTCTGACATTCTTACAGTTTTCTTCGGTTCCTATACAGGCATCCCTTACAGTTTTGGGTTAGTGTTGCCTATGTTTCTAATAGCAGAGAGAATAATTTTATTGTTTAACAACCAATTTCTGGTCCTTTTGTTTCTTTCTGTCTTTTTTTTCTCCTTTTTTCCCCTTTATGAACTTGATACATATAACTATCTTATTTTGGCTTAGTGTTCTTATGTTTTAGCTCTAGTTTCCTTTCTTTATAAACTGGATACTTTGAACCATCTTTTTCTTGGCTAGAGCTCCTGTGCTTTGGTTCAACAGGATTTTCACTAGGGATCTGTTCAGACTTATCCTATCAGTATAAACTACTTTCTCCTTTTTCTGTTTCTCTCTGCGTTGTTCTCATATCATTTATGGGTAAATGAACAACAGTTTTTCATTGACTTTTTCTTCTCTAACTCCCTACAATTTTACCTCATGGTAAAGTAATGCTGCTGTTGTGTATATTTTTTCTTTGCTATATTCATCTGAAAAGGGGAACTCACAGCATATTTCACCTACCACTATAAAACAAAAAATGTTGCTGTTCAATTAATGCCATTGTTTACAACTAATAAAACAAAAAATACTTATGTGAATGACAACATTTTTGGTTTTATTAGTTCTTGTTCAAGCATTGGTTTAAGCTTTTTTGGCATCTACCATTGTACTTATTTATAGTTCTGTTTCCTAGAAACTTAATATTACTGTTTTGTACTGACAGAGATGTGTGCAAAACTCTGATCAGATATTATTCGTACCCTTTTAATTACATTAGTGTAACCTGATTTACTGATAAACCCAACCTCATCAACACTTATCTGTTGCTTAGAATTCTACCCTTCTGTAGATTTCCATTTTAATGTGACAGAAAGTTCAGAATTCTGCCCAGGCTGTACACTTCCTTACTTTCTAAATTTACTCCCTCAAAACCTACTCTATCATTGAGTGATTCATTTTCTTTACTTCTGCTAACCACTTCTTCTCCTTATATCGCAATATTTTCAAGCTGCAGTAATTTTTCCAACCCACTGTTTTGTAAAACTTTCAAGCTGCATTGCCTTAGTGTGTGAATCTCTTCCTTCCACCACTGGCTTTACTCTTGCATACTGATCTGTCCTAACAGGCTGAAATATTTTATAGTGCAAGTATTTCACTTCTATATGCTCTGATTTGCACACTTTTCTATCTCAGCAAGGTATAACATTCTAGTGTACAAATCTTTTACTTTTACAGAGTCTGTTGTTGTATGTTGATGTATCTCAGGAAGCTGACAGTTCCTTCCTTTTACTGGTTTTGCTGCTGTGAATTGCCCTGTTATAAGTTACATTGACATACCTCTTTAAATGGCTATTGCAGGTCCTCTAGCTGTGTCTTCAACCAAGTCCTGGTACCTTTAGGGCTTTCCAACAGAATACCTAGCTCTTGTTGGGATTATACACTTCTGCGTATGAGTCTGATGTCTGCTCCTGCTATTTTTCCTAAGATGGACAGAAGCATATCTCTATGCTTATTTTCTTGTTAGCTTCCTTCTCCCCACTACCAGAATGTCCCATCAAAAATGTTATTGCTCCACTTTTAAATACTTTTGTCTGTTCTACATCAGAACTAGCATTCAGTTTTTGGTGCTCAAACTTCTAACCAAATGAATGTTCTAGTCCCATTAGGAGTTTGTTATTGTAAGGATATATCCCTGCAGTATCTGTGATGCAACAGGTAGTACAATACCTGTTGGTGCAGAGGGATGTGGGTTCTATTCCCACATTAGGTAGTTGGATTGCTGACAGTGCAGTGCAGCATAAGAGTGGTGCTGCACTCCTGAGTGCCCTATCTACATGAGTTAGTAGAAGGTCAGGTAGATGTAAAAGATCACATAGCACCTATCGAAAAATATAAGGGAAGTTCCAGGCTGTTCTAGCCAAATTTCCCATGTTTGTCTTTTGGCTTTTTCCCGGTAAGGGGTCGCCACAGCGGAACTCCGGTCCGCTAATGATTGGCAGTAGATTTTTACGAAACGCCGAGGTGCCAGTTCGACACCCAACCTTCAACGAAGGCATGCCCATTTACGCACGCATGTCTTTCTAATGCTATCCAACCGCGGGGAGGACATGCAGACTCCACAGAGAAGGCACTCCCAAGCCAAGCTGACAATCGAACGGAAGAACCTCTTGCTGTGAGGTAACAACGCTACCGCTGTACCACCGCAGAATCTGGCCAAATTTCCTATAGAGAGTTAGTCCCACTAGGCTAGCAGCCTCTTTTCAGTGATGACCTCAGGTGGTATTTATACTACTCTGGCCAAATTTCCCATAGTAGTATAAATAACACCTGTGGTCATCACTGAAAAGAGGCTGCTAGCCTAGTGGGACTAACTCAGTCAACAAAGGATAAATAAAATAAATAAAGTATATCACGTTTCTTTTCATTTCCTTGTCAGTAATATTTAAGCACTCATCACAATATTTCTAATAGATATAGTGTTTGCCTTACTACCGTTTTATTTAGCTTACATTCAGTTTCATTAGGTATAAGCATAACTGCACATACATTTTCATTTGTCATGTGTACTAATATATACATTCTTAGTATAACATGTCTTGTTGCTATGATTTTAATGGGCATGGTTTTAGTATAACTATTTGACCTATTTCTTGTCACTTATCACACTTATCAAGGTGAATACCGTTTAGCTCACTAGTGCTGAACAGCTACACTTTTTTGTACTTACTTTTTGTAATACGATTTTCACAGCTTACACAAGTTCAATCATGTGAAAACAAAATGTTTAACGTTAGTCTTGAACATATTATCAGTCCACTGAGGAAAATAAACTTTTGCGCTGTGTGGTTTGCAGTCATAAGCACCAGAGTAGTCCAAAGAAGAATGAAACTCTCTCCAATGATATATTTTCTAACTGCAGGTACACATCAAAAGTTATAGATGTTTGCTGAATTACACAATGGTAGGGACCCATGGCTGTAGTCTTCCAAAATACACAACTTCTCTGCATTAATTTTCAGCAGCAAGAACACACAGTTGCACAAAGCAAAACTCCTCAGCCCTACAGCTACATGCTCTCAATGATTAGGGCTTCCCAAGACAAGACCACAGTGTTTTGTTTTTTCTGTCGCGAAATCACAGTCACTTCTACAGTAACAAGTTGTCTCAGGACTTCAGGCAGAACATTTTGTGCCCACACTCCGTTTCAATGTGAAAGGAATGCAGATATATCCCAAGTTTTGCAAAACAAAGCAGTTTATTCTATACAATAAAATAAAAATGTAGGCACTTCAGATAACATATCTTGTGGTATTTTATATCAAGTATGCAGTATCGTATACACAGCCCAAACATTGCTGGGAAACATCCTCTGTTAGATGCTCTCCTGGAGTTTAAAACAGAACAATTCCATTCTCTTTCTGTATTATATGGGTATTCATCACCATGAGCCACTGCTCTGGTCTCTCAGCTCTCCTTAGCCAGGGTGACTAGTTTCTACTATCTCTGTTTTTCTCTCTCACGTCTCCTTCCTTTAGACATGAATCACCTCCCATGAGCTCCTGCTATGGTTTCCCAGTTCCCCTTGATAAGAGTGAATGCTCTCTGTTCTGGGCTTTCTATAGCTCTTTCTTACAGCTTGGCAAGTCATTCACTTCTCAATAATTATTTCAGCCAGGTCACAGCTTCCTTAAAAACACAGGCTGCTATACACTAACATACTTCTCTTTAAAGTCATATTGCTTACAATTTACATTCCATATATCTATGCAGACATTATTTACAAAACTTTTTACAATCTTCATGAATTCAGTGTGCTGCGGCTGTATAAAATGGGTCTATATTATGAAGCCAAAACGGCTAAACACCGAACGCCGTTTCAGCGACACATAAAGAGCAAACTACAAGTTACGCTAATGGCCATATCAATGATTTTTTTCTAGGGAAAATAAATTGGTAGACCAACCAGACATGACACACCAGCTCAAACATTACAAAGTGGGGGGCTTGCCCCCACACCCCCTAACTAAAGATACCAATTCCGAGATCACACTACAGTGGGGCAAAGGGCAAATTCACGGTGATGGCCAAGAAATTTCTTTCCCTGGGAAAAAAATCGGTGATCTGTCCATTCCCGTAACTTGTAGTTCACTCTTTATGTGCCGCTGAAATGGCGGTCAGTGTTTAGCCATTTTGGCATCATAATATAGACCCATATAAAACTATATATGATTTTTATAGCTGCAACATATTGCAATATCAGTATATACATATAGGTTCATAGGTGTTTACTAGGCTAATGACCACAAGGGCCTTTTTAAGCCTAGCCATGCATCCCAAATCTCTGACAAGTTCTTATACCCTTGATAAGTGTAAGCATGGGCCTGGGAGATGAACCATTTACAGGTTACCTGTTTGCATTAGAGACATAGGTGCTAAATCAGGGATGAATTTCTGGTTTCCCATCCAATTGTCCAAGTTGCACTTGAATTGCATTAGGGAGGAACTCTGCTTCACATGGAAGGGGAACCTGTTCCATAGACGAGGTATTCTCTGGGATACATACCTATCCCTCCAGCAGGTCCTATTTATATCACAGGCAGGGTTTAAGTCTTTAGAATGGGTAATTCTGGTACTATTTGTTTTGTGGATATGCAGGAGGTCCATTAGAGTGGGGTCTGATAATGCTCTGTATCCCAGACATAGATCTCCCCTCAAAAGCCTGTAAGAGACAGAATACAGGGATGAGCCCTGTAGTCCTTTAGTGACGAACCTCTGTGGATGTTCCAATTGTTGGATATGCCTGGTTAGGTACATACCAAAGGGTGCATTGTACTCAATGACAGGTCTGATGAATGCTGAATACAGTGGAACAATAACTTCCTTGGACTTAGATGCCATTCCTTTGTTTATAAGTTGTGCAACACAGAATGATTTCCTCACCACTGTAGACACATGATGATGATCAAAGGCTAGATTACTATCTGTGTGTGTCCTAAGTCCCTGATTACTGGGCCAACGCTGAGGGGTGTGTTGTCAATATGATAGTTACCAGAGATGGATGACTTCCCAAAAGATACCATTATGCATTTCTTGGCACTTAGTTTTAGTCCATGGCTCTGACACCAGTTATTTTTCTGTGTCAGCTCCTCCTGAATGAAAATTTGTGTCAGTGTGAGATTCAATGACAGCTTCTAATTTGCAATCATCTGAAAATTTAGTCAGCTAGAGACCACTGACATTGACCTTGACTTCTGAGAAGTAAATTCCAAAAAGGAGCAGTCCAAGGACTGATCCCTGAGGGCCTCCACTTGTGACTGGCCTCTTTGAAGAGGTGGACTCCCCAATTCTAACTTTCTGGGTCCTGTCTGTGAGCCAGTTGGCTATCCACTGGGTGACATACGGGTTTGTACCCAACATCCTGAGTTTGTCAACAATGACCGAGTGGGGTATTGTGTGAAATGCCTTGGCCAGGTCAAGGTAGGCAGTGTGAATGATTTTGCCCTCATCCATTGCTTTGGTGACCTTCTCAAATCAGTTCACCAGGTTGAGTAGACATGATTTGCCCTTGATGAAACCAAACTAGGTTGGGTCCAGTGTCTGGAGGTTTACTATATCTCTATTGATCATCTCCATAATAATTCTTTCCATGGCTTTACATATAAAACTAGGAGACTTATGGGTTGTAGTTTCCAGGGTCTGTAGAGGGCTCACCTTTGTGCAGAGGGATGACTATTGCCTTTCTCCATTCATGAGGCACAAAGCCTGTTTGGAGGCTACAGTTAAATGGTAATTCCAGAGGCAAAGGCATAGGTCATGTTTCATGTTATTTAGAAGGCATCCTGGGATATTGTCTGGGCCCATTGATTCAGTGTTCTTGGTCTTAGAGAATTATGGACCTGTTCCCTAGTGATAGTAGGGGGAGTTATAGTTGATGATGTTTCTTGAGGGAAGGTTGAGGGGGAAAGAGGAGTAAAGTTGGAGCTGAATTTATCATCCAGGAGGTTTGCTATATCTTCTGGCTCAGTATAGGTGGCTTCCTTTACAATGAGCTCTGCACACAATTGTCTATTGCCTTTGAGATTGTGGACATAGCTAAAGAATGCTTTGTGGTTGTCCTTGGCCTGAGAGGCCAAACTTACCTCATATTTGGCTTTGGTAGACTTTATTTGCCCTCTGAGTTGTTTGTTTTGTTTGATGAGAGAGCTTTTATCCTTCTGGGTGCTGCACCTCCTAATTTTTGCCATGATTTTCTTCCTCCTGTTAAATATCCAATTGATTTTGTGATTCTACCAGGGTGGCTTGTTTTTTGAGTTTGTTCTGTACTTCTTCCTGGTGGGTACAGCTGCCTCTATGCAGCTGTTAACATGCTTGTATAGGGTTTCTGTGAACAGCTCTGCATAGGTAGAGGTGTTCTCATGGTTTATAGGGGCTTGCAATTTTGCCAGGTTCTCACTTAATTGCAGGAGGTTAGCCTTAGAATAGTTCCTGAATATTCCTGGTTGAGCTGGGGGTCCAGGTTGTATTTTTACTTCAAAGGAGACCATTTTGTGGTCTGACCTTACCAGGGAAAGCATTACAGTAGAGGTTGTGTAGCGCTCTTCCATATTAGTGAGTACCAAATCCAGTATGGCTGTACCCCTGGTTGGTGTATTGACTATTAGGTCCAGGGAGTTTGTGTTTACAAAAGACAGGAATCTCTGTGCATGTATGTTTGATGTCGTATAGGATTCCAGTTAATAGTGGGGTAATTAAAGTCACCCATGAATATGGTATTGGATTGGATGGTTAGTGTTTCTAATAAGTTTAAATACATGGTGTGGGTTTCCTGGGTCATAGAGGGAGACCTATAGCTTGCAAGGAAGTGGTATTGGATTTTACTTATGGTGATTTGAGCATGGAGCAGCTCAAGTGCATTGTCTTGTCTTGACCAGACTTGAAGTATATTTATTTTTGATGTAAATAGAGACACCTCCACCTTTACTCCCTGCCTGTGAAGTAGCAAGTCTAAATGTGTGGAAGGCATTATATTGGTGTGCTCTCCTCGATTCTTGGCTGGAGTGCCTTCTGTGTGGGGTCTGCATGTCCTCCCAGCGGTCGAGTGGTATTCAAAAGACATGCGTGAATGGGCATGCCTTCGTTGAAGGTTGGACGTCGGGCTGGAACCTCAGCAATGTGAAAATCTACTACCAATCATTAGCGGACCGGAGTTCCGCTGTGACGACCCCTAACCAGGAAAAGCCAAAGGAATAACAACAACATGTAAGTGCCTCAGTATATGTTGGTCTATATGTCTGCTTTGAATTGTGCATGATGGGTGCAGCATGTGTACTACTGACAACCTTATTGACATTAGGAACACTTTTATGTGAGAGCTTTGCCTCCAGTGACGTTGTATAAATACAGCTCTCATATACCATATCAGTTTGTTTGAGAATTAACTGGTTGTCAGTAAACAAGGCAATTTCTGCATTGCCTCAGGATGTCCATATCCACCAAATCAGTAACGGAGACAGTAGGAAAGTTCATATTCATGGCAACAGACCCTTTTTTATTAATTAGATTGTTGGAGTGAGAATCTCAATCACTGTCAGGAGTATCTGGTTTGCAAACTATGTGGACAGTGCCTGTCACTACAAACTATTTGTCCTGTGTGCAACTAGATATTGGAGACATTTCAGTTGTTCTTTTACAGGAAAAACGTCACTCAGGGTGTCTGAGTCTGTACAGAGCCCTGCCAAACACTTTTTATTTTATTTATTTATTTATTTAACATTTGTTTACTGGAAAAGTCCAACTTGGAACAAAGCCAATTTTCGGCAGAGACCAAATAAGAAATGTTCTAATGTGGGAGGAAATTGAAGCACCTGGAGAAAACCCACATGGATGCAGGGAGGACATGCAGACTCCACACAGAAGGCCCCAGCCGAGAATCAAATTGGAGAACCTCTTGCTGTGAGGCAACAATGCAAATGTTGCACCACTGCGCTGTCAGTCACTTGAGGGGAAAATAATAAGTAGACCCTGAAAATTTAAGGATGAAGTATTTAGGCAAATATTCTGAAGTTAGAAACAAATCAAGCAGTACTTACTGAAAACAAAGAATTTGCTTATCAAGAATGATGAAAAGAGGTCAGTCACATGAATGGCTACTACCTGGATACTACTAATGCTGGACTCACCACAGCTTCATTCAGTTGGGATACAATACTCCTTTGCATCTTCTCTCACTATAAGCAAAATGTTAGCACCAATCCCAAGATGAGAAGCAGGCCACAGCCTGTTTGGTGATTCACAGCCTTGTCCCAGATGATGCAAGGGTCTGTAGGCTTGTAGCCTTTTTCTGGTAGATGCCGCGAATAGTAACCAGACCAATTGGGTTTGTTAAGCACAGACACTCACTCTCTAACCAGAAACAGTCAGGAATCAATGCACTCTGCTCCTGCTCTCACCAGGATCAGAATATAAGGACAGATTCCAAGCTGTCATATATAAAGCAGTTATTAGACTTTCTGGTGATCAGCAGTCTCCAGGAAATAATGTCACTTTATTCCTTCTCTCACCAGGAGAAAACAGAAGCACTAATCCCAAGATGACTACTGAGAGGAACAATGTGGGCTCTTCAATAACTGGTGGTCTTGCAGTAGATGCTTAAAGGTAAAATGAAGTAGTGTGCACTAAGCAATTAGATATGAAAGTGGGTAACAAGTTTTAGATGTACAAAAAGTTAAATTTTAGTGGAGAACCACTATTTTTAAAAGGGCAAGATAGATTGAATGGGGGTGGGCACTTTTGTATTTTGGTACTATGAAACGCAGTAGGATGGCCAATAAATTTAAATAGTTGAAGGGGAGTGATTTCACAAAATGATAATTTTGTGCTTACTCACACCAGCCAGTAAAAGCAGAGAAGAAACGAGATATATGGTCAAATTAACATAAGGGGCAGGCAACTAGAAAGACAGTGGTATTTAAGAATACAACAGTAACAGGGTGGGAGAGTAGAAAAAAAATCTGAAATTCTGTCTGATTCACAGGAGACAGAGCTGTGGTCTCTTTTCATGTTTTAATATGCAGTTACAAGCAGAATACAATTAAAGCACAGTGCAAAGAAAACAAATCACAGTATACAAAATAGAAAAAGGCAATAAAGTAATACAAAACACAAGAAATAAAAAGCAATCTAACCTTTCCCTTACAGCAAGCTGTGACAGAGTCTAGGTGAGCCTTTATAGTAAAGCCATTGAAAGTTACTTCTATTGCACTGCAAGCTATGAAAAATGCTAGAATTCATAATCTCAAACACTATATAGTCTCACAATGACACCTACAAAGTGGTGACAGGTACTGTCACTATTATTGACATTCTATAAGCTTACAAGTGCTGAATTATACCACAGCATTTACATGTGCAAATAGGTTAAAAGGTATGCATTAAGCTAATGACCACCAGCACCTTTATAAGCCTAGCCATACAACCCAACCCAACTGTGTCCCTATGTATCATAGGCTTTTATTAGGAGAGGATATGTTAGGAAATGTCTAAATGTTATGTGAGAGGGGTATTTTAGTTTGGACATAGTTATTGTCTGCCTCAGTCTGTTAGAGACATGGAGACCTGACTAATATTGAATTTTCAATTTCCCATCCGTTGGTCAAGGTTACACTTAAATAAACTTCCAAGATGGCTGCACATTGAGTAACAACTTAATCCTAGCTCTCCCAGTGTGAAAACAGAAACCTTGCAGAGAAAGCCAGTCGACCTAGATTTCTGGGACAATTTCAGTAACTGGCTATTACGTGCACTGCCTGGATGCCAGGAAAAAGAAATACAGAGGGCAGAAGGAAAATCGACTACAAAACACAACAAAAATACTGACTGGGAAAAGTACTGTAGGTGAGCAGCAAAAAGCAGTGCAAGTTACAGACATGACATCCAGTAACCTAGAGGAAAGTATAAGGCAACAGCACACAGACTTGACTAAAATAAATGAAATACTGATGGAGTATATGAACTAAAACAATAAAATGCTGGAAAAAAACAGAAGAAGCCTTAAACAGATATTCAGATAAGATAATAAAACTGCAAAACTCAGAGGTTGAAATGAAGAAAAGGTTGGCTAAATATGAGACTGCACAAAAAGAGATATTTCAGAAAATAATAGAATTAGAGGACAGAGCACATAGGAAAAACATGAGATTTTCTGCTGTACCTGAGAATCTGGAAGGAACAGACTGTATTAAGTTTATGAAAGCACAAATAGGCAACTGGACTGGTATTCCACAACAGGAAATGTTAATTGAAAGGGCACATCATGTGTATGCTCCAAACCTGGCTATGAAAAAACAAACTAGACCTTTAATAGTAAAGATGCAATCTTACCAGCAGGAGTTGATTCTGACAAAACTGTGGCAGAATGAAAAATACTAAAAGTGGGTGACAGCAGAATGTTTGCGGAGAATGATTACTCATTGTACACCAGGCAGAAGAGGAGTAAATTTAGCCCATTATTCAAGGACTGTCAATAAGTTGGTAGGAGATTCAAACTGCTGTACCCAGCTATCTTTAAAATATTTTTCCCTGGAAGAACAAAACCATTTTTGTTGATGTACATGCTAAAGAAAAAATGCCAAAGTTGGTCCAACAAAAACTGAGCTGTGAAACAGAAGTAAGTTATGCTTCTTGTTCTTCTGGTAACAAAAAGCACAGAGAGACTATGCCAGTGAAAACTTTTCCAGTGTTTCAATGGAAAATGCTGGAGAGAGGGTAAAAAAGCAGAAGAATCAAGAGTACATTGGAAATGAAGCAGAGAGGGGGTTTGGGAGAAGGAGATGAACATCAATAAAACAAGAAAATCTAGAAAATCGACGTTCTTGGATTTTGTTAAACTTGTAGGGGACTCTAAAGCATATGCTCTACTTCATGTCATTAATGTTCAAAAAATGTTCAGGAGAGGGGAAGAGGAGGGAGAATGTTAACTGTAAGTAAAACAAAAGTTTTTCTTAATAGTACTGTTTAAATAGTGCATGATTTTCTTTGCATGTTATGAAGTAAAGTTTTTTTTCAGTTCTTTGTAAGTGTAATGGGGATACTAATGTAAACAGGTGCTCCTGTTTTTTTCTTTTTGCTTCTTTCTCCCTTCTTCTCTCTTTCTTCTTATTCAATTTTAAGAAATATAGGCATTGCACTGTTAAAAAGAAAGAGAGATCTGGTTAAAAGAGAACGACAAAGGAAAAATTAATGTGCTTTTTCTCATTCTTGCATAGGGGAATGACTGGGTTAAGGCCATTAGCTTAATCTTGTAACATGTTTTAACAGAAAACAAATAAATGAAAAAGAATATTGAATATTATATAAGGCTTTTTTCTAGTAAACAGTTTTGTGTCTGGTTCTCATGTCTCTAGCAGACAATCTGATAAAGAGAAATGTTTTGAAGAAAATGTTTTCTGAAAGCATTCAAGTGTTTTTTTCCACTTGAGAAAGCTATAAAGATAAGACACAACCAGACAGCACTTAACAGAACCACATGCTATACCATGCATCTTAGCATGGATAACCTTTCTTTTAGGTTAGCTCAAGTATGTGTGTGTGTGTGTGTGTGTGTGTGTGTGTGTGTGTGTGTGTGTGTGTGTGTGTGGCTGTCAGTTTGGAACATTTGCTCCTATTAGGGGATACAACTTCAATATTTGAAGATGTACATAATTTTGTGTGTTATTATTAAGTTAAAACGTTTTAGAGGGGACAGTGTGTGTGTGTGTGTGTGTGTGTGTGTGTGTGTGTATTTTTGTTTGATGGTTTTGAATAAAACAAAAAGTTCTATAAGATGTGACATAGGCTCAAATGTAGAGATGACAAAAACAACTGTACAAAAGCTGAAACTAGACATTTAACAAAAAAGCTGTTACACATAAAAGGTGGGAATAATAATCTCTTAATAATATGATGCTTTCTATAATGTCTTTAAATGTTAATGGTCTCACAGATAAATACAAAATGAAAGAGTAATGAACTATATTAAAATGCAGAGTGCAAATAGCTATGGTTCAGGAGACACACTTGGAAAGAACTGAATGTGAATTTGATTAATTTGGTTGGTTATTCAGGGGAATACCTCTTACAAAGGAAGAGAGGAGTACTTATATTAATTGCCAGATGAGCTCCAATAGTAATTGAAGAGGATAAAAAAGACCATAATGGTAGATTTGTATACCAAGGAGCTACTGGCAAGAGAGGAGGATTACACTGGCATGTATTTATATTCCACCGAAAACTGCTATAAAGGAACTTAAGTAAATTCTGGGAGAAATAATCATCTTTCAGCAAGGAATATTACTTAATAATCATTCTAGAACACAAAACTTTTAGCACAATGACTTGGTCAACAAAAGGTAAGAAATGGCTGTCACCAACTTTAGGGAACCTATAATAAGGAAAATAACAAGGGATCCTGTAGAAGTATTAGCAATAATTTGGAAATTCTATGAAAGTTTGTACAAAGCAGAGAAATATGGAAATCAAGAAAAGATATAAATGGAAATGTTTATGGAAGAATTAAATATGCCAAGGTTAGCAGCAGAGGAGGCTCAGTTACTAACAGGATAGGAGGAGATGAGATAAAAATGGTGCTGTATAACACATCTACAGGAAAGTCTCCAGGAATAGATGGTATTCCTGTGGAAGTTTGGAAGCTAGGAGGGGAAAAAATTTATAAAGATCTGGAAGGTTTGGTAAAAAGTATTTTAAGAGGAGGAGAAGTACCAACACCCTGGAAGAAAGTGGCATTAGCTGTAATACCTAAACAGGGTAAAGATCAATCAAATCAGCTTCATACAGTCTCATTTCAATACTAAATCATGATTATAAAGTGTTTATGTCTATAATGGTTAAAAGAATGCAAAAGTGATGCCAAATTTGATAGATATGGATCAATGTGGTTTTGTTGAGGGGAGGCAAACAGTTGACAACATTAACAGAACACTGATGATCCAGAGGGAAGTGGAATGTGAAAAAAATACCACTGTTGTTGGTGGATCTTGATGGAGAGAAAGCATTTCACAGAGTAAGCTGGGAATTTATGAGCAGAGCAATGGAAGCATTTGCATTCCCTGATAAAATTATAAGGTTGATTAGGAGGATATATGAGAGATCAGAAGTGAAAATTAAAGTGGGTGAGGTCCTCTCTGATAATCTCTGCTTGAGCAAAGGAACCAGGCACTGGTGTCCTGTCTCCCCTTTGTTATTTGCATTATATTTAGAACCACTGGCAAAAAAAAATAAAGGGCTCAGAAATTCAATGAAATAACAAGAATGGTAGTCAAGAAAAGCTGGCTTTATTTGCAGATGACATTATTTTATACTGACAAAACCAGAAAGGGGCATTACAGTGCTGTGGAACATCTACTGGGACAGTTTCAAATCTTTTCAGAATACAGAATTAATGAAGCTAAAACAAAGGCAATAGCGTTAAATTATGTACCCACATATGAATTGGTTCAGCAATATCCATAGTGATAGGGAGATGATATAATGAAGTATTTAGGAGCATGGATTAAAAATGCTTCTGGTGTGGCAGCTAATGATATGTGGGAGGAGACTAAACAAAAGATAAAAAAAACTGAGAAAAATGAAGCTCTGTTATATAGATATCAATAGTAAGATACAAGCAGTTAAAAGATTTTTAGTCCCTTTAGTCTTATACACAGGTCAGGCATATTTTTATCAACCAGAGGAGAAGTTGTATATAGCAATAAATAAAGAGCTGGAGGATTTTATCTGGGAGGGGAAGACAGCAACAGTCAAGTGGGATAAGTTTATTCTTCCAGCAGAGCAGGGAGGATTGGGATTACCGGATTTGAAGGGGTATTTCAGAGCAACACAGTTTAGGTTCCTATACATAAATAGAAAGGAAACAGCTTCAGAAAGCAACCAGTGGTCTTAAAGTTCATAAATCACTTTTTGTTTAATAAAATTGAACTTCTTCAGATGCATACATACAAAATACAAGTTTTAGTTAAATAAAATACCAGGAAGTGCTTGAGCCAGTCGGCTCACATGCTGCGATTATATCAGCAACAATAATTAACCCTTCCTTTTCTATACACTGTGAAATAATACTGTTTAAAACTAAAACAATGCTGACATCCATAAACAAGGACATTTGAAGATATGGTTTAAAAATCATAAACAAATTGTGTTCATGGGTATTACTTTAGAACTTTAGACTACAAAAACTAATAAATGTGTAAAATAGTAAAGTTGCGTATAAGAAATTGCTTTGAAATTTCTAAGTAAGTCTACCTACTGAAAAAAGTGTGTTACATAAGATACATCATCTCTACAAAACAAAATCACATAACATTGCTAATGAATACTATTAATAATATAAGTGGTGTGCTGTTGAAAATCCATACTACAACCTTTTTACTACAACATTTCATACTGCTTCATTGCTGAATGCCTAGCCTAGAAAAATAACTCAGCTGGCAGTACAAGAAAAATATATTAAGGCACCATTAACAGTATCTAAAAAATACTATACATGGAATTAACTGATTTTTGACTAACAGTACTTGACCATATTACTAGTTCTGTGGCATTCACGCTATGATATGCCATTCATTGATTCCACAGAATGGCATTCATTATATAAAAACACAAACAAAAACCCTAAGGAGGATTAAGGCTGAATATACCTATTATTACGTTTACTAATGTAAATTACTACTTAGGATGGATATTATTAATGATAATAATATAAAAAAAAATAATAATATATACATATAAGAAAATTTGTATAACAGAACTAAAAGGGAGATTCCGTCATCTAGTTAAACTTTTCAATTTAAGTAAACATCTAACTGAGCACATGGCATTGATACCTGGGTAGTAATATGCATTGAGGTGAATTTGCCCGTAAAGTTCAAGTTCTTCAAGTCTTAGGGAGATGGGACCACCCTGAATGTCGTATTTGACATGGTCAATAATCTTGAACTTAAATTTATGGTTTAGAAATATTCCAATATGTTTAGCCAATGTGTTCTCCATTTTCTTTTTATTAATGCCGTACTGATATTCATACACTTGCTCCGTCTTGCCTATATAAAATACTGGGTAAGACTGGCACTTCACTAAATATACCACCAATTTGGTGCTACAATTGTATCTGTCTTTTAATCTAAAGACATGCTCATTCACTTCAAATGTATTTCCTACAGCAATGAATTTACAAAAGTTGCAGGATTCACACAAACATCCCAGGAAACTTCACCAATTGTGGTGTACTAGTTTCCAAGAGGTTCTTGATATTACACCCTCTCCTATAGATGATTTTAGGTGAAGTCCCTAATCTGCTGAGTAAGGTCAGGTCCCATATAAGCCATTCCCAGTTTTTTCAAACCAAATTCTGTACAAGGTGACTATCCACATTATAGGTGTCAACTAAACTCAAGGTGAAGTCACCATCTGTAACCAGACTATCCACATTGAGGTCTAACCCAAACTTTTCTTTTGATGTAGATATGGGTACCCCTCCTGAACCCAAAACTGGGTGTAAAAACCTGACCTTCTCTTACTCTTCACCTCCTCCGTAAGTGAATCAATTAGATCACTAGGATAGTCTCGAGCTAAAAACATGTTCTTTAATAGCTTACATTCCACCTCAAAATCCCTATCCAAAGTGATAATTCTGGCCACCCTTACCAGTTGGCCCTTAACGACCGAACGTTTTTGATGGTAAGGATGGCAGCTGGAATAATGGAAGAATGAGTTGGAATAAGTACTTTTCTTGAAAATTCTGGGCAAATATCGATTGCTCCCACTATCTTTTCTGAGATTAATATCTAAGTACGCTATTTCTTCACTATCAAAAGTGTCAGTGAATTTCAGGAAGGATGTGGTATTATTAAAATAATCCACTAACTTATTAGCTACTGCAACATCCCCTTTTAATATAATAAAATGTCATCCAAGAATCATGTATAAAACAAGATTAGGTTCTTGCATTCCTTCATATTAAAAACAAAGCAAAGCAATTTCTTATAGGTAACTTTACTATTTTACACATTTATTATTTTTTGTAGTCTTAATACCCATGAACACAATTTGTTTATGATTTTTAAACCACAGCTTCAAATGTCTTTGTTTATGGATGTCAGCATTGTTTTAGTTTAAACAGTATTATTTCACAGTGTGTAGAAAAGGAAGGGTTAATTATTGTTGCTGATGTCATCACAGCATGTGAGCTGACTGGCTCAACCACTTCCTGGTATTTTATTTAACTAAAACTTGTATTTTGTATGTATGCATCTGAAGAAGTTTGATTTTATTAAACAAAAAGCCCTTTATGCACTTTAAGACCACTGGTTGCTTTTTGAAGCAGTTTTCTTTCTATTTCATTAGTTTTTGTGTTTTTTCGGCTTGGTTTATGTGTTATAGCATCCGGAAGTACAGGTAGTCTGAGATTATTCACTCAAATGCAAGATAGAGTGAAAAATTGTGAGCTGGCAGTTTTGATTGAAGCTATGGCAAAATGGATGGAATTATTAACATCACGTTTGGAATGTTTAGACAACCAGCACCATGAACTACTTGAGTCGGTATCATCTCCTAATACTGCACTTACACTGCATGAACAGGATGGAAGCAATGCGCAGGCAACAACTAGACCTAACAAGTGCAGTAGAGAACAACTTAACTTCTAATAGTGTACAACAGCAAAGTGTTACCAACAACTTGCAATGCTCATTAATTCAACCGGGATTAAATTGAGTGCAACAAGGAAGCCATGTGAGTGCTCAGCATGAGATTCATACCTCAGGGCTTATTGGTGTTCCCGTTTTGATATATTGGCTAAACGGAAAATTTTCTTTTTCTGTGGAAGTTCTCAATCCACCATGGGGGCAATTGGCTGGAGGTAATGTTAATCTCAATAACAGTATTGTTGAAATGCTGAAAGTTTTTGATTCCAAACTGGTTAAACTTAAAAAATTACAACTTGAAATTTCATACTTTAAGGAATGTTTACAACAGCGTATAGTACCAAAAGGCCTTAGGAGATTCCAGTTTCCAATGGGTTTAATCACTCTGTTTTTCATTCAGAATTATTACAATTATTTGATAAACAGGGATTTGAACTTTTAGAACTCATGATAAAACATGGGTTGAAACCATTCTAAAAGAAGTGACTGATCTAGATCACAAAACGAAAGCACATTTAGATTTCAACAGGTACCAATATGACTACACAAGAACTTTCACCAGCATTGACCAGTACCTTAATAAATTGAAATCTATTAAGGTTAAAAAATTGCAAAGAGACCGCTTAGCCTATGACAATGGTATGATATACCCAAGTCCACTGATATCACAAACAGGGGTATTTAACAACAATAATACTGCCTCTATGCAAGACCTTTCTCAGGTGGGTGATCTGGATTTAAGCTTCAACCTTGACCAACAAATGAACTCTCAGACCTCCTACCAGGAGGACACGACCAAGTCTTTCCCCATAAGGAGAAGTGAGAGAATCAGTAATCAAAATGGAAGGGGTCAGCAGAAAGGTGGGGGGTAACACCACACCTGGTAACATTTTCAGAATCTCCAACAACAGGGGGCCGTCCCCAAATGAGTGAATTATACAAGCAACAGGAAGAACAGCAGGAAGTTCAACAAGAAGAAATGTTAGAAATGTACCCCGAGGCCAATGAGTACCCAAATATCTTTAAAAATAACACAGGAGACTTTCACATTTTCAACTATTTGGAAGTTAATATTAGTCCTGAATTAGTTGAATTTTTGGCTAGGGGGTACACCTTTGTTCCCTCACAACATATTAATGTAGCCAGAGCTATCCTTGATATCAAAAATTATACCAGGAAATTAAACCTGAATATTTTATTTAGTAACAATAACAATAACTGTTCAAATGTCAGGGATGCCTTATGTGTATCAAGTACTTTTAACCCACCATTATATCTCAGCTTACAAATATTCGCACATGCATGTGAGCTTGACTTAAGATACTTGGAGAAATTTTCTAAGAATGCTACTGTCAAGATGAATGTCAACAAATATGAGTGGGATGAAATGAATTATTTAAGATCAATTAAAGTATGGGTTTCCAAACCTGACAAGGGTGGTGGTCTGACCATCATGAATACGTGAATCAATGAGGGACATTTTAGCAGGGGAAGCCTATCAGGTAGCATCCCTGAATGAAGTAAACAAGGCATACCAATGGATAAAGATGTATTTGACTGACTTATTCATAACAGCTAGAACTGAAGCAACGTGTTCCTTTATATGACTATGCCTTACCCCAAAATCCTGAGACTATTCGGGATTCCCAAGATCCATAAGGATCTAACCAATCCACCAATGAGACCTTTAGTGGATGGTCGAGATTCAGTCACTTAGCCATGCACTAAAGTAGTGGATGCTATTCTGAAAAGATACCTGACAAGTGAGAGTCAAGTCTGTAAAGACTCATGTCATTTTTACAGAAAATCAATTACCTTAAATTTAGTGAGAACCATAATTTTTCTCACGATAGATGTAAAAGACCTTTGTACATCTATCCCACACTTGGAAGGAATTGAATGGATTATGGGGATGTTAAGGAAGAAAGGAGCTCCTGTTTCAGAAATTTCACTTGTATCTGAGTTGTTGGACATTGTTTTATCTAATAACTATTTTGTTTTTGAGAAAGACTTCTATTTGCAGAAAATTGGGGTTGCCATGGGTTCCTCTTGTGGAGCCAGTTTCGCAAACCTAGTTTTGTCTTTCTGGGAAACCAGTTTTGTATTTAATATGGAGGAATCCAAGAACCTGATGTTGTTTTATACATGGTTCTTGGATGACATTTTTGTTATGATGAAAGGGGATGTTGCAGAAGCTAATAAGTTAGTGGATTATTTTAATAATACCACATCTTTCCTGAAATTCACTCACACATTTGATAGTGAAGAATTAGCATACTTAGATATTAATCTCAGAAAAGATAGTGGGAGCAGTCAATATTTGTCCAGAATTTTCAAGAAAAGTACTTATTCCATCTCATTCCTCCATTATTACAGCTGCCACCCTTACCATCAAAAATGTTCAGTCGTTAAGGGCCAACTGGTAAGGGCGGCTAGAATTATCACTTTGGATAGGGATTTTGAGGTGGAATGTAAGCTATTAAAGAACATGTTTTTAGCTCGAGACTATCCTAGTGATCTAACTGATTCACTTACGGAGGAGGTGAAGAGTAAGAGAAGGTCAGGTTTTTACACCCTGATTTTGGGTTCAGGAGGGGTACCCATATCTACAGCAAAAGAAAAGTTCGGGTTAGACATCAATGTGGATAGTCCGGTTACAGATGGCGACTTCACCTTGAGTTTAGTTACCACCTATAATGTGGATAGTCACCTTGTACAGAATTTGGTTCAAAAAAACTAGGAATGGCTTAGATGGGACCTGACCTTACTCAGTAGATTAGGGACTTCACCTAAAATCATTTATAGGAGGGGGTGCAATATCAAGAACCTCTTGGAATCTAGTATACTACAATTGGTAAAGTTTCTTGGGATGTTTAAGTGTGAATCCTGCAACTTTTGTAAATTCATTGATGTAAGAAACACATTTGAGCTGAATGAGCATGTCTTTAGATTAAAAGACAGATACAACTGTAATACCAAATCGGTGGAATATTTAGTGAAGTGCCAATCTTGCCCAGTATTTTATATAGGTAAAATGGAGCGTAAGCTTCGGGAGTGAGTGTATGAACATCAGTACGTCATTAATAAAAAGAAAACGGAGATAAAACAACTGGAATTGGGATCTTTATAAAAGGGTAGGAGCAAATTACATAGAAGAAATGGGAAATGTGGGGGTCAATACATGGAGAGGAGGAACAAGGTTTTAAAGAAGGCAGGAACTGAATGAGAGATGTAATGGCTGACTGACAATGATTGGCATACCTCTCAACTGTACCAAATTCCAGCATTTACTGTTTTTGAGGTGCAAATAATGGGGTGCCACGAATTCCTGAGTGGCCCCCTTTATTCCCGAATTTCCTAGCTTTTTTTTTTTGATTATTTATTTCCGCAATTTGTTGCTGATGTCATCACATGCAGAGGCGTGAGTGATGATGTCAGCTTTGTGAGCAGCCTGCCAGCCTGTCGGAATTGGCTAAGGGCTCGAGGGATGTGACTGATTCACTCACTGTACTTGTTTATGGGCACCAAGTAGCATGCGTGTGTTGATTGCAGGTAAGGAAAACAAGTTAAAACTCAGCACTTTGCTGCAATTCTAGCTGTTAGGAGTCAGACGATGATGGTCCCGTTCTGGTCACACGTTTATTATTGCTGCATTTGAATTCTGTTCTGTGCCTTATGTACTGCTGCTATGCTATAGCTATATAGAATGGGAACTTGAATTTTCATTTGAATGCTGTGCCTGTGATATAGCTGCATATAGTTGATGTGGACTTGTGACATGCTGTTCTTCCTGGTCACACTGTCACACTATTTGAACTTGATATTCTAATCTGGTCGCAGTCAGACTTGTCTTTTAGTGATATTGCTGCATATAGTTAAGGATTATTCTTTTAGCTGACTTTTGGAGTGTGTGTCTTACTGTTAAACATATAGTTGGAGGTCACTTTTAGCTGACTTTTGTAGTGTATGTGTTAAGGATTATTCTTTTAGTGATATTGCTGACTTTTGGAGTGTGTGTTCACGCGTTGATTATTGCTGCATTTGAATTCTCTGTCTTATGTATTGCTGCTATAACTATATAGAACAGGCAGCCCCGTATTGCTGACTTTTGGAGTGTGTGTTTGCGCATTTATTATTGCTGCATTTGATACTGCTTACTTTTGGAGTGTGTGTTTGCACGTTTATTATTGCTGCATTTGAATTCTGTCTTATGTACTGGCATACTGCTGCTGCTGCTACATAGAATGGGACAGTTCCATTCTTTCTGATCGAGTGGAATTGCATTTGAATTACTGTGACATGCTGCTGCATTTGAACTTGAATTTTTATTTGAATGCTGTGTGATATAGCTGCATATAGTTGACGTTGACTAACTTGACATTCTGGTAACACATGTCTTTTAGTGATGTTAAGCATGTAGTTGGAGGCATACCTCTCAATCTGTTAGAGCAAGAAATCTGGGCAAAGCCATAAATAAAAGTGGGACAAAGGTTCAAAAATAGGGACATTTTCTAAATACTGCTCTTACAAACAAAACAAAAAGTTGTTAGAATAACAGGTTTTGCATTAGCATGACTTTTCTGAAGAGTATGAACTCTAAAACTAAACTGTCTGTCATTATTTTCTAACTTCAGTCTTTAATGATTTGCCACTAATTTGCCAGAAAACCACAATTTTATGCAAAACAGATTAAAAATGGGAGGCAGAAATCTAGACATTCTGCAAAACTCTGTACAGTTGAGAGGTATGATTGGGGGAGGGGGTTGCTATTGCTCTGGTCACACTTGTCTTGTTGGAGGTCGCTATTGCTCTGGTCAAACTTGTCGTTTACTGATGTTAAGCATAAAGCTGGAGGTTGCTATTGCTGCATATCTTTTAGCTGACTTTTGGAGAGAGAGAGAGTGTATATGTGTGTGTGTGTGTGTGTCTGTGTAAAATGCCCCAGTTAGACATAACTGGTGGTTAGGGTTACTCAGGCTCAAACTCTGTACCTTAGGTTCAAGAAACAAGAGCCCGAGTTCTCTACCCATACCACCACTTCTGACTGAAGGAGTTATAGCCCTCAACTGTACAAATTTTTACTGAATGCCTGGAATGTTTGGTTCATACTTTTGGTCTGTTCCTCTTAAAAACTGAATGGTGCAGAGGTGCAGTGGTAGCATTGTCACCTCACAGCAAGAGATTCTCTGGTTTGATTCTCGGCTCGTGTCATCTGTGCAGAGTCTGTATGCTCTCCCTGCATTTGTGTGGGCTTTCTCCCACAATACAAAGACATGCATCTAGAGTGTTTCTCCCCAGGCCTCTGCTCAAAATTCGTTCCAAGTCGGACTTTCCCAGTAAACAAATTTTAAATAAAATTTGTGGTTTTCTGGCAAATCAGTGAGAACTGAATTCACTAAATAATTAGTTTCAGTCTTCCTATGCTTCAAGGAAAAACATGGTAAGGCAACATTTTATTCTAGTAACTTTCTAAGATTATACAAGCAATGTTTAAAATGTGTCCTCCACAATAAATTTTGGATTTTCCTGATTTTTGTGCTGCACAGTTCTTCAGGGAAAGAGAAGTTTAGTGCTGCTTATGCAAAATCAGCTTGCATTGTTAGTAGCACAACAGGTAGTATACTTGCTTTTGCTGCAGAAGGCTGTGGGTTCTACTCCCACAGTATGTAGATGGATTGCTGATACTGTACTGTGTTGTACTTTTAAAGGGGGTAGAGGGCTGCAGTCATGAGAACATCCTCCTTTGCCAGAGATACCTAGTAACTATGAACCTGTTATCAGTTTGCCATCCATTCCCTATTGAAATATTACTAGCTTATCATTTTTTTTAATGTAACACAGGCAATTTATTCTTCAAGGGCAACAGGCACTTTACTTGTAGATGAAACAATGAAATATAAAGTCATTTGCTAGCAGCAACCTCTTCATTAGTTACAGATCTATTTAATGTGGAATTATTTAGATGACTTTTACTTCTGCAGGGATTGTACATATTTACTGATACTGGTGGATTGTAGAAGTTTGAGTAGACTTTTATGATGGAAATGTTCAGAATTGGGCTGTTTTGTCATTATTGGTTCATGCGTTTTTTTCCATTGCTTACTGGAAAAATGTTCAAAACAATAAATTTAAAATGCGCTCTAACAAGTGTGCTGTATTTTACAACGAATATAATGTAATACAGTCAGGAAGGTCTATCAAAGAACACATATATGTTTTGTGTGCAAGAGGCCTATGATTTGAAAACAGCCCAAAGGTAATTTTTATCTGCCACTGACCAGATGCATTTTCTTTGAATGTGGGTTTCAATGTTGTTTCAATGAATGTGAGTTTCAAGTGCAGAGAAGTTTTAATGCTGTCTGTTTTCATTGTGAGACTGTATTGCTTTGTTTATCAGATGTCTATTAGTATTTACGCTATAAAATGTAAAATGTTGTTGTGACTTTCGGCTTTTCCCGGTTAGGGGTTGCCACAGCGGAACTCCGGTCCGCTAATGATTGGCAGTTGATTTTTACGTACAGAGTTGCCAGCCCTGATGCACAACCTTCAACGAAGGTACGCCCATTTACGCATGTCTCCACGCAGAAGACGCTCTAACTGAGAGTCGAACCGGACAGCGTCTTACTGTGAGGCGACAACGCTACCTCAGCACCACCACCGCAGATGCTATACAATGTAAAATAAAAGTTTTAAATGAAAACCAGATAATCATTGTAGAAGTAAAGCTATATGCACATTACAGTGTTTCTGGTAAATGGGGCAAAATAGCCAAGTAATGGGACATTGGAATGGCTGCGGGGGGACTCTGTGTTCATATTCTGGTTGTCTGTTCTTCAGTTTGCGTTTGAAAGTTGGTATTCCACAATTCCATTAGAGTGGGTGGGGGGGGTTACATAATTATGTATGCAAATGTTATGTTAATCAGCATACAGAGTTGTACCTATTTTTCATGGGCCTTTGTCCAGATTTTTGATGTTTCCAGGTTGAGAGGTATGATGATTGGATATATTATAAGTGCTGTATAATGTTTGCAGCTACAGTTGTGTCGACATGGTTTGTAATGTATAATGTTTGCAATTGAGATTGTGTCTGTATGGTTTATTTTCATGTTTATAAATGTAAGATTTCCTGTGTCATACATGATAATTTAATAAAGATGTTTCTTGTTTAAAAAAGGAAGAAAAGGTTATGCTTAAATAGCTCTCACTGATGAAATTTCTATATGATGCATATCTACAAGTAATGTACAAATAGAATGCCACACATATTTGACATTTAATTTGTCTTCATCAAACTATATTGGCACATAGTGGAGGGCACAAAAAAGTATTAAGGAAGGACCAAAACATCAGTGTTAAGATATGGTGAAAAGTTTAGTGTATTAACTAGAATTTCAGACAAGGAACAGTAAAAAGGGCATATTTATATAGGGAACTTTTCATAATCACCCCTCCCACACCCCAGTCCTAACTATATACACCAAATATGAAGTCACATGGTACTGGACTGAAATAAAGGAAGTGTTTGGTTTTGCTGGAAAAACAGCTATTCCCTTTACATTTATCTTTAATCATGGGGTAAATCCCACTAACAGAAAAAAGAGGCAGTTTACATTCAACATTAACTTATTAATTAATCTAACTGAATAAAGAAAGCAAATGTTTACCTTCTTAATTACTTTCAGAATTAACCTTTAAAACTAATTTTGAATGGATGTGTTTTTATACACACACAGAATTTGATATTTGAAACTTTTTTAAAGAAGAAACATCTTTGTTGAATTATCACTTTGTGACATAGGCAATCATATAATTATATAAATGAAAACATACCATAGTGACGTATTTTCAGTTGCAAACATTATACATCACATATAATCATCCATACAGTCATTGTCAATCAAACATTACATAGGCTCATTCAGTTGCGGCCTTCCCTTAAACCTTATGATATTTCAAACTTTTGATATTTTTGTTTCTACATTCTGTGATTAAGTACCTACATACATGTAATATTCCTTTACTATGTAAATCATCAAAGTGATCAAAGAATGCCTTGGTTAAAACAAGTAAATGATGGGAAAATGTAGAGGACAAGGTGATACTTCACTTTAGGACACACCTTCCTTTAGCAGTGGTTGGGTCAATTGAGTGGCAGTATAACAGAATTGAGGGCGCAATTGTTTAACAGCAGTATATACTGTCAGTGATGGTTAACTCTGGAAACAACTATCAACAATATGACTTCTAGTTAACAAATGAATATGTAACATAACACAAATAAGCCATTCGCTACATTGTGTAGTGCATTATTACTACAAAAAACAAAATACAACTCTGATTATAGAGAATCTTCAGTTGAGAACATCCCAATAAAATGTATTTCAGAGAAATGTCATATCTTATGGAGCTATGATGTTAGAGATTAATCTAAACAGTAAATCACCATATGTAAGTGTCACTACTTTGTGTTAACTTACAACTGTCTGTATTGTTCTATGTATGATAATGTAAATGTTTACACACTATTACTACTGTCTTTGCTTTCCCTTGATTGTTATTGTTCAAACTTTTATGTTGCTCTTGCTTTGCTTAACTTTGTCTGAGCCTGAAAAATGTATAGAAATAAGTTTTCCTGTTCCATAAAATTTATTTAACAAAGATTTCATATCTTTAATGAGCTAAATAAGCCAGCAAGTATACTAGTAGGGTGTTACGTTATTTCAAACTTCAAAGCTAACAGTGTTGAAACCCTATTAATTCCTTCCCATGATTTCATCTCTTGAAAACGACTCTTCTTAAGAATGCAGCTGTCCAAACTGTATTAACATTCTCTTGTACTGCTTTGATGTCTGTATGGCCTTACTATTGCCTACTGATTGAAATATACATATGGTCAGTGGTTGTACATTGAAAAAGAAATGGAATATTGAAGTTCTACTGAAAAATAAATCCCTTAATATTATAGCATTTTATGCTTTAATGTTGAAAGGTGAAAGAGCACACAGTTTCTTAAAGGGATGAGAGTTTGCTGCTTGGAAATGTGACAGCACACTCTGGCACTGTGTATATTTATGACATGCCCACGAATAAAGCATTGAAGATGAGTTGATTGTTTTTAACCATACTGGATTTCATGAATCTGCACTGCTTCCTGAGCATCTCATGCATCACGCCACACTAATTACATCATGGCGACGTTATCATACCTTCTGCTACCACTTTCTGTCTAGAAAGCCTGCATAATTACATAGCAAAACATCTTAAATGGCTTCCAAACCAAGTAACTGAAGTGTATCCTGGAGATATTTCAGTTTAGGACTCTTACTTTCATTATATTGATAACTAGTGTTATTCTTTTAAAAGGGTTGAAACATCACAGGACTGTGTTTGAAAGATAGGGCAGTAAGCCATAATGTGAATCGTCCTCCAAGATGATACGTCCTAAACTAAAATATCGCCAAGGACAAGACATGTGTTTTTCATATAGAATGGAAAAACAACAGGTTTTCTTCCAGTCACATGTTTGTATATTCCTATGTCCTTTACCTAATATCTGAAATAGTACAGAATGTGGTACTGCAAACCCTACTCTCTTCCCCCACCTTGCAGCATTTTCTTGAGGTACTGCCATAAGAAAACAGCACCATCTGCCAACATTTCCTCTCCTGTAAGTACAGGAGATCAATTGCAGATATACTCATGTGAGTATAGAGACTTCTTCTGAAGCAATCCCCACAAATTCAGGGAGATCATCTACAGACACTCCTTCTAGACTACTGATACTATCTGAAGGCAATCCCCTTGAATACAAAGTTTATATGCAGATACTCCTTCATGAATACAGAAACTTTAGCTGGATAATCCCCTTTAATACAGAAAGCTCATCTGCAGACACTCCCATATGAATACAGACACTTTGCCTAAAGACAATCTTCATGAATACAAAGAGCTCATTTCAGGCACTTCTCCATGAATACAGAAATGTTACTTATAGGTTCATAGGTAGGTACTAGGCTATCGGCCCAAGGGCCTACGTAAGCCTAGCCAGCAAGGTACCATAGCTTACGCCACCCAAGAAAGTTATTTTCCTGTGCCACTGTCCAGCAGAGACACAGAAGTGATCCCCAGGGTGTATTTCCTATTTCCCATCCACTCATCAAGATTTTTCTTGAAGAGTGCTAATGAAGAACTTTGCTTGACATAGATGGGTAGCTTGTTCCAGAATGTAGGAAGTCTCTGAGACAGGAATCTATCCCTCCAGCATGTCCTGTTTATTGTGGTGACAAGGTTTAGGTCCCTAGAGCGTGTAGCTTGGAAGGATTGGGATTTCTTTAGGTGTAGCATGTCCAACAGCTCTGGGTTTGACATAGTTTTATATGTTAGGAAGAGATCACCTCGGAGTAGGCGATATGCTATGGAGTAATGCTGGAGTTTTTTGAGGCGGTCAGTGTAGGGCATTTGTTTGAGGCCAGTAATCCTCTTTGTGAGGTACTTCTGCGGCCTTTCCAGCTACTGCAGATGTTTTGTGAGGTACATTCCAAAAGGGGCGTTGTACTCTATAATGGGTCTAATGAGTGACGAGTAGAGGGGAACAATGACCTCTTTTTTCCTGGATGAGAACCCTTTTATGATGAGATGTGCCATGTAGAACGACTTCCTGACTACTGTGGCGATGTGACTATCAAAGGAGAGACTACTGTCCACCTGGGTCTCAAGGTCTCTTATCACGCATTCGGTGTTAAGTAGATTGCTGCCTATGTGGTAGTTCATGGGTACAGAGTTTTTACCAAAGGGAATGACACTGCACTTTTTGGCATTGAGCTTGAGGCCATGGCTCTGACACCAGGCATCTGTCTCAGTGAGGCCCTTCTGTAGGATGTCCACATCATTTGGGGACTTGACTATGGCTCCTAGTTTGCAGTCATCTGTGAACTTCGTCAGCCAGAGGCCTTCTGTGTTAGCCTGTACTTCAGAGAAGTAGATACCAAAGACTTGGAAGACAATCCCTGTAAAGAGCACAAGTTCATTCATCCTCCATATAAATACAGAGATTATCTGCACTGTCTGCATTCATCCACAGACAGAATTCACATGCAAACACAAAGACTTTGTAAAGCACCCAAAAGAGTCCAGCACATTCAGGAGGTAGACAGAGTCATAGTTTAATGTGACTAAATCAACAAAAATAGCATACCAGTTTCGGCAAAACTTACAGCCTTCTTCAGTGCACTGAAGAAGGCTGTAAGTTTTGCCGAAACTGGTATGCTGTTTTTGTTGTTTTAGTCACATCACACTATGACTCTATCTACCTCCTGAATGTGTTGGACTCTTTTTGGTGCTTTACAATACATTTGGTTTGGTCAGTGCACACAGTCTCACTTGCATGGGGTTGAGCAAGGTTGAAACACAAAGACTTTACCAGCAGGTACTCCCCCTGAACACAGACTTCACCTGCAGATAAAATCCATGAATTCACATACTTCACCTGCAGACACATACCTATAAATTCAGAAATTTCATCTGCAGAAAAATTCTCATAAATATAGAGACTTCAGCTTGCAGACACTATACCATGAATACTGTGAGAGCCCCTGCACTCCTCATTAACACAGAACTCGTCTGTAAACATCCCATCTTCCTCAAATATAAAAAATGTCATCTGCATACCTTCCCTTGAACACAGGGAGATTATCTGCAGAAATCTCCCACAAACGCAGGGTACCAGTAAGTCTCACCAAGACATGATTTGTCAAAGCTTCAAGCAGATAAAATAAACTGATTAAATGAAGCTTCGATATGATAATAACACAACGGAAGCAAACTACCTTCCTCTGCTAGGTTGTGGGTTTTGCCCCCAACATCACTTTACTTAAATATATTAACTGCATAGTCATACAACCATGGCAAAAAATCAGAATCCCTAAAAACATTGAATTGTTACTGGCACACAGATAACGGACCAGAGTTCCACTGTGGTGACCCCTTACCAGGAAAAAGCTGAAAGACAAACAACAACACAGATAAAAATCACACGAGCAATGATTCTTTATGGACAGCAGTTAGGAACAATATGAGTGTGCTTGAGAAAAAACAGTGTTCAGTTAACACTCGACTAAGGGTAGGGAAGCCCGAATATAGAGAGTTCTCATGCAGACAGCCCCCCATGAACACAGGGTGGTTATCAGCAGACACTGTCCATGACTACACAGACTTTAGCTGAAAGTTCTCCCTCATGAAAACACAGAGTTCATCTGCTGACATCCACCATGAAGAGTTTCTCTAGAGAACCCACCCTTCCCCCCATACATCCTTTACATCCAGTGTATTGATGTATAGACTTCCCCTTTGAATATAGGAATGAATACACAGAGTTCATCTGCAGACTCTCTCTAGAAATATTAAGACTTCCTCTGCTGAACCACCACATGAAAAGTGAGCTCACCTGTCATCAGCTCCATGAACAAAATACATTTGTGTGTCAGTGCCAATGATCATTCTATAAACAGTGGACAAAAACATCCCTCCATCAGTACAGGATGAATGTCTATCAGCCCCACCTTGCCAGAAGCACACACCATTTATCTGCTCTTAGCCTGGGATTCACCCCTTCCAAAAATAAAGAGTAAGTGTCTACAGGCATCACCACATGAACACAGGCCATTTGTCCAACAGCATCCAGACATTCCACCATGTACACAGGACATTCATCTACTCATATACAAAAATCTACCCTGTGAATTCAAGCATTTGTCAGATTTCCTCCTGTTACCAGAACACATTGATCTTTTTACATCCTAATAGCTCTAATAAACAGATGGCAGAGTGGAACATCCAAACTCTCCCATGAAAAAACAGCATTCATATACAGATGTACCAGAATTCTTCCATGAAGAATAAGCTTTCGTCCACCAACATCTAAATCCCTGATAAATGCAGGCATTTATGTGCCATTTTTGACCCTACACCATGAAAAGGGCATTCGTCAGCTTCATACCTCTCAAGCTCTTAGAGCAAAAAATCTGGACAAAGCCATAAATAAAAGTGAGACAAAGGCCCAAAAATAGTGCCAGCTTTTAAATATTGCTCATACAAACTTAGAATGTTGAAGGAATTACAACTTTTATATTAATATGAATTTTCTGAAGGGTAGGAAGTCTGAAACTCAAAGGTCTGTCATTGTTTTCTAACTTTATTTCTTAATGATTTGCCATTAATTTGCCAGAAAATCACAATTTTATGAAAAACTGACCAAAAACATGAGGCAAAAATCTGGACATTCTGCAAAAATCTGTACAGTTGAGAGGTATGATCAGCTTACATCTATTCTGAGATTCTCCTAAGAACAAGGAGTTTTAGAGTGTTGATGTCTAAAGATCCTGCCCATGAAGGCAGGGTATTCATCTGCCAAAATTCTGAAATCCTTCAGTGAAAAAACAGCATTCATCTGCTAATATTCTGAACAATCTCTACTTCCACCCATAAATCCAGAGATCCCCTACATACACAGGACAGTCTTCTGCAAAATCACCAATCCTTCCACAGAGATATGGAATTCTTTTGCCAGTATTCTTAGATCCCCTTATGGACATTGGGCATTTAATGTAATTTTTTTAATTTATTAACCTTGTAAATGAACTGATATTTCTTGCAACTTTTCAGCTGTCATCTCAGCCACGCTGACAAGGATAAATGTAATATGTGTACAATTTAGTGTAGCCAATCAACCAGCATGTTTTTGGAAGGTGAGAGAAAAACTGGAATATCCAGAGAAAACCCATACAGACACAGGAATAACATGCAGACTCCATATGGACAGTGATTAGAGGTCAGGAATGAACCCTGAATTATGGAGTTGTGAGACAGAAACAAAGACTGAGCCACCATGGTGCCAATTTATCTGTAACGATCCCTCAGCAAAAACAAAGAATCTTTGTTGTCATTAACATTCTTCCCATAGACATAATACTGTTATCTGTAGACACCATCATAAATACAGGACGTTCATCAGTAAGCATCTAGGGATCCCCTATGAATATGTCATTCATTTGCCATGACTGCAGTATTCTTCATTAAGTCTGTCATATCACTAGCAATGCAGCTAAAGAGGTATGAATTGTCATAAGACTGGTAGCTTGCTCATCCCACCTGACTGACTTGCTAGAGGTCTTCAGGAAGCATGTTAAATTCTAATTAAATGCAGTGGCAGACACAAGCATTTGTGTTAACAGCTGTTTTTAATAAGAAATTACTGATAGTGAACAGTCTACTGCAGTTCCTACACAGAAATCCAGACTGGGCTCAAGGAACTGTGAACTTCAAAAGGTATAACAGGAAAGAGGTATGTACCAATTTCCTTGTCACAACCCAAAAGTCCAGATCCCTGAATTTGAAGTCCCTCTGCAGAGACAAGTGTGGCTCTGGAGTGCATCTAGAACAGCTTCAATAAAAGGAATATGCTAAACCAGAAGCTGGAAAAACTTTTCACAGGCCATATGTTTGCAGCAAAGGTGAGGTTGATATCATTATGAGGACATGGGGCACCATCATTCAATGACACAGAGAGAGAGGAACACTAGCACTTCTGAAAAACCTTGGCCACAGTGACTAGTGCTTTGGCAAATACCACTGCAGTGATAGAAAGTTTGTGAAGAAGTACTTGTATCAAAAGTATTGTCTTCACAAAGCAAACAGCAGCAATGTCCTGTGTAGTTCCATAATGCTGATGTGTCAATGAACATAAGTGTACCAGTGCCATCAATATGTCCCGCAGGATCAGTGGCATCAGAACCTGATGATTATCCATGTGAAGACTGAAACTGCAATTCATTAAGAGCTAGAAAATTTGCTATAATACAAAGATTTCCCCAAGAGTATAAGCCAAATAGCTAATAATATCTAGACATATTTTGTCACGAACACAGGGAATTTGTTTGAGCACAACTTTAGAAATCTTCCATGAACATAAGTGATCATCTGTAGAAGTTCTGAAATCCTTTATTAACTTATGGCATTTTTCTGAGGACATCCCAAGATCTGCCACTATGTATGTAGGATATTCATTCCAAAATCAAAGTTCATACAGCCTTACATAAACATGAGATGAACAAAAATGCTCCCACACCCCTACCAGTGAATTTTTCTCCCTCCAGGATCATACCATCACCTGTAAAAGAAAACAGTGGAGCTCCTGGATCTCTTAAACCATGTAAAAGTGCACCTGCCTAGTGACTAGTTTAGGCCTCTGATTCAGCTTCACACTAGGTCTAGACTACAGTCTGATGATTTACCTCATACCTTCAGCACCTGAAAGGTTCATAATTGTCAACACGGAGCTTGTGATTTTTGGTCCTTAAGATGTAGTTAGTAACTGCATGTAAAAAAAAAAAAAAAAAGATTCCTTAGTTCTACTTGAACCTACAGGATTATGTGTTCCCAAACATCACAACAGTGATTCAACAGTATCGAAGCATCAGAATATTCAAAATGTCATAATCTGATGCAGCAGAAAAAGTTTTTACAGGGGAACATAGCACCCCTGCACCTCCATGTTGGGAGTCTTCCCCCACCAAACCAGTTACCCTAACATATTACAACTCCAAGACAGCACTGATGCTGGGAATACTGGCACTGCTCCTTATCCAATATTTATATAAGGTGTGGGGATATGTATGGGGCTTGCTAGTCCTGCAAATGCCCAGAATCAAACTTTGTCCTATTAGTATTGTGCACAGATCAACTGTATGACATTTACATGGTGTCAGATCACTAAGTGGGCATTTGGCAGCACAAAATTTGGTCAGATCAATTATACACAGTTCTTTAAATTAAGAAACAGACCCCTTTGAAGAACTGTGCTTAGCAAAACAGTCAAAGAAAAATGGTCCTGTAAAATACTACTAGATCCAGTACAATGACTGGAAAAGTTACATGTAATTCATCACAAAACTTTCAGTAACCTACAGGTGACACCACCGAACCATAGAAATCCATGTACCAAATTCATCTATTCAAGCTTCAGTAATTGACTGAGATTTGTATACAATATTTAGCTGACACATAACATTCTAATCTGTAGGGCATGCACACAAACACTTTCCTATTTTACTTGTGTGTGTACTATAACAGCTTCATGATAATGTAGATTAGTGTTGTCTTTTCACTTTTAAGTGCATTTATATTATTTTATTTGAAATTATTTTGTTTGTATGTTACATAATTTCTATATAATGCATTTATTACTGTTCTTAAAATGCAATGCGTTTTTTTTTCATTACTGTGCTTTGGAGGGTATCTCCCTGTGCACAACAGTAAGCAAATAAACAACCAGGCTGCTCTACTTTGAATCATTTTCATTTACATGCAAAATGCAAGAATACCTACTATAACCAACCCTGGACCTTAAGATACCAAGTGACCGCTTGGGTCTGCACGTTTCTATGTTGTAACTACATACTAGATCATTGGTCACCCAGTTGAAAGTAACAGTGCTGTAGTGCTGCCAACCAACAAATAACTGCAATCCCTTTAAAGGCATTTGTTTGCACATACTGAACCTAACTCAGCATTTACAGCTTCCAACAGTACCAGTGTATACTACAACATATGAATAAACACATCTAGCAATCCCCTACAAGCTTAGTGATTAAGGTTTCTGCTTTTCTGCCTTTTGGCTGCAGTGTAGAGGTTCAATCCTGACTTTTGCCTATTGTGTCTCTGTGCAGTTAACATGCTCAATATATGTTGTTTGGACAGTTTTCCCATGTATTCAATTATGTTTAACTTGACAAAATCGGTACTCTATCACACTAAAGTATATATGTATATATATATATATATATATATATATATATATATATACACACACACACATACACACACACACACAAACAATATATATATATATATATATATGTGTGTGTGTGTGTGTGTGTGTGTGTGTGCATGTATATATATATATATATATATATATATATATATATATATGTATGTATATATATATATATATATATATATATATGTATGTATATATATACACATATATATAAATGTGCGTACGTATATATATATATATATATATATATATATATATATATATATACAGATATATATATATATATATATATATGGGTTTATGTCAGATGATCGAGTTTTCAGAAACTTGAATTTCATATGATCAAGCCCATATGTTTGACTTTCCGAAAACTCTAAGCATTTCTATGGATATCGCAGTACAGTGGGGATCAGGGAATTTATCCTTTTCCCCACTGTAGTGCAATCTTGGAGTTGGTATATATAATTTACAGGGGATGTGGAGTGCAGGGGGCAAGCATCCCTGCAAAAAAACATATATTTTAGTTGTTCTGTTTCGTTCAAGTTTTTGGAAAGTCGAACATATGGTTTAGACCATATGAAGTTTGAGTTTGTGAAAACTCGATATTCTGACATAGACCCAAAAATACATATATCTGTCTGCTTATATAGTGTGTGTGAGGGCTGAAGTTGTGGTTAAAAACAATCCTCACTGAAATTAATTCTTGTCCATCTCTCTGTCAGTATCTCTAATGGTCTTACAGTATTCACCCTACCCCCATCCAAGTTCAGACTTCTTCAGCTACATGGAGTCTAGCTACATTGCTTTGCTCTTCACTGTGAGCTTCACATTCTTAGGAAATTTTGAATAATTTATCTTCAAGGAGAATCCTTCATTTAATTCATCATAGCAGACTCCTGGATATTGCAAGGTCATATGACTTCACCACTGTGTCTTGGAAGCTACAAGGTCACATGACATCACTCTTGTAGACATAGCACTACAAGGTTACAAATGATACTGTTTACATTAGTCGACAAATGTATGGATGTTGCTCTAGCATTGTGTTGCAGCATAATTTTAGCCACTACTAGCCAGTAGAAACCTCATCTGCAGTGGCGTGCTTAATGGCAAAGCTGTTCTTATGGTTTAAAAAAAAGGTTATCTAGCAAATTATTTTCTTCTGTAGTTTTCCTGCCAAAGGACAGCGACAATTTCTATAGACCCAGATCTGCTACACATAAACAAAAAAGCTCTGTGTTTTGCTATTAGACCTGTCAACTTCTGTAAGCAGGTCAGCATAAAAGAATGGTGCAACTGCTGGCCTGCATGTCACCCTTTTTATGTATTTTCCAAGCAGGTGAATTGAACTAACCTGTACCTTTTTTATCCAAACGCAATTACAAAATAAAATATTACATAAAAGACAATGTAAGAAATTCAGAATATGCTATAAAATGTTCCTTGCATTTGTCATTACACTTCGACCTCTCTTAATATCAAATATATCCTCTATCTTATCAGATATGTTAGTAAACTGCTGACACTATTCATTTTTACATGTTGTGATGCATGTGTGCTCACACATGTGTGTGAGCATGTTTGCAATCTTCCTAGCTCAGTCCTGATCAGGTTTTAGTGAAATTGTCCACTTATAGTGCCCTGCATGTCTGTAGTGTCCACAATCTCCACATAAAAAAGACACTGCTTCTTGGAAGAGAGAGTAACTGCATTAGCAACTTTGTCCCATTGTTCTTGGTCAGCATAAGCTGTGGTCATAGAGATGATGGCTAAAACAATTCCATGGCTAGGGGGTCTCGGGCTTCTGCCCACAGAGAAAAGTGAGAATGTGAGGTTGTAGAGTACAGCAGCAACATTAATACAAACTTGAGTGGGATTATTTCTTCAGCCATGTACCTAATGGAGAAAGTGTAATGGTTTATTTCTTCCTCCTAGCTTCCTTTGTCAGTCCATTGCATTCTTGAGTGACTTGCAGACACAAGCAATTTCCATTATTTAGTTAATACAAAGACAGTAAGTCACTAAGGCAGTTTCACAGTGGGGAAGGGATCCTGAGTGCAGAAACAAGGAAAAGGAAGGGAGGAGGGCTTCCATGGGGCCTTTTGTTGGTAACAATGTCAGGATCCCACAATGGGCCCATAAAGGTGACATTCATTCCGCTAGCCAGAGCCCGATACTGTGCAATGGGATGAAGTTTTTAATCTGTGCAGCAGTAGGTTCATTTCATAGCATGAGCTTCCTTTACAGCTCTTTCCTTGCTTTGATGATGAATGCTTCTGCTAGCAGCCACCACTAGTCATTTATCACCACCCCTTTTAGCTAATGATTTAAATTCTTTCATTCGTCCCCCCAGTGAAATTGTGATTTCATTAGCACCCCCAGCCACAGCTGTCAGCTTCTTTGATGTAGAAACAAGGAAAAATCCAAAATTAATGGAGGGAGGCAATTGCAAAATCAGGGTCAGTTTTTAAATATTACTCTAATTCACTTAAAGGTTAACAAAAAATATGTTTTACATCAGCTTGTATTTTCTGAACAGTGCAAAGTATGAAACTCTAATGTCTGGCATTAGTGACTGGGTAAAAATAAAAACTTTTATGAGGCAAAATCATGGACAATTGAGAGGTATGTTCCCAACCTCAACCATGAGAAGGAGGAGGAGACTTTCAAATTAGTAAAAAAGTACAGAACTGTAAGCATTCATCTGCCATTCAGACTGCATTGCTCTATTGAACCTGTTTATAGAAATGACTGTAAACAGAGCAGTGTAGGGCATGTTTGCAAGAATGATTAAGTGTGACATTGCAAGACATCATTGCTGAAATGGTTACTGACATGATTAAGCCGATTGCAGCAGAGCATATTTGCAGAAAAATTTGCAAGCATGCACTGCAAGCTTTGTTTATAGGCATGATTAAGCCAGAGACTGTAAGACAAATTTACCAAAGTGTCTTAGGATGGCACTATATGGTATGTTTATAGGAATGACTAAACATGATCCTGTAGGACATCTTTACAGAAAAGACTTCACTGTATGTTTGCAGAAATGACTGCATGGTATTACAGGTCATGTTTAGAGGAATGGCTACACATTACACTAGACAGTATGTTAGTAGAAATGACTAAACATAGCATTGCAAGTTTACAGAGATGACTGTGTGATGCTACAGGGTATGTTTATTGACTAAGCATGGCACTGGAAGGTATGTTTACAAGGATAAATATGCATTTCACAGCAAACATATTAACAGAGAAGATGACGACTGGAACTACAGAGCATCTTTACAGAAATAACTAAGCATGTCACTGTAGGTATGTTTCCAGAAATAACTAATCATGGCACTGTGGGGTGTGTTTACAGAAATACTGTGTGGCACTGCAGGCCATGGTTATTGTCTAAGCATGGCACTATAGTGTATATTTAGAGAAATAACTAAGCATGACACTACAAACATGTTTACAGAAATAATGACTGTAGTGGTGGTGCTGCGGTAGCGTTGTCGCCTAATAGCAAGACGTTGTCCCGTTTGATTCTCAGCTAGAGCGTCTTCTGTGTGGAGGCATACGTGAATGGGGCGTGCCTTCGTTTAAGGTTGTGCGTCAGGGCTAGTAACCCGGTACGTAAAAATCCACTACCAATCATTAGCGGACCGGAGTTCCGCTGTGGCGACCTCTAACCGGGAAAAGCTGAAAGACACAAACTGTGGGCGTGTTTACAGAAATGACTGTGTGGCACTGCAGGCCATGTTTATTGACTAAGCATGGCATAGTAATGTATGTTTACAGAAATAACTAAGCATGTCACTGTGTGGTGTGTTTACAGTGATGACTGTGTGGCACTGCAGGCCATGTTTATTGACTGAGTGTGGCACTGCAGGGTATGTTTACAGAAATAACTAAGCATGGCACTGTAAATACGTTTACAGAAATAACTAAGAATGTCACTTTGGGGCATGTTTACAGAGATGAACTGTGTGGCACTGTAGGGTAAGTTTACAGAAATAACTAAGCATGGCACTTGCATGGCATGTTTACAGAAATGAACTAAGCCTGACACTGCAAGGCATGTTTACAGAGATGCTGGAAAATGCTAGTTAAAAGTGCATATGAGAACAGAAGATACTGACATTATAAGTAGAAGCGAATGTATCAGGCATATCAACACTGCTGTCCAAGGGGATCTGCTGGTGAGTGGATGAAAAGGAACTAAGTGTTACATTACTCATATTCCAATACTCCATCAACTCAGGATCAGGATATTGAACAAAAGAGATGTCCAAAGCAAAGTGGGTCAGAAAGTTATCAGAATCAGACCAGGAGCCTGATTCCAGCATTAATCTAATGTCTTTACATTTATTTGTAACTTAAGTCTAGATTATGATACAAAAGGTGGGTTGCAGCAATAATAATCCAAATGAACCCAAGTTACTTCATAACACATAGGAGTTCTTTGATAAAAGTCACCAATTCACCGACAGCCCAAATGTTAGAGTGACCATAAACCAAAAGATTATGGAGACATAATGCAGAGTCAACAAGGAAATCCATGAATTCTTATAAGAAAGTCCTCACATAACCAGGTGGAAAGTAAATGCAGAGAAACCACCATTCATTCTATATATGAGGAGAAACTAACAGTTCATTCCTGCACCCATAAAGTACTTAGAAGAAATGAAATTTTTGCTGGCAACTGGAACCACCTGTCATTCTTGACAAAATCAGGTTGACCCCCCCCCCCCTCCACTGTCCTGTCCCATCTTGGGCTCTGGATAATAGAAACACTAGGAAGTATAGCTGAACATAATTATAAATCAAAAGTCATGACCAGCTAAGGCTGTCCCATAGTATACAGGGATGTAGGGACTGCAACCCAAGTGGCATGTTCGATTAACAACATTGGTACTGGAGGAGATGGGAGATAGGAAATTAATAATACTTGTTGGCTTGCCCATCCTGCAGGTGGGGTGGAGGAGGCAGGGAGGCAGATCTGGCTCTCTGTTTGGGTGACACCTAGCAGAAGTATTGTATGCTGCAGCTGTTGAGATCAAGCCTGTTAAGCAAGCACAGTCCAGTGCTGTGCCTCATTAACTGGGTAAGGCATGAGTGGATGCACACATGCTTCCCACAGAAGGCAAAACATAATGGAGCTTGAGAGTTGCAGCAGGGTTTAGGTGCTCCAGGGACTGGGAGTCAAAAGTCCTGGGTCTGGCACTCTGGGAGGCTCCCTTTTCCTCATTTTCACTTCTCTGGGGAACAAAGGGGTTGATTGTGCCCTCCAGCCAGGGAACAAATGAGACTTGAGACTACTATAGCAAAGGAAGGGGCGCCATTGGTCAAGACTCAGGAAACTGGAAAAATTTCATAGCCAACTATCTTCATTTTATGAATGCAACATCCTTCTCACACAGCAAGTCAAAGATAATCCCAAGCTTGTTGTGGATGGACGAATGTTCTATACATGACCAAAGGAAAGCAAGCCTCCTGAACCAGTTCATAATGTTCAGTGTAATCCTGGGATATGACATCAAGGGCAAATGGTTCAAGTTCAATGTGCTGTTTCACTGCAGGGCAGTGATCTGTCACTCTAACCACCCCTAGGTACCATACCCAATAACACACATACAGTGTCTGCCTCAATGTCTTTGCAAATTGCAGAGTCACCTTCTTAACTGGAAAGTGAGCGCTGAAGGACAAGGTTGGAAAAATGGGCAGAGTCCACAAAGTGCATTTACCTTAGGAATAATATCCAAATAAAGTGTGTAAACCATAGTGAGGTTAGACAATAAAACACAACCACTGAAATGTAAAAAAAAAAAAAAACAATCTTTAACCATTAAAGGCCCATTACAACAACAGTAAAACCCAAATCAGAGTTCAAGGTAAGGGCACAACTCAAAGAATACTGCACAAACTAAAACAGAATTCGTAGTTAGCATAGCTCTCAACCTCTTAGGTTCATAGGTTGGTACTAGGCTATCGGCCCAAGGGCCTATACAAGCCTTGCCATAACAATTCTCTGACTATTTCTTCCCAGAATATTTACTTCCCTGGTCCCCTGTCTAGCAGGGAAACTGATGTGATCCCTGGGGTGAATTTCCTATCTCCCATCCAATCATCAAGGCTCCTTTTGAAGAGGGCCAAAGAGGCGTTCAGCTTGACATGTATGGGCAGTCTATTCCAGAGTATGGGGAGTCTCTGGGTCAGGAACCTATCCCTCCAGTATGTTTTGCTCATTGTGATGACCAGGTTTAGATCCCTGGAGTGTGTGGCTCTGAGGGATTTGGATTTCTTTAAGTGTAGCATGTCCAACAGCACTGGGTTTGACATGGCCTTGTATGTTAAGCAGAGATTGCCTCTGAGTAGGCGATATGCGACAAGAGTATAGCTGGATTTTTTTAGACAGTCAGCATAGGGCATCTGCTTTAGGCCTGTGACTCTTTGGTATTTCTGTGGCCTTTCCAGTTGTTGCAGATGTCTTGTGAGGTACATGCCAAATGGAGCATTGTACTCTATAATGGGTCTAATGAGGGATGAGTACTTTTTCTGGATGAAAAGCCCTTAGTGATGAGGTGTGCCACATAGAAGGATTTCCTGACTGTTGTGGCTATGTGGTTATCGAAGGTGAGACCACTTCCCGCCTGTGACCCTAAGTCCCTTATCACACTTTCGGTGTTTAGTGTACTGCCACTTACGTGGTAATTCATGGATACATGTTTTTTTTCCCAAAGGGGATAATGTCAAAGGAAAAAACTTCAAAGACCAATTCACGTAAGGTTCATGTATGGAACCTTTTATTACTTGCAGCAAGGAGACAAAAACATGCAAATACAGGATTTTGCCTAATTATTAGCAGGCAGTATGCTTCTCTTATACTGTTCTATAAAATGTTACTTTCTATGGTTGACGTAGTTAGATACAGCTTTCTGTATTGTTCTGCAGCAAATGTTACTCAGATTTCCTGCTGACATGTTCAGATTTAAAACTCACTATGTGTTACATAGAAAATAATATTTGGATTTATGAAAAACATTTGAGAAAAACAACCTGACCTTGGGGGCTGTATTTTTTTTAGCCCACTACAAGCTTTCTATTCTTCAATTGTGCAGCTCTAATACATATGTTACATTTCAAGGTACTTTTCCAGCTTAGGTACAAGTAAATGCTGATTGCGGTTCATATTTTCAAACAGCCTTTGTCTTCATTATCAATAGCTCCAGCAGCTGTGTATTTTCCCATAGCATAAGCAGAAAATCAATAACTCTTTGTTTAAATCTCATGACATTAATAGAAGTGAAACATTTATTATTATTTCCCTGACATTAGCAGAAATTGAATGCTTCCCTGTAAATTTCCAAACCATAAGCAGAGATCATAGCTGTGCATATTTCATGACATAACAGGATTGGAATGCTTCTGCAGCTCGTACAGATTTATGCAGTGTGA
Organism: Protopterus annectens; assembly: GCF_019279795.1. NCBI lineage: Eukaryota > Metazoa > Chordata > Ceratodontiformes > Protopteridae > Protopterus > Protopterus annectens. The sequence continues at coordinate 222,469,332 of NC_056733.1, read as the reverse complement.
AATAGAATAAATGTGTTAACCCTTTTTAAACCTCGAATGCACTAAGCATATTACTAATACAAATTTGTTTAATATTTCCCCCCTTTTAATACTTTATTCTACTTTCAAAATAAGCATAAACAGTTTTTCTTCCCCTAACCTCTTCCTACTCAGGATTTGCAGTTAAGAGAGTCATTCAGTTTAAACTTATGAAAACATTTTCAATTTTTCAACAGTTCTTCAAATTCAGCACCTTGATATAAGGTTTCTAAAACTGACATGTCTATAAAGTATTTAATCAATCTTTTCATGCAGGGGATGCAGCAGCAAACACATACCCCCAGTAGGATCATTTCTACACAGATGGAAATCAGGATGTTCATTAGGATATTGCTCCACCCCCCCAAACAATCTCTGGAAAAAGTCCGTCAATGGATTTGGTCCTGGTTTGGTCATAGCCGCCACTTGCTGAATTACCTCAAGGTGATTGTCTATCTCGTGTTTGTGGTCAGGAATATACGAACAGCACTTCTTCTGGATTAAAGGGCAAGTACCTCCTCTCGCTGCTAGGGTGAAGTCGAGAGCCATGCGGTTTTGAAGCACTACAGTTCTCATGGCATTCAGTTCATCAGTCACCAATTCTAGAGTGGAAAAGGTTGCATTGCTCATTACTTTGAGAAGTTTAGACAGTTTTCTCAGCTCCTAGATCGATTTTACTGCTCCATATGCTGGTAATATGCCTGCCCACGATATAACAGTATCACTCAAGTCCATGTGTGTCAGTCCATCGCCCACAGCATGATGATTTTTCCAGCGCACATCGATTTGCCCCACTGGATTGACAGGCTTCTTGATGGTTTCTCGAACATTTTGAATTTTTCCTCGAGGTACAACTGCTGTGTGTCATATGGCCAGAACCAGGTAGCCCAAAAAACAACTGCCGGACCAATTCTCAGGTAACCACTTGTATGCTTTTCTGCCACATACAAAATAACAGTCTTCTACTTTAGTAGTAACTTTACTATGAATATACACTTGTCCTGCGTGAAACATTTTTCTGTCAATTATAGACAGTTGTTTGTAGAGAACAGAATCATGTTTTACTTCAACTGTTTTGTGCATCAATTCAAAAAATGAATCATAGTTTGTATTACAATAAGAACCTGTGTTATTAGCTTTAGTGTAGCATCTATAAGGAACAGTCACATTGCAATTGCTCCAACCCACCTGAACTGTATAATTTTTGTAAAAACACACAGTTCCCTTTTGTTGAACAGACAAGTGCAATGCTATTTTATCTTGTGATGTAATAGTTGATGTATCATGAATCAACTTTTCCCAGGTCTCGTTGACTCCTAGGGGGACTGAAGTTAACAATAACCCCCGTATGCTGTTGGCAAAGCTGTGCAAATCCAGCAATTCGAAACATTGAAGGTCTCAGCATACACATATTTAATTGCCTGTTAAGTATTGAAGTTTGAGTGCCACTCTACGTGCAACTCTTCACTTTTATTCAGTTCAGTTTATGTGGCTGGGAAAAGGAATGGCCACAACAAAAATATTATTGTCACTAGTACAGTTAACAGGATGATTATGCAATACTTCTGAGGAAATTGTTGTTCTGCATTCCTATTTTCTCCAACTCTTTCCAGTAGTTTTATTTGGATTTCTCTGGATTCTGTCATTCTTACTTTTGACATGTGATCTTACTCTCTGCCCTAATAGGACCTCCAGCACCAATGGTTTCTTCACTGGGGTTGAGATGGATCAGTCCTATTGATCTGACCCCCCTTTGTAGCCAGACTTTGTGCTGAGGGCCCCGATGGAGAGGTAAGATTTTTGTCCAGTTCAAAGTTCTTAACTAGTTTGCAGTGCATCAGGTGGATCCACGAGGCTTGCTCTGCGATTTTGACTGCAGTGGGTGTCGAAAGAAGCACCTGGTATGGACCTTCCTGCCTTGGTGACGTCCAATTTCTTTTTTTAATGGTTTTCACCCAGATCCAATCCCCAGGGATCACTGCCACTTCCGATGTTTTGGTTTGTTCTTTATCTGAAACAGAATTTGACTGCAACAGAGGTTTAGAATTCAACAAATTTCTCATATATTCAGCTAGTGTATCGTCAGCTTCCTGGTCTGCGGGCATGAGAGGTTTCCACTGGGGTATATAATAAGCCCTTCCAAATAGTTTTTCAAAAGGAGTCAATCCTTTTGCAGTCAGAACATTTCTCATGCTTAACAGTGCCAGGGGCAGACAGTACACCCAATTCTTTTCTGTTTCTGCTATTAACTTTCTTAATTTATTCTTTAATATTCCATTATGCCTCTCAACTAGCCCTGCAGATTGTGGATGGTATGCACAATGATTTTTTTAAAGAAATACTAAAATGCTTACTTAACTGTTGTATGGTTTGGTTTACAAAGTGTGTATCGTTGTCACTGTAGATCCTTTCCGGAATGCCGAATCTAGGGATGATTTCTTTGACAAGGACTTTCGCTACTGTGGCTGCGTCTGGATTTTTGGTTGGAAAGGCTTCCACCCATCTGGAAAACATATCTACAATGACAAGACAATACTTCTTATTTTTACATTTGTTCAATTCTATGAAATCCATGCAGATAGTATGAAACGGATATGGTGGTGTAGGGAAACTCCCTTGCTTTGGCTTTAATGCCCCTTGTGCATGATGTTTGTTACAAATTTGGCACATCAAACAAAATTTTTTAGAGTAGTTTGCAAATCCATATGTTGTGAACACTCGGTTCACCAGCTGTACCATCCCCCCTGTTGAGACATGGCATTGCCCGTGGCTCAACAAAGCTGCATATCTAAACAAATTAGTTGGTAGTATTGGTTTCCCTTCTTTAGAGATGTACAGCCCCTTTTCGAGAATTGCTCCTTGTTTTACCCATCTTTGTTTTTCAGCTTGCATAGTGAGCGTCTGCATTGTCTTTAACATTTCTAAGTCTAAAATCTCAGAGGGTTGTAGTTCCTCATTTAAAAGAAATACTTCTGAAGCTGCTTGTTTTGCAGCTGTATCAGCTCTCGCATTACCTTTTGAAATCCTATCTTGTTGCTTGGTATGAGCTGTGCATTTACAAACAGCTACTTTCTGAGGTAACTGAATAGATTCTAAAAGATCTAAAATAAACTGTGCATGATTGATAGGTTTGCCAGTAGATGTTATCATTCCTCTGTTTTTCCACTGTTGCGCAAAAACATGTACAATAGAAAAAGCATACTGGCTGTCAGTAAAAATGTTTACACATTTACCCTTTGCTAAGGTACATGCCCATGTCAAGGCAATCAATTCTGCTGCCTGTGCAGATAAGTTGTGTGGTAAAGGTTTTGCTTCTATAATCTCAGTGTCAGAAACTACTGCATATCCTACTAGGTTCTGTCCTGCAGGACCCCTTTTGCACGAACCATCCACGTAGTATGTCACCTCGGCATCATCCAAGGGGACATCCGTGAGATCTTTCCTAGGTAGTGTCTTTTGCTCAATCACCTGCAGGCAGCAGTGTGGTGTGCCATCTGCAGGGGTTGGGAGCAAGGTAGAAGGGTTCAAAGTTGTGCATCGTTCAATTGTCATGTGAGGTTGGCTCAACAATATAGTCATACAGGAATGATGCCTAGCAGGGGAAAGATATATTACCTTCTCTTGCAGTAAAATAATTGCGACTGCATGAGGCACCCTCAAAGTGAGAGGGTGGAATAAAACTACTGAGGCCAAAGCTTGTACTGCCATTGCAGCTGCAACTACTGCTTGTACACAGTGAGGTAAAGACTGTGCCACTGGGTCTAGTTGAGATGAATAATAAGCAATGGGGCGTTGCTTGTCCCCATGCTGTTGTGTTAACACTGATGTCATATAACCTTGCTTACAATCTACAGTTTGGAAAAAACGTTTATGGTAGTTTGGTAATCCCAGAACTAATGAGGACGCTATTAACTGTTTCAGTTTGCAGAAAGCAGATTCTGCCTTTGGTGTCCATTGTAACAAATCCTGTGCTGCCATAGGCTTTTTATATATCAGGTCAGCCAGAGGTGCAGATTCCAAGGCATAGTTTGGAATCCAGCTCCGGCTAAAATTAGTTGTACCCAGGAAGGACATAATTTCCTTCTTGGTAGTGGGTTTTGGTGCTTGCAAAATTGCTACTTTTCTGTCCTCATCTAATGTTCTACCCTCTTTGGATATTACATATCCTAGGTATTTGACTTGTTTTTTTCCAAAGCTGCAGTTTATTTTTGTTTACCTTATGTCCTTCAGCGGCTAAAAATTGTAATAGCGCTATGGTATCTTCTTTGCAATCTTGCTGGGTGGGGGCCGCCAGCAGGATGTCATCAACATAAAGTAAAATCTGACTGCCTCTTGGTGGGGTAAATCCCACCAAGTTGCTTGCCATTTCTTGTGAGAATATTGTTGGACTTTCACAATATCCCTGTGGTAGTCGTGTATATGTATACCTTTTCCCCTGAAATGTGAATGCAAACCAATACTGGCTGTCAGGGTGTATCGGTATTGAAAAGAACGCATTGCTGATATCTACCACAGAAAAATATTTCTGTTGAGGTTTTAAATCATTCAACAGGGTGTGTGGGTCTGGCTCCGTAGGTGCCCTTGGTATTACTGCGTCATTTACAGCTTGTAAATCTTGGACCATACGCCATTCTCCATTTGCTTTCTTAACAGGAAATAAGGGTGTGTTACATGGTGAATCGGGAGATTCCACCAGTACCCCTTCCTTAAGTAAAGCTGCTATAATAGGTTTAATTCCTGCCTCTGCATCTTTTCTTAAGGGATACTGTCTTTTTTGTGGTCTAAATACTGACTTTGGCGTGATAGTAACTGGTCCCGCTGTACGAATAAGTCCTACATCTAACTTTCCTGTTGACCAGAGAGTTTCTGGTATATTCTGTAAGGCATTCTCTTTCTCCTTTAATAGGAGTGCTAATCAGCTGTCCTTGCTAGACTGCAAGTGTACGGCTGGGTGGGTCTGAGTTATCCAATTCAGCTTCTGTATTTGTATTCCCTGTTCTGACAGTTCTAATTCTGTCTGTTTTTCCCATCTTGTGATTTTTTCTCCTAGGTCTGCCCATTCTATGTTTTTATCCTTAGTTAAGTTAACATGTGGTAATCGATTAGATTTATAGAGTGCAAAGAACTCTGGGGGCAATAACAGCTGGCTACACTGTTCCCTTCTGTGTCCCAGTATAGATTATGTAATATCAATCTGTTTGCACGATTTTTAAATAATTCTTGCTCATATTCCTTATCAGGTCTTGGCATGTTACAATAATACAGGATACAGTGCAACAGGTGTTATCAGTGTCAAGGGAGGGGAACTTGCTGATGGCTACATTCATTAATTCTTTGGTCACAGTCCCTGGCCAGTCGTAACCAAGTCCTGGCTGCACCAATAAAACATTTCACCCTCCGATTGCACTGCAAATGTATCAATTTGTTGCTGTGCTTCCATACCCTGCATGGTTGGGACTACTGCTATACCGAATAGCTGCATAAGGTCTCTGCCCAAGAGGTTTACCGGGCATTTTGCAGAAACAACAATTTTGCTTTTCTGAGTCAATCCTGAAACAGGATCAGTTATTGCAATGTTATGGGAGAGGGGCTCCCGGTACAGCTGTCCATTAGCTGCTTTTACTAGTATGTAATCAGGTGACTCTGAGTTTTCTGGCAGTTTGGAGGGATGTATCAGGGCTTGTGATGCCCCTGAGTCACACAAGAATTTGACTTCCCTCCCTTCTACCAAGAGTGTAATTTCTGGTTTTGTGTCCGCTAAACAGAGCTCCAAGCTCAATAAAGCTAGGTCTAATATTTCATTTTCTTCACTGTCAGTAACTTCCTGCACTTCCTCTATCTCTTCTGTCACATCCTCTACTCCCTCTATCACATTCTCATTTGTCCTTTCTCCGCTATCCCCTTCTAGTGATTCCTGACTACCATTTAGTCAGTCCTCACCCTCCTTGTCTTCCGTTGCCGTCTTGTTTTTCTTGCAATCTCTTGCCAAGTGTCCCTTTTTACCGCATTTAAAACATTCTCCCCTTTTCTTTCGCCCTTCAAAGTCCTCTGATCGCTGATCAGATTGTTTGTTTCCCTGTGCATTTTTTTTGCCCTTTTTCCCGGACTGTACTACATAAACTTCTGCTCCATCTTCTAGGGAAAATACTTGAGCTTTCTTTTTCTTTTTGCTATTAAAATGCCTTTTGGCATGCCTAGCATATTCAAGTAACGATTGTAACCTGCTTGTACGACGATCTACCATGTGTTTTGTAATAAAAATGCTTATGGGTGCAATACTGCCTTTTAAAAATGCATTCTTTAACTGCTGTTCATATGGGAAATCTTGTGTCTGATCTTCAGGAACCTGCATTCCACAGTGGTTATTAAAACATTCTAATAATCTGGCATAATATCGGTCAACAGTTTCACCTTCTTGTTGGATGCATTGATTAATGCAAGTCCAGTCTGCCCTAGGCTTCCATTTCTCAGAGATGCGGTCTGTAAGAACTTTTACTCTGTTGTCTAGTTCTGCGCTGCTATGTGGGAGGGGTCTGTGTGCAGCATCACGAGGATTCCAGTTGCCACTAATTATGTGCCAATCTGGCCCCACAATTTGTCTAACTACTTTTTCTACCTCTTCTCCATTTAAATTATAACTTAGCCTCATTCCTTGTAAATCTTCTGAGAACTTTCTAAAATTAACTTTTGGATGGGGAATTCCCTCAGTAGCTTTGCAGATATCTTCCGGAGTCCAGGGTCTATACACTAAAATAGTTGGATCCTGACCGTCTTGTCCTGCCTGAGGATTAGGTACTTCTATGAGTGGGCATATTTCTTCTTCACCCATAGATCGTGAACTCTTAACCATTTGATATAACTCAATGCCTTCATTTGAGTTACCTGCCCGTGTTCGAGACCTGATCCCGATGGGATCTCTAATAAACGGTTTAGTTTTTGTAATGTCTCTATTTTCAGTGACAACAGGATATCGTGGGGGTAGACTAACCTGTTAACTTGCTTCATATTCTGGTAAGGGAGGCGGAGGGGCCGATGCTATTACTAAGTTATTGTCCTCCTTATCTAAAAACATTGTTTTTGAATTGTTGTTCTTTTGTTCCCTACGGTTTACTTCCTCAATCCACCTGTGTGCCTGAGGAATTCCTAATTGGGGTTGCTTTTTTACCCGACCTTTGGAATCGGTTTTGAGCTGTTTGACAAATTTGATAAGCTAGGATTTTTCTAATTTCCCGTCAAATTCATACTTATTAACCCATTTTGAATAGTATTTAATATTGTCGGCACGCTGCGACTGCATATATTTTGTATCTTCGGTTAACGACGAGTTTTGGGGTCTTTTTGTGCAATTATTACCCATTTTGTTCTATCCTTTGGATCGTTACGTAACTTCTCTTATTTTTAACGTGGTCCCACGGATTTTGTTATAGTCTCTTCAGAATGACTGCCTACCTATTCTGTTTCTCCTGATCTATGACAAGACAGTAATCTTTTCTGTCCCTGACCTGTAAAATACAGTCTTTTCAAAAACAATACAAATCTAGCCCCTGATCTAAAACAGAAAAAAGTAGATTCACCTTACCTGAGCCTTCGTGATTGATCACCTGGTTCGTGGAGACCTGTCCTTCAGTCGCAGATCAGAAAGTGGCTGGTCTCTTTTGCACGACAATTCAGTCGGAGGGCTTTTCAATTAAGAAGAACCGATTTGGTTTCTTCCCCGTATGGTTTCAACCACTCGGCCCGTCTGATCCGAGGCGAAGTGAGGGTTCCGGCTCGAAGGACCAATCTGGCAAAGGAAAAAACTTCAAAGACCAATTCACGTAAGGTTCAGGTATGGAACCTTTTATTACTTGCAGCAAGGAGACAAAAACATGCAAATACAGGATTTTGCCTAATTACTAGTAGGCAGTATGCTTCTCTTATACTGTTCTATAAAATGTTACTTTCTATGGTTGACGTAGTTAGATACAGCTTTCTGTATTGTTCTGCAGAAAATGTTACTCAGATTTCCTGCTGACATGTTCAGATTTAAAACTCACTATGTGTTACATAGAAAATGTTATTTGGATTTATGAAAAACATTTGAGAAAAACAACCTGACCTTGGGGGCTGTATTTTTTTAGCCCACTACAAGCTTTCTATTCTTCAATTGTGCAGCTCTAATACATATGTTACATTTCAAGGTACTTTTCTAGCTTAGGTACAAGTAAATGCTGATTGCGGTTCATATTTTCAAACAGCCTTTGTCTTCATTATCAATAGCTCCAGCAGCTGTGTATTTTCCCATAGCATAAGCAGAAAATCAATAATTCTTTGTTTAAATCTCATGACATTAGTAGAAGTGAAACATCTATTATTATTTCCCTGACATTAGGAGAAATTGAATGCTTCCCTGTAAATTTCCAAAGCATAAGCAGAGATCATAGTTGCACATATTTAATGACATAACAGGATTGGAATGCTTTTGCAGCTCATACAGATTTATGCAGTGTGAAATAGAATAAATGTGTTAACCCTTTTTAAACCTCGAATGCACTAAGCATATTACTAATACATATTTTTCTAACAGATAACTATACATTTCTTGACACTGATCTTGAGCCCATGGCTCTGGCACCAAGCATCTGTTTCTGTAAGGCCTTTTTGTAGAATATCCACATCATTTGGGGATTCAATAATGGCTCCCAGTTTGCAGTCATTTGCAAACTTTGTTAGCCAGAGTCCCTTAGTGCTGGCCTGTACTTCAGAGAAGTAGATGCCAAACAAGAGCAGTCCCAGGACTGAACCCAGAGGTACTCTGCTTGTCATTTGTCTGGAGCTGGATTTTGAGTTGGCTACTTTTACAGTGTGGGTTCTATCAGTAAGCCAGTTGGCAACCCATCAAGTGACGTAGGGATTAATGCCCAGCTTAGTAAGTTTATCTATGATTCCAGAGTGGGGGATGGTGTTGAAGGTCTTGGCGAGGTTCAGATAGGCTGTGTGAACTGCCTTACCCTCATCGATGGCTCTGGAGACTAATTCGAAGAAGCCAATCATGTTGAGGAGACAAGATCGGCCCTTTACGAAACCAAACTGGGTGGGGTCCAGTGTTTAAAGGTTGCCAATGTCTTTGTTTATAAGTTCCATGATAATGCATTCCATGACTTTGCAGATCAGGCTCAGCAAGAAATCTGGACAAAGCGATAAGTAAAAGTGGGACATCTGCCCAGAAATAGGGACAATTTTTAAATATTGCTCTTACAAACCTAGAAAGTTGATAGAATAACAAGTTTTGCAATAGCATGAATTTTCCTCTAGGGTATGAAGTCTGAAACTCAAATGTCTGTCATTTTCTAACTTCAGTCGTTAATGATTTGCCATTAATTTGCCAGAAAACCACAATTTTATGAAAAATGGACCAAAAATATGAGGCAAAAATCTGGACATTCTGTGAAAATCTGTACAGTTGAGAAGTATGGTTAGCTACCCAGCAGGTAATGCACATGGCATAAGAAGCCTTGAAAAAGGCTTGCTGGCATCACAGTGGCACTAGTGTGTGTGTGTGTGTGTGTATATATATCATTAACAGAGGCAAGGTGAATCAGTCAAATAGCTGTCAGTAAACTATTACATGCTATGAAGACATTGGGAGATATGCAAAAAAGTAGCACTTCTATGAAGTACTAACAAACGCAATCCAGTGTTTCTTGCTTTTTAGATTGTAGCACAAAATGCGGCTAGATATGCACTTAGGTGCAGACATGTATCTGAGACGCATAAGTAGCCACTTATTTATGAAATGATATACAAAATGGAAACACCAGACCATGTCAATTAGTGTTTACAAAAGCACTGCTATTTCTGCATAGTCCCCATTTTATTAAAACTAAAACTAGCTTACTAAGTACCTCACATAAGATCTTAAAACAACTATCAAATTATTAACAAGAAAACAAGATGTAATACACTTAAAAAGTTCAGTAACAGCCCATGAGTAACTAGAATGTTAGCAAAATAATTAAACAATCTGAACTCAGTGATCAAATTAAAACTGTATTGTGAATAAATATTGCAACATAATAATATTAACAAGGCAGACAAAATTGTGTGAATGCAGGGCTAATTACAAGTCAAGTTACCATTAAATATATACTGTAATAACAGAGACCCATACTCACATGCTCTAGCTTCAGCAGTTGGAGTGCAGGTCCAAGAAAGAAACATTCATCTTCAGGTGGCTACATCCCAAGTGATAGACAATTAAAAGGTTGCAGGGAAAACTCCCACCAGAAAAGTTGGGGTAGCATCCCTCTGCCTATACAACCTCTGTAATGGTGTATAATCTGTGACTAAAAGATATTTCAGTGCATCGAGGACACTCATGATCATTAAAGATTTTCTTTTAACTGCTGTGCATTTCATTTCAGCGCTACTGAGCTTATGGCTAGTGTTTTAACTGTGCAGGTTAGTTCTTTCTATAGTCTGTGACAGAACTATTCCCAGTACCTACCTCAGAGGCATCAGTAAAAACAGCAAATTTCTTAGAGAAGTCTGGAGTTGTGGGCTGTCAAAACAAATGCACTATTTCTGAAATGTTTACCCCATGGCATCTGTCTATTTGACCCAAAGCAGGGCCCTATCTTAAATTAGGTCAGTCAATAGACAGACTACAGAAGCAACATCTGGGACAAACTTATAATAATAGATCACCAAGGCCAGAAAGGTCTTACCCTTTCTTTTGTGTAGTGGGCTTGTGCCAGGTACATACTACCATCTACTTTTTCAACTTGTGGCATTGTTATTCCCCTGCCTATCACACAATCCAAACAGCAGGCTTCCACCATGTCTAGTTTATACTTAGCTGGGTTTGCAGTTAGTCCTGATAGGTGTATGGAGCCCAAAATAGCTTGCACTTTAGGGAGATAACTTTCCCAGTCTTCAGAGAAAATTACCACAATATCCAGATAAGCTATTGAATATCCTGCATGGTGTCTGAATAACCTGTCCATGAGCCTCTGGAACAGCACTGGTGCTCCAATGAGATTCTATAGTAAAAACAGGCCAGCTATCATGGAAAACACCATTATTTCCTTTAATACTTGGAAAAATGGAATTTGCTACTAATCTTTAATTTGGCCCAAAGAGGAAATGACATTAACCTTGTCTAACATTTCCACTACTACATCGGATCAGGACATAGGATAAGAGTCAAATTTGAAGATACTGTTTAGTTTTCTGAAGTCACTGCAAAATCTAATAGATCCGTCAGACATAAGAACCACTACAATGGGGTTATTCCACTATTCTAGAATCCTTACACAACCACAAGTTTGAACGTTTCCTGTACCTGTTACTTAACTGCTAGGTAATGTGATTCTGTTTTTATCTTTTTACCTGGCATAGTTTTAGTGTTGCACTGCATTAAATTGGTCCTACCACTCTGAACATGCATTTCTATTCCTCAGAATAAAATTATTAACTTCTTGTTTCTTGGTACTGACAGTGTCTCAACTACCATATCTTCAGGACATGTTATGGGGACCTTAACTTTCTCTGCAGACATACTCATTGTGGACACCAGTTTCTTTCTAAGGTTTCAGAATATCTATGTGGTATATCTGGTCTTCTCTCCTTTTTCCAGGTTGCCTCACTTTATAATTTATTCATTTATCTTTCTATAACTTCAAGAGGTCCTTTGCACATTTGCAAGGAATTTGTTTTCAGCAATGGGCATCAGTGCAGTTATTGTATCGCCTGCCTTGAACTCTAAGCCGTGCATTTCTATATTCTTTGTTGTGTTTCCTGCACTCTCTACATATATTGTTTTACTATATACAGTATTGTACTCAACCTATTCTGTAGTCTGTACAATGCTCTATCACACTTTTATTTTTTTTTAATAATAAATCTTTATTCTTTTCCAATTGTTAATACAACACTACAACATATGTACATTATATACATGAATGCTTCCAACAGTTACATAAGATCATTATACATTAAGATAAAATTCTAAAAAAAGGTATTAAAAAAGAAAAGAGAGAGAAGAAAAAAAAAAAAAAGGAAAAAAAGATCTAATATCAATATAAGGTTTATCTATACTAATCTCCATATTAAATATGTACTTCCCGGGAAAAAGTGGATTAGAACATTAAACTAACACAATGTTAAAGATTTGCTCCCATATTTTTGTATTATTTATATTTTTCTTATGGTCTTTAATTAGTAATTTATGTGCTAAAATATGTTTTATCGCTACACTTTTAAAGTTTTCCCATGAAGTCAAAGATGGATTCAGCCAATTTGTAGCTATATAAAGCTTCATTAACAAGAAAATATTTATGAGTATGATCACTTGGGTTCTGTTCAAGTTATTCGGAGGAATATGAAGAATCATAAACTCCCAAGAAAGTGTGGACTGTTGATAACCCATTTTTTGTAATTGAATTTTTAGAGAATTCCAAAGTTTGAATATACATTTACAGCTCCAGAACATGTGTAAAAGGTCAGCGGTTTGATCAATACAATATGGACATTTAGGTGAATTTTTCGAGTTGAATTTATGTAAGCTGAGGCGAGTGTAGTAAGCATTATTAAATATCATCAGCTGAGTAAATAATAGCTTTTGAAGAGATACTGATCTTAAGGTTAGATTAATTGCTTTCAATATTTTATTATCATCAATCAGTAATAATTTATCCTTCCAATATTTGGATAAGAGTATTTGGTTATTATATTTCATATCTTTTATCAAATTATATGAAGCCATTATATATTTGAAGCCCTGCGTAAGAGTTTGCCATAAGTTTGAACAAATGGTTAAGTCTTCTTCTTTAATTTTAAAATTACTAAAATAAGTTATTGAAAGATCCTTTAATTGTCTCATTATAATTAAATAAGAGTTAGAAAGGCTCATCTCACTTAACATGTTGTGTATTGAGATACCAAGAAAGGGATATAAATCAAGTATGGTTAAAATCAATTATAAGTGGGAATTTTTTAAGATCTATCACTTGATTACCGATTTTCAAATTCGGGTTCTTATGAAATGTATGGAAGGTCATCATATACTGTAAGAGATTTAGAGATTTAAACAGGTTTTGTATTGATATTATATATAATCTAATATGTTCCATCAAAGCGTATATTTTAAAGGTATCTTTATTTAAAAAAGGTAATGCCTTAAAATTAATACCCAATTTAACAAAATGTTTATAATTCAGAATCAACCACTTGGGTGACCATTTAGTACTGGACTTGTCAAAGTTAACTACTCTTAGAATTCTATTAGCATTTATTATTAGATAATATGCTTCAAAATTCGGTAATTCTAAACCACCCTTATTTTTCGGAGTCATCAGTTTATCATAGGATATTCTAGTTTTCCTAGGTTCCCATACAAATCTACCTAATTCCGTATGAAGTTGTTTAAAGAATTTCCTAGAAATTGAGACTTGAGTAGCTCGAAAAATATATAATATTCTAGGGAGAACATTCATTTTAATAATTGAAGTCTTTGCCATTATTGGTAATTTCAGATTATTCCATCTTTTTAAATCAGACAGTATATGATCCCAAATTAGCTTGACATTGTTCACATAAAAGTCTCTATTATCTGTTGAGAAAACAATACCCAAATATTTTATTTTTTCTTCGGATTTTACCTGACCTATCAATGGTAAAAGCGAAAAGGGTGTAGGTGTCTTTAAGGGAAATAAATTGTTTTTTTTTTAATTTATTTTGTAATTAGATATTTCTGCAAAATCTTCCACTGCTTTTAATATCTTCTTAGTATCTGAAACAGGCGTCGTACAATAAATATTAAGATCATCAGCAAAAGCAGCCATAGATATTTTCGTACCATATATTATTGGAGCATTATGATAAATATTTTGCTTAATATGTAAAAATAGTGGTTCTAAATATAAATTGAATAATATGGGAGATAGCGGACATCCTTGATTGGTACCATTCTTAATTTGTATTCTTTTTGAGAAATTTTTATTAATATATAAAGTTGTATAGGGATTATTATATAACTTTTTTAATGTTAAAATGAAGTCTTGGGGTATACTGAAATATGATAAAATATCAAACAAAAATTTTAAATTAACTCTATCGAAAGCTTTTTGAGCATCAATTATGAGTGCGTAAACATTAAGATTTTTATGAGTGGCATAAGAAATGAGTGTATGAAGTGATAACGTATTATCAGTAGTTTATCTGCCATTTATAAAGCCAGCTTGTTCATCAGATATTATTAGGTTTATTACCTTCTTCAATCTATTGGCTAAAATAGATGTCATAATTTTCATGTCTATATTTAAAAGTGAAATGGGTCTATAGTTATCCGGATTTTGAAGATCTGCATTCTCTTTAGGTATAAGAATTGTTTTCGAAGCATTAAAATGCGGATCATTAATTTTATTGTTAATTATATAATTAAATACTTGTGGAAGTATTTTACCCAATATATCACAAAAAGTTTTGTAAAATTCAGAAGTCAAACCATCCGGTCCTGGAGCTTTATGTGGCTTCAAATTATTAATTGTATCTGTTATCTCCTCAGAGGAAATTGGTTTGATTAACCTCTCATAAGACTCATCACCAATTTTCGGAAAAGTAATCTTCTGCAAAAAATCATTATTACTCTTATTTATAAGTAATTCCTGATGTTCGCCATAAATTTGAGAAAATATTAATTCAAAGGTATTCATAATGTCTTCAGTATTGGTATATCTTTTATTATTAAACTGTATTTCAGAAATTTGAGAAGGTATTTTCGATTGATTAATGATACGAGCTAGTGCTTTTGATGGGGTCTGAATATGATTAGCGTATTTTACCAGTATTTTCTGTTCATAAAATGACAATTTACTATTTTGTAGTAAAAAAAGATCTTTTTGACATTTTAATAACTCTGTTTCAGTTTGTTTACTATAGTTCCCAATTAAATCTTGATCTAGTAACTTAATTTTAGTTTCCAATTCTTGTATGTCTCTAGTTTGTATTTTCTTATAATAAGTAGCCTTTTGGAGAAAAAATCCTCTTATTTGTACTTTGGTCGTTGCCCATTCTATATCAGATGGATGCCGGTGTTTAGAAAGATTAACTAGTAGATGATTGCAGGCCTCTTGAATTTCTTTAGTTATATCTTCTTTATTTAATAAATACGGATTTAGAGACCATTTATAACCTCTATGATGCCTACTATTTCTAGTGTCTGTTAAAAATTAATGTGATTCTAGAATGATCCGATAAGTGTCGAGCTTGTATAGATACACAAGGATCTAAAGTAATTAGTACATCTGAAATTAGGAAAAAATCAATCCTAGACCACATTTTATGACAACTTGAATAAAATGTAAAGTTATTTGAGTTTATTTGATTGTTTGTGTATTTAAATGGGTCATATAATTTAAAATCTGTTTTAAGTTCCTTTAATGCTATCACTGCTTGATTATTAAAAGACCTGTGTGAACTTGATTTATCTAATTTGGGATCTTGATATGTATTCCAATCACCTCCTATTATTATATAACAATTATTAAATTGAGTCAGGATAAAATAAAGTGATGCTATAAAAAGTTGTTGATTGGTACATGGAGCATATATATTAATAAGTGCCACAGGTTTATCATAAAGTGTAGATGAGAGAATCACATAACACCATCTTCCCTCTTTGTCGATTTTAAAATCTAGAATTTTCTCTTGATACTGATTTTTAATGATAATAGCCAATCCTGCACTATTAGTTGTCCCCTCTGAAGCTACCACCTCTCTAATCCATTTTTTACTTTAAAAGACAGCCCATTGGTCATTGGTCAAGTGGGTTTCTTGTAATAAGATAAAATATGCCTTTGATTGGAAAAATAAATGAAAAAATAATTTCCTTTTTTTCATGTTCTGGAGCCCTTTAGTATTCCATGAGTCTATTATCCACATACTAAGATCTTTAATTCGTTTAAGGATATTTTAAAATTGAGAAACAGTATTAAATTTGAGTATAATAGCACAATATATATTGTCTGGAAGCAATCTTGACATCCCATCCCTAACCAGTGCCTATCCACTATTCCCCTGGACCAGGACGTACATAGGTTTTTTACACTGTTAAAACTTTTATAGTTAAATAACTTCACTAAACATCTATTCTTTATCTTACAAAATATAACATCAAAAACATGCAAAAAACCTATAAAAGCTACATCTAATTCTAGAAAGCCTAATCCAAACATTCCCTAATAAACACTGATGAATATCCACAGCTCTTGTACACATTATATAGTTAAGCCTATCAAGTAAATGGTCTTCATTACACTTATATTTACTATCATACCTCATTAATAGTTCTCATATATTGTTACTTATACTAATTAGTTGTATCTCATTAAGTTACCCAACAACCATATTTAAATCTAAAATAGTCAAGTATGTGGCACTACACCTATTAAACAATAACATTATTAAATTAAAGGTAATTCACCATATGTATTGTTAATTAAAAGAGAGAAAAAGAACTACGGAGAAAGCAAATGTTTAACATTCAAATATAACATTAAATCTGACTTTCTTTATATAGCCCTAGAATTATCATGTCAGCAAATAAGGTGAATAAAAATAGGACTCTAACTTCACTTTACTGGATAATATAGTTAAATTTGTAAAGTGATAACTAAGCAACACAGTTCTCAAAACAGTCAGAACCACATGTCAGTACATAAACAAGCTAACCTTCACATTCCTGGAGACCGCACAATATACTGTCTCATGGTCTCTTTATCTAGTATTTATCCCAACACTAAATCCCCTTATTATCTAAACATTTGCAGTATTAAAACACATCAGTAATACCAAAAAAAGAAATACTAAAAATATACTACCAGGTTATTAACACAACAATATTCAGTATAACATACCTAAGGAAAAAGAATAACTATGGTAAAGCTATAATACTTCTAAGCAATCAGTTAAATGGCACATTTTGAACCAGTACATTGTTAATTCAATTGTAATCATACCTGGATGAATCCACAGTTCCCTTTAAATCAGTAAAACATATTACATACTTTAAATGTCCACGAATGTACGTTTTACAGTCCAAGTAGCTTCCACTTCCTCAACAGAGATCTTCCTGTTTCCTGAGCTTGTAATCCTGTTTTTAAGCTCGCGACGGGGGAACCATTAAGCGGACGGACTTCCGGATGTGCCACCTCGAAAGCGGACCCTCAGCAGCACCTAAAGGACTTCCTGTTACTTCGCGAAGGGGCTCAGTTTGTAAGAGCCATAAAAGTTCAGAAAATCTTCGTGGACGAGCTGGAGCTGTAAAAATAAACTAATTAAACATTTACCAAGGGGCCTGGTGAAGAAAAAAGAACAAACAAAGGATTTTGAAGCCTCGAAATGTAGTAAGCATGGAATCCCAGGATCCACGTTGCTGCAAACAGACTGGATGGCCAGATCAAGCTTCCAAAGCTGGAAGGGACTTAAAAATCTTCAAAAAGGTAACTTTTGCTTCTTTTTTTGTAGATATGGAGTATTTGGAGCCCTCAACTGTAAAAATCAATATGTTAGGATATTTCATTTGAAATTTGATGTTCTTTTCAATGAGGAACTTACAGTATGGAGATAATGCTTGTCTAGCTTGCCTTATTTGCAATGGTAAATCCTGAGCCATAGAAACTTTATTATTCTGCCACATAATATAACCTCCATTTTTTTTAACAGTTAAAATTATTTTGTTTACGTCCTGGTAGTTGAGTATTTTGACGTATACTGGTCTAGGTATGTTTGAGGCTTGTGCTTCTCTGAGAGCTCTATGGGCTCTTTCTATGACTATTTGTTTAGCTATGTCCGAGTCATTAAACAATATTTCAAGTATTTGTGTAATGGTATAAATTAAATCATTGTATTGGATAGATTCTGGAATTCCTCTGATAATTATATTGTTCCTTCTGGATCGTGCCTCCAAATCCAGGATTTTATTTTGCATAGACTGAATATCCAGGTCATGAATGTCTGTTTTTTTTGCAAACAATGTTATTCTGTCCTCATTTTCAGATATTCTGGCTTCTGATTTATCTATTCTTTCGAGAATTTGAGTGCATGTGGCACCAAAAGAATGCACCTGGTTTGATAATTCTTTTAAAGCTTCTTGGATAGGTAACAAAGCAGTTTTAATATCTTCCATATTAGCCATTTGATCCGGTTTATTTTTCATTCCAGCTTTTGAAAGTTCCTGCTGTTTTGTAATCTTCTGCCTTTTTGTTGTTAAATCTTTTTCTGGCGACTGCAGTTCTGATAATTTAGTTTTTGTTGTTGTTGTTTCCATACTTTTATCTTCTTTTGACATTGTGGAGCAAAGCAGATTTTTAGTATAGCTGAATGATAAATATCCAAGGTTACTACTCAAGACAGTTCCTTTGTTTACTACTCTGTTCAGAGTCAGTCAGTCAATCAGATCTAATCCTGTTAATTTGTTTATTTTCCTCCGGTTCCTTCACCTCTCAGATGATATTTAGTTGTAGTAGATTAATTTTAGCCAGCAATTAGTGTAGAAAAACTTGCAGTATATCCTCAGGGTTAATTTTTCTTCCAAGTATCTGAAGAGCTGTAGATATGCAGTGTCTACAGAATGGCGGCCATCTTTGAATTAAAACTCTATCACACTTTTAAATGGGGTATTTTCCGCTTCCAAAGTTTCCTTCATTATATGTAACAAGCCTCAAGGATGTCTGCTGTACAGAAGTTCAAATGAAGTGAATGCAGTTGAGCTTGAGGTACTTCCTTCCATTATGGCAAAGAGGAAGTATGGGAGCATGTGGTCCCAGTTTTTTCTTCCTGCTCTATAGTTTTCCTTAACATAAACTTTAAGGTTTTAGTAAATGTTCAACTAGTCCATTTGTCTGTGGATGACATGCAGAGGTCCTCAAATGCTTTGCCTTACAGAATTGACAGAGTTATTTCATTACTCTAGAAGTGAATGGAATACACTGGTCCCTAAGAATCTCTCAGGCTAATTCCTACTTTGTAAAAAAGTTGTACTAATTCTTTAGCTATAGAGGTGGTATTAACCTTTAAAAAAACACTTTATTCAGCTTCTTTTACTGTACTTGTGTTTCCTCCTCCGGCTCTATTATTTCATCTTGCTTTTTCTGCTACTTGCTGCGGTTTGTTCTCTAAAGTGTTCAATTGCATCTTTTATGTTGCATTTGTTACTGCTTGTTTATAGTCTGTTTAAATTGTAAGTGCTATTCTAAGTCTCAGTTTTGGTTTAAGCACTTGGGCTTTAGGCTTACTGCTTAGCTCTGCCTGGCCTTTCTGTCACAGATTCTGACATATATAGATGGATGGACAATTTCCTACAGTTTCTCCTGCCAGTCTGGTTGATATGGGCATCCAGGAATAGTGTACCAACTGCCTTATGTACACAGACAACCACCTACTACTACCACCTAGGAACACAATTTGAGAGAGATGCAATTATATTAGGAACCTAGAGCCTTATACTCTCTCTCCATCACAAGCCAATATATCTGGCACTGAGAAGGTTGTCAACAGAATCACTACACCTCAAACACCACCCACACCTACACAACACACACTGACATATGCGGAGGTCCTCAACAAAAACATACCCAAACAAAGGAAACCTCTGAGGCAAAACGCTTGTTAGAAAAATGTGTATTTGAATACATGAGAAATGCTAGTTTAAAAGCAAAGTAGTACATAATGCATTTTATTCTATTAATCATATAGTAGTAAAATTAATTCATGTCTAAATGTGAAGTAGTTTTGAAACTGCAGTGTGGCTTGAAGCAAAAGCTGATCCCTGACCCTGACAGAATGCTAGCTTAGCAAGTTTTAATGTTTATGCTTTTCACAAATGATTATCTGCTGGGTCAGGAAATTAAATGTGTGAAATAATGAAATCTTCTGCTCTTCCTGTAAGAATGAGATGGCCTTGTATATGTGTTACTTAGATATCACGCAGCTGTGTGAGAAAGTGTAACAGAACAAAGACATGCATTAAAAGACTGAAGCTGCTATTGTATTTGAACTGATATGAAACCTTGAATAAATAACTTTACAGAAAGACATTATGACTGACCAGCTGGATAGCAAGGCAGTATTGTATCTAAAGGAAAAGTTTTTTTTAAATGTACAGCATCAGCAAACTTAATGAATGTAGAATTGTAAGCTAAAGTGATGTAGATGCCCTGTGACATATCACGTCAGAAAGGTGGGCATAGCTAAATGTTAAACCTATATAAAATTGTGTGCTTCCTGTTTCATGTCAGACAAAATTCTGTACTTGTATGGTTTTTTGCCTCCTGGTGTACACTAGTAAACCTTTGAATCTGAACCTCCTGTGTATTGAATTTTTTGATTTTACATTTTCTTTGACATGGGTAATCAGTGCACTAAAACCTCGCGAGATCCGCCCCTAACCGAAGACGCAAAATACATGCAATTACAGCATTCTGATAACGTTAGGTATTATACGAAATGGGTTAATAAGTATGAATTTGATGGTAAACTAGATAAACCTTCACTAGTTAAACTCCTTAAACAGCTTAAATCTGATGCAGGCAGTCAGGCAAAAAAGCAACGCCAACTAGGCATTCCTCAAGCACACAGGTGGATTGAGGAAGCAAATTGTAGAGAACAGAAGCTTAAAAATTCAAAAACATTATTTTTAGACAAAGAGGATAATAACTTGGTAATAGCGACAGCTCCTCCTCCTCCTCAGTTACCCCCTCCCTTACCCTTTTCAGGATATGAAGCGAGTGGACAGGCTGGTCCACCTCCGCGTTATCCTGAAGTTTCAGTAAGACCACAACCATTTGTTAGAGATCCTATTGAGACTAGGTCCCAAACACGTAAAACACATAGGGACACAGAATCATACCAAATAGAGAGGAATCTACAGGATGAGAGTGAGGAAGAAATATGCCCACTTATAGAAGTTCCAAATCCTCAGGCAGGGCAGGATCCAACACTCTTAGTATATAGACCATGGACACCGGAGGACATCCGGAAGGCTACTGAGGGAATCCCCTATCCGAAAGTTAATTTTACGAAATTTTTAGAAGATTTACAAGGCATGAGGTTAAGTTACCACTTGAATGGGGAAGAAGTAGAAAAAGTAGTAAGACAAATTATAGGTCCAGATTGGCACATGATTTGTGGCGCCTGGAATCCTTGCAATGCAGAGCTCAGACCACTCCCACATAGCGACGCAGAGTTAGACAACAGAGTGAAAGGTCTGACAGACCGAATCTCTGAGAAATGGAAACCTAGAGCAGACTGGACTTGCATTAATCAATGCATACAACAGGAAAATGAGACAATAGATGGATATTATGCTAGATTATTAGAATGTTTTAATAATCATAGCGGTATGTCGGTTCCTGAGAACCAAACGAATGATTCCCCGTATGAACAACAATTAAAAAATGCATTTTTGAAGGGTTGCATTGCACCTATTAGCAGCTTCATTATGAAGCATATGATAGATCATCGAACAGGGAGGCTACAAGCCTTACTCGAATACGCTAGACATGCTGAGAGACATTTTAATAGTAAAAAGAAAAAGAAGGTGCAAGTCTTCACTGCTGAAGACGGAGCTGAAGTATTTGTATTACAGTCAGGTAAAAAGGGCAAGAAAAAGAATGCCCAGGGAAACAAACAGTCTGATAAACGATCAGAAGATTTTGAAGAGAGGAAAAAGAAAGGTGAATGCTTCAAATGCGGGAAAAAGGGCATCTAGCAAGGGATTGTAGGCAAAACAAAAAGGTAATTACAGAAGATAAAGGAGATGAGGACTGACTATATGATAGTGAGGATACATCAAGTGAAAGTCAGAAATCATCAGGAAAAGTTAATAAACAGAAAATAAATGTAAATGTGATAGAAGGAGTAGAGGAAGTGCAAATAGATATGGAGGATGAAGAAAGTGAAATTTTGGACTTAGCATTATTAAGCTTAGAGCTCTACTTAGCGGATACGAAACCGGAAGTTACACTTCTGGTGGAGGGAAGGGAAGTCAAATTCCTGTGTGACTCAGGAGCGTCACGGACTTTGATACACCCCTCCAAGTTAACAGAACATTCTGAATCACCTGATTATATACTAGTAAAAGCCGCAAATGGACAGCTATACAGGGAACCACTTTCCCATGATATAGCAATAACTGACCCTGTTTCAGGTATGACCCAGAGAAGTAAAATAGTTGTTTCTGCAAAGTGTCCAGAAAACCTATTGGGCAGGGACCTTATGCAGATATTTGGCATAGCAGTAGTTCCAACTGTGCAAGGTATGGAGGCACATAGACAAATGGATACCTTTGTAGTGCGATCGGAGGGTGAAACCTTTTATTGGTACAACCAGGACCTAGTCACAACTGGTCCAGGGGCAGTGACTGAGGAGCTGATGAACGTAGCCATCAGTAAAGCCCCTTCCCTTGACACTGATCGACAGCATTTGTTACACTGTACTCTATACTACTGTACCACACCAGGACCTGATATAGAGTATGAGCAAGAACTGTTTAGAAATCGTGCAACTAGATTGGTTTTGCGTACTTTGTACTGGGATGCTGAGGGAACAGTGTAGTTAGCTGTTCATTACCTCAAGAATTCCTTGCATTGTATA
This sequence comes from Protopterus annectens, assembly GCF_019279795.1. Lineage (NCBI taxonomy): Eukaryota > Metazoa > Chordata > Ceratodontiformes > Protopteridae > Protopterus > Protopterus annectens. Next base: position 222,446,682 of record NC_056733.1, on the reverse strand, counting down.
GATCAAATCAGTTGCCACATGTCTGCTTGACAAAGAACAAAAGTGTTAAATTGTAGATTTAGAAGAAAAAGTAACAAGATGGGAGAAACAGACTGATTTAGAACTATCAGAACAAGGGATACAAAAACTGAATTGGTTGACACAGACACATCCAGCTGTACACTTGCAATCTAGCGAGGACAGCTGATTAGCATTTTTATTAGAAGAAGAAGAAAAGACCTTATGTGAAATTCCGACAACTCTCTGGTCAACAGGCAAGTCAGATGTAGGACTTATTTGAACAGCAGGACCAGTTACAATAACCCCAAAGTCAGCTTTCAGACCACAGAAAAGACAATACCCTTTGAGAAAGGATGCCGAAATAGGAATTAAGCCTATAATAGCAGCATTACTCAAAGAAGGAGTACTGGTAGAATCTCCTGATTCACCATGTAATACACCCCTATTTCCTGTTAAAAAAGCAAACGGGGAATGGCGGATGGTACAAGATTTACAAGCTGTAAATAATGCGGTAATACCTAGAGCACCTACGGTGCCAGACCCACATACCTTATTAAACGATTTAGAACCACAACAGAACTATTTCTCTGTGGTAGATATTAGCAATGCTTTATTTTCAATACCTATACATCCTGATAGCCAATATTGGTTTGCATTTACATTTCAGGGTAAAAGGTATACATATACTCAACTACCACAGGGATATTGTGAGAGCCCAACAATTTTTGCACAAGAAATGGCTAGCAATCTGGCAGGATTTACCCCACCAGGAGGTAGTCAAATTCTACTTTATGTAGATGACATCTTGCTAGCAGCCCCCACCCAGCAACAGTGCAGGGAGGATACTGTAGCATTATTGAAATTTTTAGCAATACAAGGACACAAACTAAACAAAAGTAAGTTACAACTTTGGAGAAAACAAGTTAGATACTTGGGATATGTAATATCCAATGAAGGTAGAATACTAGATGAGGAAAGAAAAACAGCAATTTTGCAAGCACCCAAACCAACAACCAAGAAAGAAATGATGTCTTTCTTAGGTACAACTAATTTTTGTCAGAGCTGGATACCAAATTATGCTTTGGAATCTGCTCCATTAACTGACTTGATATATAAGACACCAATGGCAGCACAAGATATTTTACAATGGACAACTGAAGCAGAAACGGCTTTCTGCAGGTTGAAGCAGTTGATAGCTTCTTCATTAGTTTTAGGACTTCCAAATTATCACAAACGGTTCTTTCAGACCATAGATTGTAAGCAAGGATATATGACGTCAGTATTGACGCAACAACATGGGGACAAGCAATGCCCCATAGCCTACTATTCATCACAGTTAGACCCAGTGGCGCGATCCTTGCCTCACTGTGTACAAGCAGTAGTTGCAGCCGCAATGGCAGTGCAGGCTTCGGCCTCAGTGGTGTTATTCCACCTTCTCACATTGAGAGTGCCTCATGCAGTTGCAATAATTTTACTGCAAGAGAAAATGGCATACCTTTCTCCTGCTAGACATCTTTCATGTATGGCTATACTGCTGAGCCAACCTCATATGACAATTGAACGATGTACGACATTGAATCCATCAACATTACTTCCAACTCCTGCGGAAGGCACACCACACAGCTGCCTGCAGGAAATTGAACAGTTAGCTTTACCTAGACAAGATCTTACAGATATGCCCTTGGATAATGCTGAGGTGACATATTACGTGGACGGCTCATGCAGAAGGGGTCCTACAGGGAAGAATCTGGTGGGATATGCAGTAGTTACAGACACTGAAATTTTAGAAGCTCAATCCTTACCACACAACTTATCTGCACAAGCAGCGGAGTTGATAGCTTTGATGAGAGCATGTACTTTAGCAAAAAACAAGTGTGTGAACATATATACTGATAGCCAGTATGCTTTTTCTACAGTACATGTATTTGCACAACAATGGAAAAATAGAGGAATGATAACATCCAGTGGAAAACCTATTAATCATGCGCAATTTATTTTGGAGTTATTAGAATCTATTCAGTTACCTACCAAAGTAGCTATTTGTAAATGTGTAGCTCATACAAAACAACAAGATAAGATTTCGAAAGGCAATGCACGAGCTGATGCAGCTGCAAAGCAAGCAGCCTCAGAAACTTTATTTTTGAACGAGGAATTACAACCCTCTGAGATTTTAGATTTAGACATGTTAAAAATAATGCAGATGCTTACTACAAAAGCAAAAAAACAAAAATGGGTAAAACGAGGTGCAATTCTTGAGAATGGACTGTACATTTCCAAAGAAAGAAAACCGATATTGCCGCCTAATTTATTTAGATATGCAGCTTTGTTGAGCCATGGGCAGTGCCATGTCTCAACAGGGGAGATGGTACAGTTAGTAAATCGAATATTCCAAACATATGGATACATAAACTACACACAAAAATTTTGTGCAGCTTGTCATACTTATAACAAGCATCATGCACAAGGAGCATTTAAAACCAAGCAAGGAAATTTTCCTATACCACCATACCCGTTCCATACTATTTGTATGGATTTCATAGAATTGAATAAATGTGAAGGGAAAAAATACTGTTTAGTTATTATAGACATGTTTTCTAAATGGGTAGAAGCTTTTCCAACCAAAAACCCAGATGCATCAACAGTGGTGAAAGCCCTGATAAAAGAAGTAATCCCTAGATTTGGCATTCCGGAGAGGATTTATAGTGACAATGGCACACATTTTGTGAATCAGACGATTCACCAGCTTGGGAGATTTTTTTGGTATCTCCTTGAAGAACCATTGTGCTTACCACCCACAGTCAGCAGGACTGGTGGAAAGGTACAATGGTACCCTAAAGAACAAGTTAAGGAAGCTAGTAGAAGAGACCCAAAATAATTGGATATACTGTCTGCCTTTAGTACTGCTGAGTATGAGAACGGTTCCAAATGCAAAGGGTTTGACTCCCTTTGAAATGATTTTTGGGAGAGCATACTATGTGCCTCAGTGGAAAGCTCTCATGCCTGCAGAACAAGAGGCTGACAGTTCGTCAGCAGAGTATATGAAGAAATTGTTAATGAATAAGTCTGTTTTGCAGTTTAACTCTCTTTCAGATAAGGAACAGACCAGACCGGTGGAAACAGTTGTGGGCTCTGGAAGTTGGGTGTGGCTGAAAGTGACGAAAAGGAAAAACTGGGCGAGTCCAAAGTGGGAATGTCCATACCAGGTCTTGTTGGCAACGCCTACTGCAGTTAGAGTGGCCAAAAGGACGTCCTGGGTTCATTTAATGCATTGTAAACTGGTAAAGAACTTTCAACTTGAAATAAACTTTGAGACTGATACACAACCAGACCGAAATGGCCAAAAACAAAGCAAATAGAAGTTTAGATCAACCCCAGAGATGTTGCATAATCATTTTGTTGTGTGTACATTTATTAACTGTAATTGTGACAATTTTCCTATTGCTGTGGTTTATCCTACACACAACCACACAAGTGAAAGTGGGAAGGCGTGATGAAACGTCTATAGACTGGCATCCAAATTTTAACACATACCTGGCCATGAAACGTATGTATGCAGAGACTATGAACATTTCAAATTGCTGGGTTTGTACAGCTATACCAACAGCATATGGAGGACTGGTAATGTCCGCTGTCCCTTTGGGGATAAATGAGACTTGGGAGAATTTACTTTTCGACACAGGAACTGTGGGATCACAGGACAAAATAGATTTATTTTTACCTGTCACACAAAAAGGAGTTGTATGTTTCTACAAAAATGACACTCTCCAGGTAGGCTGGAGCAATTGCAATATAACCATATCTTACCGATGTTATATTAAGAATAGTAATGGCAATACTTTTTGCAATACTAATTATGATTCGTATTTAAACTCATTGAAAACAACTATGAGTGACATTCAAAAAAATCCAGTTTTGTTTAAACAATTGTCAGTTATAGATCAAAAAATGTTTCATGCAGGGCTGATGCGTATTAGTACTAAAGTAGAAAACTGTTATTTTATTTGTGGGAAAAAGGCATATAAATGGTTACCCTGAGAATTGGTCCAGCAGTTGTTTTTTGGGTTACTTGGTTCCGGCAATAAGACATACTGCAGAATTACCTTTGGGTAAGATCTAAAACGTAGGGAAACAGCTCGAAAATCTGAAGGTCCAGTTAAGAAACCTGTGAATCCAGTTGGGAAGATCGAAGCTGGTTGGAAAGACCATAATTCAGTAAAAGACAAAAGTGAATTGACTCATATGGACTTGAGTGACAGTGTTATATCCTAGGCAGGAATACTCCCAGCTTATGGAGCAGTCAAATCGATCTGGGAGCTGAGGAAGTTGTTGAAACTTCTCGAAGTAATGAGTAATGCAACTTTTTCCGCCCTAGAATTGGTGACTGATGAACTGAACGCAATGAGAACTGTTGTGCTACAAAATTGGATGGCTCTTGACTTCACCCTAGCGGCGAGATGTGGTACGTGCGCGCTTATCAAAGAAGAATGCTGTGCTTTTATCCCTGACAATCGCCACGAGATAAATAACCACCTAGAGGTAATTCAGCAAGTATCAGCCATGACTGAACCAGGCCCAAACCCACTGACAGACTTTTTCCAGAATCTATTTGGGGGGTGGGGTTCCATCCTAATGAACATTCTAATTGCCATTTGTGTGGGTATACTCCTAATAGGAGCATGTGTTTGCTGTGGAATTCCCTGCATGAAAAGATTAATCAAAGATTTTGTTGATGTATCTGTTACTGAAACTTTCTACCAAGATATTGAAATTGATTTCAGATGACGCTTTCTCTGAAGTATAGATTAAATGACTCACCTAGCTGAAAATCCTGAGCGGAAAAGGCTAGGAGATGAAATGACACTATGCATACTTCAAAATAGAATAAAAAGTATTAATGGGGGAAAATGTTAGAAAAATGTGTATTTGAATACATGAGAAATGCTAGTTTAAAAGCAAAGTAGTATATAATGCATTTTATTCTATTAATCATATAGTAGTAAAATTAATTCATGTCTAAATGTGAAGTAGTTTTGAAACTGCAGTGTGGCTTGAAGCAAAAGCTGATCCCTGACCCTGACAGAATGCTAGCTTAGCAAGTTTTAATGTTTATGCTTTTCACAAGTGGTTATCTGCTGGGTCAGGAAATTAAATGTGTGAAATAATGAAATCTTCTGCTCTTCCTGTAAGAATGAGATGGCCTTGTATATGTGTTACTTAGATATCACACAGCTGTGTGAGAAAGTGGAACAGAACAAAGACATGCATTAAAAGACTGAAGCTGCTATTGTATTCGAACTGATATGAAACCTTGAATAAATAACTTTACAGAAAGACATTATGACTGACCAGCTGGATAGCAAGGCCGTATTGTATCTAAAGGAAAAGTTTTTTTTAAATGTACAGCATCAGCAAACTTAATGAATGTAGAATTGTAAGCTAAAGTGATGTAGATGCCCTGTGACATATCATGTCAGAAAGGTGGGCATAGCTAAATGTTAAACCTATATAAAATTGTGTGCTTCCTGACAAAATTCTGTACTTGTATGTTTTTTTGCCTCCTGGTGTACACTAGTAAACCTCTGAATCTGAACCTCCTGTGTATTGAATTTTTTGATTTTATTTAACAATGCCCAAGGCACAAACACATGTGATCTCCACAGCCCTCCACACCACATACCATGCATAGTTTACACACTTGTGTCTCACAATCACTAAGGCTTAACTATAAACCCAACAAATTAGTCAAAGGAGACTCCATTGTGATACACAGATGTGCCTCTCACCAGGCTGGATAAGGAGAAAGTCACGGTTAGTTGTCTGTCAGGGGCCAGAATTTGCCATATCACACACGCACTCAAGTCTCTCAACAACAGGTAAGGTTATGACTCTGCCATAGTCCATGTTGGTGTGAATGACTTGAGACGTACCTCCCTGGACTATATGAAGAGAGACATGATTGAACTTGAATATGTGTCCCAAGCAGGTATGTCCCAAGCCTTAAGCAGCATTCTACCATCACCCAGAATGATGCCTCAATACAAACAGAAAATGATTGACTTTCGGCTTAGTTTCTGGTGTCACTCCAGGGGGATCCAGTACCTGACAGTCCGGGAAGATATGATTAACAGACAAAATGCTTTGCCAGAGATGGCCTGCATTTGTCTCACTTGGGCTTCAGGCAAAGCCACTTGACTCCCTCATAGTGCCTTTTTTAGAAAAAGTGATGAGGTTAAAACTACCAACATAAAAATTTCAACAAAACGCAAATTAAAGGTCATGCTGCTAAATGTTAGAGGAATCTAAACATGAAACTGCACTCATTGCAAGCATCCTTAACCCTGAAAAATACTGACACCTGTGCAGTCACAGAAACCTGTGCAGTTAGAACTTGTCTGATTGAAGACTACAGAAACAGGGCTCAGTTTTGAGATTTTTTTACTGGTTAATTGGGCAATTTGTTTAAAAGCCTTTTCTGATTGCTTGTAGTCATCTAAGGCTGTTTTAAGTGTATTTTTTACTGTTTGTAGTTGTTTAAAGCTGTTTTAAGTGTATTTTTTACTGTTTTTGCCTTATCTTTAAAAAAAAATGCCCTTGCTTCCCACCTTTCTAAGCTAGTATAGTCCAGTTTTCAGGCTAGTGCTGAATTCAGGGCTGTGTTACAAGTTTCTGAGTTGCCCATACCTTACTTGGATAGAAGGAGGTTTCTCTGTTCACTTGTGAGAGGGAGCTTTGAGCAGCCATCTGTCCCTGGAGGAGTGGTTCCAGCCCAGATGTTAGTGGTTTATAGGCCATTTTGGGCTAATTTCTATCTCTTTCATTTCCCTGCTGTAAAAACCCCGTTTGCATGGTTTTGCATGTCCAGGCAGCACCAGTTAGCTAGGGCTAAATTATTCCCGGCTCCACCAAGTCTCCTCTTCAGTTTTTCCCTTGAAAGTAGTCTAACTCTCAACCTAAGCACTTAAAAAACATCCTACAGTCCAGCACTTGCTCAGACCAAATAACAAGCACTAATATACCCTGACACTTGATTGCCCAGCAGGGCAAGGCTCATTATTCACCCCTCACCAACCAAGCGACTAAGCAGCTCACCCTACTATTCAGGCATGACCAAAGGGCAATTTCAGGTATACTCTCCAGTCCAGCTGGTGAACCTGGGTATATTGAGGCAATGTTACAACTGCCTCATGTACACAGACAACCTTCTCCTCCTACGACAAAACATTAACATATGCGAGAGATGCAATTATATAGCTAAATTGGAGGCTAAGCTCTCTCCACCCAAGACTGGAACATGCAGTCATGAGGAGAAGGTTAACACTTGCACCACACCTCCAGCCTCACATAGACATATTAAACCAGCACTGGCAAAAAATACACATAAATACATGAAATCATACTCGGAGGCTCTAAATAAAAACTGCAAAAACATCAGAGACCTCCAAAGTAGACACCCAAAAAACCTGCACCTCCCATCACAAACCAGACAACACATAAAACACAAAATCAGTGTGCTGCACAATCACAGCCCTTAAGGTGAAATAACATACCCAACACACTAGTAATAGGCAACTCTATAGTCAGACACACTGACGTCCCACTCACTAGGCTTGACAAGGAAAACGTTACTGTTAGCTGCCTGTCGGGAGCCAGAATCCACCACATAACAGAAGCACTCTAGTCACTCCAGAACAAGTACAAATATGACTCTGTCATTGTTCATGTTGGTGTGAATGACCTGAGACCTACCTCCCTGGACTACATAAAAAGAGACATGGAAGAGCTCTCTGATCATGTAGCCCAGGCGGGTATGACCCTGACCCTGAGTAGCATCCTGCCCTCACCAAGAATGATACTGCAGTATAAAGAAAAAAATGATCACTTTCAACAATTGACTAAGCATCTGGTGTCATTCAAAGGGGATCCAGTGTCTGTCAGCCTGGGACAACATGCTTGATAAGCCTCATTGCTTCGCAAGAGATGGCTTGCACCTGTCACCCCTAGGCTTTCGAATACTGGCCAAGCCTCTTGCTGCCCCCATAGTGCCTTTTTTAGGCGAGGCTCAAAAGTCAAACCCACCTCCGTAAACAGCACAAATAAAAAAATGAGGGTTATGCTACTCAACGTCAGGAGTTTAAATTTCAAAATGCACACGCTCAAAGCACTCCTCAGTATGGAGAATGTCAACATCTGTGCAGTAACTGAAACATGGTTCAGTGCTCCACAGAGCACCCCAGCACTACCGGGTTACAACTCATACCACACATTTCGGCCACAGAACATGGACCGAAACACAAAAGGAGGGGGTGTATCCATATTCATCACGGATACCTGCACCTCCATGTTGGTGGTGCAGCATGATACCTCTGAGATCATCCATGTGCAACTAACATCAGGCAAATTTGCAATGCAAATTATGGCCTGCTACAGATCACCCTCCATGATCCAGGACCACCACTCTGCCTTTCTGGAGACACTGGAAAACATGAAGGTCCTACCGAACACCCTGATATTGGGCGATTTCAATTAACTTACCGTTAACTGGGAAAATTACTCAAGTACAAACTCCCAGGTCCAGCGCTTCCTGAAATTTATCAACTCAAATGCCCTGGATCAGCTGGTAAACTCCCCTAACAGAGGTGAAAACATATTGCACCTGGTCATCACCAACATGGGTGACAGGTGTTCCGCACCGAAGGTCAACTCATCACTGGTTAGATCAGACCATAAACTAATCACTCTGGATGTCCACACCACACCACCACCACCCCCAAACAAGGAAACCACAGTGAAAAACTTTTTTACAGCAAACTTCACCTTAAGACAGAGATGGTTAGTTTCACAGCCCCCATGCTAAAGAATAACAGTGTCCAAGATGCAGGAACCTTTACAAATGCACTCTATGAGCACCTACAAGGATGCATGGATCGTACCATCCCTAGCAAAACCAAGATTCACTCCCCTAAGAGAAGGAAACCAGTCTGGTGGACCCCTGCCATAAACAGGCTATACAATAGAAGAAGGAAACTACTTCAGAAAAAAAGCAAATCCCAAGAAGGAAAGACATCCCTGATCAGTATCAATAAGAAATTAAGGTCCCTTATAAAATCATGCAAGGCTAACTTCGAAAGAAAAATAGCCAAGGATTTGAAAGATAACCACAATGCCTTCTTTAGCTATGTGAAGAATCTAATTGGCAACTCGCAGATATGCTCTGAGCTAGTGCAAAATAGCACAAAATATACTAAACCTACTGATATTGCCAACATCCTGCAGATAGATTCAGTGCAAACTTCACCCCCCTCTCACCCCCAAAAGGGCCCACAACAATACCGGAAATCAGACGCACAGGTGAAAACAGCCCTTTCAAAAGCCAAAAGCACAGCATCAATGGGGCCAGATGGTGTCCCAGGCTGCGTCTTGCATGAACTACAGAATGAACTAACCCCCCACTTAAACACACTGTTCAACCTCAGCCTCTCCACAGGCTATGTGCACATAGAATGGTGCACAGCAAAGGTTATTCCACTCCACAAAGGAGGGGCCACAGCTGACCCAATAAGCCTGACTAGCCTGGCCTGCAAGGCTATGGAGCGCATCATCATGGAACTCATTAACAAAGACATTGGGAACCTCCAAACACTTGACCCGACCCAGTTCGGCTTTGTTAAGGGCAGATCATGCCTACTAAACCTGGATAACTTCTTTGAGACAGTCACCAAGGCCATAAATGAAGGGAAGGTGGTTCACACAGCCTACCTTGACCTCACCAAGGCTTTTGACACCATTCCCCACTCGGGAATTATAGAAAAACTCACCAGTCTGAACATAAACCCCTACGTCATGAGATGGGTTGCCAACTGGCTTACAGACAGAACTCACACAGTAAGAATAGCAGGCTCCAGGTTTGACTCTAAACCAGTTACAAGTGGTGTCCCACAAGGCTCAGCCCTGGGACCCCTACTGTTCAGCATATACTTCTCAGAAGTACAGGCAAACACAGGAGGACTATGGCTAACCAAGTTCGCCGATGACTGCAAACTGGGAGCCATAACTGACTCTCCGACTGACACGGACATTCTCTAAAAGGGCCTTACTGAGATGGACACCTGGTGTCAAAGTCATGGTCTCAAGCTAAATGCCAAAAAATGCATAGTCATCCCATTTGGGAAAAACAAAACACCCATGAATTACCACATAGGTGGCGGCCCCCTTAATACAGAAGAGGTAATAAGAGATCTGGGGACCTAGGTAGATAGTAATCTCTCCTTTGACAATCATATTGCCAAAGTAGTTAGGAAATCCTTCTATGTAGCCCATCTAATTACTAAAGGGTTCACATCTAGAAATAAATTGGTTATAGTGCCCCTCTACTCATCACTCATCAGACCCATCATAGAGTACAATGTCCCATTTGGGACATACCTCACAAGACACTTCCAACAGCTGGAAAGGCCACAAAAGTACCTCACCAAGAGGATTACTGGCCTCAAACATATGTCCTATGCAGCCCGACTGGAAAAACTCTGGCTGTACTCAGTGGCATATCACTTACTCAGAGGTGATCTCTGCCTGACTTACAAAGCCATGTCCAACTCAGAATTGAAGGACATGCTCCACCTAAAGAAATCCAAGTCACTGCGCGCCACTCACTCTAGTGAGCTAAACCTCGCCACAACAATAAATAGAACATACTGGAGGGATAGATTCCTGTCACAGAAACTCCTCATGCTTTGGAACAAAATTCCTAACTACATTAGGCAGATACCCTCACTAACACTCTTCAAGAGAAACCTTGATGAGTGGATGGGTAACAGAAAATAAACCTCTGGGATTACTTCATTGGCTCTTCTTGACAGAGGCTCAGTTAATTAATCAATGGGGCAGCGAAAGCTGACACACTCTGGCTAGGCTTATAAATGCCCCCGGGCAGATAGCCTAGTACCTACCTATGAAAGCTATGACAGCACCCCAGCCATACCTGGTTACTCATCCTATCATACATTCAGACCCCAAACCATGGGTACTAAAACCAAAGGAGGTGGAGTTTCAATATATATTAAAGACATACACACCTCCAGGCTGGTCAAACAGTATTTCGCACAGGAGACACTCCAGGTGCAGTTATCCATTGAGCAAGACTCCTATACAAATCATAGCTAGCTACCAGTCCCCAAATCTGACTCAAGATGCCCACTCTGCCTATCCAGACCTCTTCGAATCTATCAAGATTCTTCCCTTAACCCTGATCCTGGGTGACTTTGTGTAACTACCCAAATATAGACTGGAAGAAGTGTTCATGCCAGAACACAAATGCCCAGAGATTCCTCGATTTTGTCAATGCAATGTTCTGGAACAGCTAGTCGATACCCCCACAAAAGATGATAATATCTTCGACTTGGTATTAACCAACAAGTAACACTGCAGCATCCCTGTAGTATTACCCTCCCTTGTAAGCGGTCATGTTCGAGGTTACCATCTCCCCCAACCCCCCTCTAGCTAGGGTCAAACAAAAAAATATCTGCAAAGCTGATTACAGCCTCCTGAGGGATGGTATAAACAACTTCAGAGCCCCCTCCCCCTCTCTAGGAACTGGCACCAGTATCCAAAACACCAAATTACTATACAAACATTTATATAGATGCATGAAATCAGGAATACCTGACAGGAATAAATCATCCTCTGCAATGAAGAGTGAAACTGTCTGCTGGACATCTACTATAAATAAACTCTATAACAAAAGAAAAAAAATGCTGTCCAGGGCCAAGAAGGAGCAGGTGCCTAATTGGAATCAATCTCTCATTTGCCTAAACAAGCAAATAAGAGCACTACTGAAATCCTCCAAAGCAAACTTCACGTCCAAATTGGCCACATCTGCTAAAGACAATCATAAGGCCTTCATCACATATGTCCATAATCTCAAAGGTAGCACCCAGATCTGTTCAGAATTGGTGGTCAAGGACACCACATATACAAATGCCAAAGATATAGCAAACTTGCTGGCTGACAGATTCAGTGAAAAATTCACCCCTCTGTCCCCCCCCATCAGTAAATAAGGACATTCCCAGTACCTGCCCCCTTCCCCTTATATCTAGGGATCAGGCCAACACTGCTCTCTCAAAGACAAAAAATGCAGCCTCCATGGAACCCAACAACATCCCAGGCTGCATCCTACATGAACTCAGGCAGGAACTTGCAGCACCATTAGGCACGCTATTCAACCAAAGCCTGAGTACCAGTTTTGTCCCAGCTGAGTGGAGGACAGCCACTGTCATCCCTTTAAACAAAGGTGGAGCATCCACAGATCCAGGAAATTAAAGACCCATCAGCCTAACTAGCCTGATCTGCAAGGCCATGGAACGGATTATCATGGACCTTATTAACAGGGACATTGGCAGCCTCCAAACACTTGATCCCATACAGTTTGGCCTCGTCAAGGGGAGATCATGTCTGTTAAATTTGGTATACTTTTTTGAGATAGTCACCAAAGGCATGGACAAGGGGAAGACAGTGCACACCGTCTACCTTGACCTGGCCAAAGCCTTCAACACTATTCCCCACTCAGGCATAATAGATAAACTTTCTCAAGTAGGCATCAATCTGTAGGCTACTGGCTGAGTAGTTAACTGGCTCACTGACAGAACCCACCTAATCAAAATAGGGGAAGCCACCTCAAGCAGCAGACTCGTATCAAGTGGCATACCCCAGAGTTCGGTCTTGGGGCCTCTGTTATTTGTGATCCACTTTTCTGAGGTGCAGGCAAAAACCAGTGGGCTATGGCTGACCAAGTTTGCAGATGACTGCAAGCTGGGCACTGTCATCAGTTCTCCTAGTGAAATGGACATCCTCCAAGAGGGTCTCATCCAAACAAATGACAGGTGCCAGAAACATGGCCTCAAGCTGAATACAAAAAAATGCATCATCATCTCCTTTGGGGAGAGTGACATTCCCACAAATAATCACATTAATAACAACGTCCTAAGCACACAGTCAGTCATGAGGAATTTGGGAACCCAGATTGATAGCAACCTGACTTTTGACCACCAAATTACTTCCATTGTACAGAAAGCTTTCTACATGGCCCACCTCATAAGTAAGGGTATCTCATCCAGGGACAAGGAGGTCATAACATCCCTGTATTCTTCCCTTAGAAGGCTCATAACTGAGTAGAGTGCCCCATTTGGCATGTACCTCACAAAGCACATGCAGCAGCTGAAGAGACCACAGAGGTACCTCACCAGGAGAATCCAGGGCCTCAAAAATTTACCATACACAGATAGGCTAAAAGCCCTATCCCTCTACTCAGTTTCATACAGACTCCTCAGTGGTTACCTCTGTCTGGCATACATGGCAATCTCAGACCCTGCCTTGATGGATCTGCTGCATATCCGCAAGTCAAGCTCCACTCAAGTAACCTGCAGGTGTGGCCTCAGCCTGGTCTGTGATATCAATAGGACTTGTTGGCAGGACAGATTTGTGTCCCAGAGACTCCCCCAGCTGTGGAACAGATTCCCTCTCCACATCAAGCAGAGTACCTCTTTACCCCTTTTTAAGCTCAACCTGGATTACTGGATGGAAAATAGAAAATATATCCCTGGGGTTCCACCCGTGTCCTTGCTGGACAGGGGCATCATGTGCTGATTTGTCTAAACTTGAGCTAAACTCTTGGCTAGGCTTATATGGGCCTTAGGGCCAATAGCCTAGTAACTTCCTATGATCTGATAAAAGGATATTATATTAGGGAATGTTGTTGGATAATCAAGTATTACCAGCTTACATAGATGACCCTTGACTGACTTTACAACTGGGTGTCTAATGTCCATTGCTATTTGCTCAAATGGGATTTCAGTTGTAATCAAGGGTATCAAAGGTTTCGTAAACATTGGGTTAGATGCTAGCTTTTGACATTCTGGGCAAGCTATACAAAGGTTTGCTACTCTCTTCTTAATACCAGGCCAGTAAAATCTGGCTAAAATCCTGATCATTATCTTATCTATCCCTGAAACACCACCTAAACTGTGGGTATGTTCCAGCTTCATTAACAGTATTCTAAAATGCTTTAGCATGAACAGCTGGCTCACTATTTGTTTTCTTAATTTAAGCACCCTGTAGAGCAACTCATGTTTTAGTTCAAAGTATGGATCTCAAGTGAGGGTGTCCTGTTAATTTTTCTCCCCTTCCATTCTGTGTTATACTCTCTGTAGCTTTACTATGGGTACTGATTTCCCACCATGACTTTATAAAATTGATACAAGTTGCCTGGAGATCAACCATGTCAGCATTACTTTCATCAGTAACCCAACAGGAAATGGAGGGAGTAGATTCATCACTTGAAAAGACAGATACAGACTTTTCCCCTTCATCTAACACATCCTCTAAAAGGGTAATTCAGTAATTTTCTTATGTCACTGTATCTGCTTCAGTAGTTCTCCTAATTGCACTGTTCTAAGAATCTTGCTTCTGTTTCTGCATGGCTCTCTTTTCTGATAGAGAGAAGCTTAAGACTCGGTTCTCTCCTTCTAGCTCCCTTTTCTCTGTTTCTTCAGTATGAGATTATTCTGTCTCTGCCCTACTTTTTATACCCACTTCTCTTGGGGGTGCTTCTGTACTTGGTTCTCTTGTAAGTTTACCTAACAGAGTTTTTTTTTTTTTTGTAGGACTTAGTGTCACATTTCTAACCCATCCACCCAGACCCCAAATATTTTGTTCCTTTTGAGGTTTCTAATTCTATACTTTTTTTTTGTTGATTTTGGGTTGTGTCTCTGACCACATATCTGGTTGAATACTGCCCCCCCCCCCCCACAAATTTTCCAAAGCTCTTTCTTTAATTTATTGGAAACTGTGGAAGTCTTGGGAGTGTATCATATAGTTAGGCATATCATATTGTGTGTCAAGTTAGGCACTAAAGCTACTGGGGAAAACACTTTGCCAAAGAGAGTTTGCATTTCTGCTTAGGTTACAGGGCACTTTGTTTTGTCTGCATGTATATGCATTGTCTGGAATTCAGAGATATTAGCCCAACAGGGCTAATAGCACTGCAATGCCTGCTCCAGTAGCACTACAGAGCAAATTTGCAATTCAGAGACATGCAATAAATCATGGAGCAAAAGCTCATCAAGATCTCATTCGCATGTCTCTGAATCAGACACCTAATGAAGTTGGAATAACCACACACACACACACCCCCTGGCATTACTTACCTGATGTGGCGCTCCCTCTCCTCTTGCTGCCACCAACTGCAAATAAGCAAACTATCTGAAATAGCCTGTTTATTCCCACTACTCTGCTTCAATGTAGCACTATACAGTATATCTGTAAATTACTCTACCATGCTATTTCAATCACACAGCAAGGCTCGAGGACACAGCACATGACTAATCTATATTAGATGCACCCCCAGTTTGCCAAAGTTGCATGTGGCATTAACTAGTAGAATAGACAGCTGTAGTGCTACTTGCCATAAGACTCATATGGCTGGAACACTAGAATGGTCTATAAATCACATATCCTAGGGAACTGAACAAGCCTGCTAGAAATAGGGCTCCATAGTGTGCTATTTGCTTTGGATTTGTTGTATTTTTTATTCAGGCATGTCCAAGGGTCAGCTCCCAGTGTTCTCTCCTGTCTATCTGATGAATCTGGGCATCTTGAAGCAATGCAGCAATTGCCTCATGTACACAGACAACCCTCTCCTCCTACCACCCAATACTATAACCTGTGAGAGATGCACTTATCTAGCCAAACTGGAGGTAAAGCTCTCTCCAACCAAGACTGAACTTGACAGTCAAGAGGAGAAGGTAAACACTTGCACCACACCACACTCATCACATAGTCCCACTAAACCTACACCACCAAAATCCACACATAGAAACACAAAAACATTCGCAGAGGCTCTCAATAATAATCTGCTCAAGCAACAGAGACCTCCAAAGCAGAAACTCAAGCAACCTCCACCCCCCAACACAACTCAAATGACACACAGTCCACAGACTCAGTGTGCCACTCAACCACAGCCCATAAGGCAAAACAATGTACCCACCACACTAGTCATAGGTGACTCTATAGTCAGGCACACTGATGTCCCACTCACCAGGCTAAACAAGGAGAAGGTTACTGTCGGCTGCCTGTTGGGTGACAGGATCCGCCACATAACCCATGCACTCAGGTCACTCCACAACAAGTACAAATATAACTGTGTAATTGTCCATGTTGATGTGAATGATCTGAGACATACCTCCCTGGACTACATGAAGAGAGACATGGAAGAGCTCTCTGATCTTGTAGCCCAGGCAGGTATGACCCCAGCCCTGAGCAGCATCCTGCCATCGCCTAAAATGATACCGCAGTACAAGGACAAAATGATTGACTTCAGCAATTGGCTAAGCTTCTGGTGTCATTCTAAGGGGATCCAGTATCTGTCTGCCTGGGATAACATGATCGACAGACCACGATGATTTGCCAGAGATGGCCTGCACCTGTCACCCCCTGGGATTCTGGATACTGGCTAAGGCTCTTGCCGCCCCTATAGTGCCTTTTTTAGGCAAGGTTCAAATGACAAATTCACCACCATAACAGGAACAGGCAAGCAAAAACTGAGGGTAATGCTACTCAATGCTAGAATTCTAATGATCAAAATGCACTCCCTCGAGGCGCTCCTTAAAATGGAGAACATCGATATCTGTGCAGTGAGTGAGACCTGGTTCAAGGCTCCAGAGAGCACCCCTGCATTACCAGGCTATAACTCATACCACACTTTTCGGCCACCTAACCTGGACCAGAACACCTAAGGCAGAGGTGTGTCCATATTCATTAAGGATATCTACACCTCCAGGCTAGTTGCTCAGCATAATGCATCCGAGGTTATCCAAGTGCAACTAACTCTGGGCAAAACTGCAATCCAAATTGTAGCTTGCTACAGATCCCCCACCATGCCCCAGGATTCCCACTCCTCTTTTCTTGATATACTGGAAAATATTACAGTTTAACCAAACACCTTAATAATGGGCGACTTCAAGTACTCCACCATTAACTGGGAAAACTACTCATGTACCAACTCCTTCGCTCAACGCTTTCTGGAATTCATAAATTCCAATGACCTGGATCAACTTATCCTCACTCCCACCAGGGGCAACAATATCCTAGACCTAGTCATTACCAACGAGTGACCGGTGAGCCACACCTGAAGTCAACTCCTCATAGGTCAGATCCAACCATAAGCTAATCACCCTAAATATCCACATCCTGCACCCACCCTCCATTAAGAAAACCACGGTAAAAAATTTCTCCAAAACCAACTTCATGCTTCTTAAGACAGAAATGGTGAACTTCATGACACCCATGCAGATAGACAATACAGTTACAACTGCTTAATCCTACACAAATGCACTCTATAAGCACTTACACAAGTGCATGGGTCATGCTATCCCAAACAGAACCAAGATGCTATCCTCCAAAAAAAGGAAGCCAATCTGGTGGTCCCCTGCCATAAACAAACTCTACAACAGAAGGAAGAAACTGTTGCAAAAGAGAGTAAAATCCCAGGAGTGGAGGAGCTCCCTAGTCAGCCTCAGTAAGAAGCTGAGATCCCTTATATGATCCTCCAAAGCTAGCTACGAAAACAAAATTGCCACTTATTCTAGGAACAACCACAAAGCATTCTATAGCTATGTCAAGAATCTCAATGGCAATACCCAGATCTGCTCTGAGTTACAGCACAACGGCATGAAAATTACAGAACCAACTGATATTGCCAACATACTGGCAGATAGGTTCAGTGCTAACTTTACTCCCCTCTCACCCCCTAAAGGGCCCATATCTATACAGGAAGAATGCAGAGAACCTGTAATCACAACTACGCAGGTAAAAGCTGCACTCTCTAAAGCCAAAAAAACAGCATCCATGGGACCAGACAACATCCCAAGCTGCGTTTTACATGAACTTCAGAACAAACTGGCTCCCCACCTAAGCACCATGTTCAATCACAGCCTCATGTCAGGCTTTGTACCCACTGAATGGCGCACAGCAACAGTTATCCCACTCTACAAAGGGGGAGCCACCACTGATCCTGGGAACTATCGCCCTATTAGCCTGACTAGCCTGGTCTGTAAGGCCATGGAATGTATCATCATGGAACTCATAAACAAAGCATTGGTAACCTCCAAACTCTGGACCCCACCCAGTTCGGGTTTGTGAAAGGCAGATCATGCCTCCTGATCCTGATCAACTTCTTTGAGGCAGTCACCAAAGCTGTAGATGAGGGAAAGGTGGTTCACACACCTTATCTTGACCGCGCCAAGGCTTTCGACACCATCCCCCATTCTGGAATTATAGCTAAACTCACTAAACTAGCTATAAATCCCTATGTCACAAGATGGGTTGCCAACTGGCTCACTGACAGAACCCACACTGTAAAAGTTGCAGGCTCCAAATCTGACTTCAAACCAGTGACAAGTGGAGTAACACAGGGTTCAGTCCTGGGACTTCTCCTGTTTGGTATCTACTTCTCTGAAGTACAGGCTAACACAGAAGGCCTTTGGCTAATGAAGTTCACAGATGACTGCAAACTAGGAGCCATAGTTGAGTCCCCAAATGATGTGGACATCCTATAGAAGGGCTTCACTGAGACAGATGCTTAGTGTCAGAGCCATGGCCTCAAGCTCAGTGTCAAAAAGTGCATTGTCATCCCCTTTAGTAAAAACTTTGTACCCATGAACTACCACATAGGCGGCAGTCAACTTAATGCCGAATGTGTGATAAGAGACCTTGGCACCCAGGTGGACAGTAGTCTCTCTTTTTATAATCACATCGCTACAGTAGTCAGGAAATCCTTCTACGTGGCACACCTCATCACAAAAGGGTTCTCATCCAGGAAAAAAAAAGAGGTCATTGTTCCCCTCTACTCGACACTCATTAAACCCATTACAGAGTACAACGTCCCTGTTGGAATGTACCTCACAAGACATTTGCACCAGCTGGAAAGGCCACAGAAGTACCTCACAAACAGGATTACTGACCTCAAACAGATGCCCTACACTGACCATCTCAAAAAACTCCAGCTTTACTCCATAGTATATCGCCTACTCCAAGGTGATTTCTGCCTAACATATAAAGCTATGTCAAACCCAGAGCTGTTGGACATGCTACACCTAAAAAAATCCCAATCCCTCCGAGCTACATGCTCTCGGGACCTAAACCTTGTCACCACAATAAACAGGACATGCCAGAGGGATAGATTTCTGTCCCAGAGACTTCCCATACTCTAGAACAAGCTACCCATCTACGTCAAGCAAAGTTCCTCATTAGCACTCTTCAAGAAAAATCTTGATGAGTGGATGGGAAATAGGAAATACACCCCTGGGATCACTTCTGTAGCTCTGCTCAACAGGGACACAGGAAAATAACTTTCTTGGGTGGCATAAGCCAGGGAACCTTGTTGGCTAGGCTTACTTCGGCCCTTGGGCCGATAGCCTACCTACCTGTCAACAACCCGTTTACTTCAATTAACAGTTTTGTGATTACACACATATTGAAATTTAACTAACATAATCATTCTCCCTGAAGCTTCCTTCTACTAAAATAGTACATTTAACAAGTTTGGTAATATAGCAGAATGAAAAAGGCATATTCAACCGTTTTTGTAACAATTAAGAATTCAACATTTTTGCAATCAATAAGGTACAGTATCAGATACAGGCTATCAGCTTATGTGCTAAGATGACTAGCTTTTACAGGTACAACACTGCTACCATCAGTTGTGCAATAATTTATTTGTCATAGCACTATTTAAAACAAACTAGTTTAGAAAGTTTTCTTATTTGTTTACAGGCAGAGGCACTCTCTTCGGTGAGGGGTTGCTAGTAGTCCTAGGTAAATGCAAGTCAGATTTACAGTTTGCTACATCTTTTAATAACAAACATCATTGTGAAACAACTATTTCAGAATGTTTGTGGTCACTTTGAGACCACCACTTTCTTACATTATTAGGGAATGCCCTTTTAAATTTATCTACAGCAAGTATTTCAACATTTTTACACCATTTATATCAGGTTCTAACCACAACTTCAAAGTATGTATTAAATCAGCCATTTGTGACCTTACTGGTTCATCTATAACATTTGTCCAGTAATGAAATCTGAAAGCTTGTTCTTCAGGTGAAGCATCAGCCATATCAAATGTTTCTCTCTTATTTTTTTATTTTTTTTTATAATTGTGTGCATCAGCACCTTCCAAGCTTTTAGGCAGTCCCCACACAGGTTTGAAGACATAATCCTGGCCCACGCCACTTCAGGTCAGTTTTCTCTCATCACATGTACTTTAAATGCTATTAAACAGGCTTCTGTGTCATCCTATGATCTGAGTTTCTTTGCTGGGGTATCAATTTTTGGAACCCCTATGAGGTAGCTTTTTGACTTTTGAGAACACGGAGCTGTTATTGCAGGTTTAATATGAGTAAATCCATCACCACAATTTATCCAGAAGAACTGTGATAGTGTTTAGCAAAGTCTTAAGTACCATTCCCATTTCTGGACACCAGAAGAGGCAACTGCAATAAACATTGTGGTAGACGTCAGTCTCTAACAAAAACACTTTACTCTGCAACATGAACCTTATTGCCCATATGGATTCCCATATGGGCAGAAGGTTTCTACCAGTTTTTACAGTAGCTCTTATTACGGACATATGAAACTTCGCTAGAACAAACTCCTGTACTTGTGCAAGGGTAATAAAAAATTAATTATTTTCTTACACAGTGTTAGGGAAGTCAAAAAATCAAGTAGGAAAAAAAGAAAGCCTCAGTTTCCATAGTTAGTAGTTATCTTATCAAACTGTAACAGAAGTAGTACATTGCATTCTTAATGTGGAACTACCATGAAGAAATTATTCAGGTAAAATGCAGGTAGCAAAAACTCACAAGTCACAGTCTCAAAGAAAAGTTTATTTTGTTGTCAGCTATAAACTTCCAGTGTAGTAACAGCACATAGTATGAAATCAGGCTGAAAGCCAGCTTTTTAGAGTTCAAAAGTCAAGTTTATTTACAGAGACAAAAATGTGCTAATTTTCAGCTTGGGGAACAAAATAAATCAGCATATATCTTGTGAAAGCTCTTCCAGGAAGCAAACAGTCCAGGGTATTACATGCATAAACTTTCATAGTAAAGATCTTTGCTTTCTGACACACTTTTGTGTTGCTTTTCCAAAAGTAATTCAGTACTTGCAGAAAGTAAAATTCACTCTAATCTCTATAGCTTCCAGCATAATTTATCACACAGATAATTCACTTTCCTCACACAGGAGAACAGCTTTTCAAACACAGAATGACAATTCTTTCAAGACAGCTTGTAGAAATATTGTTCGATTATGGATCATAGTACCATAGGAGGTAAGGCTATTAGACCAGAGGCTGCGTGTAAATAGCCACCTTCAGGATCTACAAACCTCTTTAAGGAAGACAAAGCCTGTAAGTCCCAAAGTATATTTTAAGGTACCCATCCAATTATCTAAGCTATGTTTTAAGGCAGACATGGAATCACACTGCTTGACAAGCAAGGTGAGTCAATTCCAAAGCAATGGGACATGCTAGGTGATGAACCTCTCTCTCTATTTAGTTTTATTTCTTGATGTAGATTCAGACCTCTTATTCTAGTGTTTATTTGTACTGTTTGACACATAGATAAAAAGGAGGTCTCTGATAATGGAATCCCTGGTGGCACAGAAAGTAACACACAGGTCTCCTCACAATAGTAAGTCTGTATGACACAGTACAGGGAAAATCAACCCAGCCTTTCCTGATAGCCAAGATATTTGAGGCTCACGATTGTTTTTGTTAGGAACATCAGCTGTCTTTCATGTCTTTGATATACCTAGTGAAATACATGCCAAAGTATGCAGTGTATATATAACAATTAGTTTAAACATTGCAGAGTATAGGGGAACAATACTTCTTTGGTTTTGAAAAGGATGTCGTTGGTGATTAATTGTGATAGATAGAAGGACTTCCTGACTATAGTTGCTACATGGTGATCAAAGGAGAGGAAGACATCTACCCAGGTGTCCATGTCTATGAAGACAGATTCATTGAAGAGTGGGGTGTCACTGATGCAGTAGGTGGTTGCAATTTGTTTTCTGAAGGAAATGATACTGCATTTATAAGCATTTAGTTTAGTGAACCATTTGTAAACGAGTAATAGTTCCACTTGAAGGGAATTTATATAATTTGTGATTTAACAACTACAGCTAATTTGCAATCATCTGTGAACTTAGCCACAGATCTTTGTCAGTGTTGAAATAAGAGAAATAAATGACAAAAAGGAGGGGACCCAATGTGGACACCTGGGGAATGTCGCTAGTCATCTTTTCCTTAACTGAGGAGGCATCACTGGCAGCATGCATTCTGTCCTTCAGCCAGTTTGCAGTCTACCTTACCACAGAGGGATAAATGTTTAAGGCTATTAGCTTGTTTACAATCCCATTGTGTAGTATATGATATCAAATGCTTTTTCTAGATCGAGGTAGACAGCATGAACCGTGTGGCCATTGTCCATAGCCAGTGTGATCTTCTCAAAGTTTGCAAGAGTGAGGAGGCATGAAATGCTCTTAACAAATCTGAATTGTTGCAGTTTGAGTCTGATTAATTTCTTAATACCCTGGTTTATGAGATCAGTGCTGATGTGTTCCATAGGTTTGCAGACAAAACTAGTAAGGCTAATGGGTCTGTAGTTGCTTGGGTCAGTAGAAGGGCCACACTTATGAAGAAGCATCACCACTGCAGTATGTCATTGATTGGAAACATATCCCATAGCAAGGTATAGGTTGAACAACTTAAGGAGGGGATTAGCATGGGCCTCCTTAATACTGTTTATAAGACAGCCTAGAATGTTGTTTGGATCCACTGAAGAAGCAAGTTTGCTTGTGGCATGCACTTTAATGGTCCTTGGAGAGAGTGGAGGGGGTGACTTTGGTATGTTAATGGTGGGGAGGATAGATTCAGGGGAGAAATTTGCAGCAAACTAATTAGCCACTATCTTGACAATGGCATTAAGATTTAAATAGGAGGAGTCATTATAGTTTAGTTCTGAGAAGTGATGTAAATTATTCCTTAGTTTTTCAATGTAGGTAAAGAAGGACTTATAATTACCCTGAGCATTAGAAGCAACTATGTTCATGGCAGGCTTGCTGGTTTTAAAAACTGCCTTCTGTTTCTTGGTGAGGTATTTTAGATTCTCATTCTGGTGAGAGGTTCTGGCCTTATAAGGCTATCTAAGCAGTTTCTTCTTTATGTTGTACAGTTTATTTATATCTACTGACAACCAGGCATTGTTGTTGAATTTGCTGCTATATTTAGCCCTGGTGGGGAAAGCCCTATCAATACATTTATCTAAATGAGTATTAAGATCCTTGGCATAGGTGGCTGTATATCCCAGATCCATATGGGGGTTAGCATGGGATAATTTTGTGATTTTGTCATAGCATTCTAAAAGGTTAATGTTTTTGAAGTCTCCAAATTGGATAGTGTTAGTAACCATTGCGGAGGATGTTTTGAGGGTAAAGGGTAGCTGTTGATCAGACATAACAACTGAGGGACCTACTATGGGCAGGAAGAAGGTCGAAGCTGAATTTGTGAGAACTAGGTCCAGGATATTTCCACCCCTGTTGGTATTATGGACAATCTGATCCGGAGAATTCTCATTCATCCAATCTAAGAAATATTGTGCATACCCAACATTACAAGAAGTACTTCCAGTCTATGGAAAATTAGTTGAAGTCACAACAGATAAGAGATACATCTCTAACAGGGACGTTTTCTAGGAATGCTAGAACTTATCATGGTCATGTGAGGCCATGAAAGGGGACCTGTAACAAACTACATGTTGAAGTTCTGCCTTACCCAGTATAAGCTAGAGTTCAGCAAGAAGATCATTGGGTATCACTTTGGAAGGGATGAAATCCCTGATCAACACCGAGACACCAACATTTCCAGTGGGCTTGAAGGTGTGATAGGCACAGAATCAGGCACCAAGGGGGTACTCTCATTGCATCGGAACCATGTCTCAGTCACTGTACAAACACAGACTTGTTCCAGATGCAGAAGTGTCTCCAGATCAGGCAGTTTGTTATTAAGACTCCTAGCACTGAGGGGGCCACCTTGATGTTGTCAAGCTTATGATTTCATTGTTGTTGGTTAGGTTCAGATGCTTATTAGATAAACTCTCCCTAAAAAAAGGCAAAAAGATGGCAGCAAAGGTTTGGCCAGTATGAATGAGAGGTGCAGATCATCCTGAGCAAGGCAAGAAAGATTGTTGATCAGCTTGTTTTATGGGGACACATATATGATCCCCCTGGAATGATACCAGCTACTTAGGCAATTGTTGAAACCAATTATCTTTTCTTTGAATCTAGGCATCATTTTTAATGAGCTGAAAATTAGTTTTATCCTTGAAAGAAAGCATGCATAGCAAGTCTTTCTGCATGACTTTCATTGGTTTTCTCACTGGCCATTCCTCAAACATGGACTATGAAGGGAGGTTTTTAAGTGCTCTTGACATATCAGCAATCCTAGCTCCTGAGAAACAACTGCAACCCTCTTCTTGTTTAGACTGGTGAGTATGGAATCAGTGTGCCTAACAATGGAGTCACCAATTACTAGGATGTTTACACAAGTTGATTTATTCTCAGGGGTATTTTGTTGTTTGTGACATGCTGATAGGGAAATGAGTGTAATTGTATTTAGAGGGTTTAATTGTTACTTTATAAGTTCTAGGTCTCTAGGAGACTTAATGATTTCTTAAAGACATCAGCATACAACTGTTTTGCGCTAGAAGTATGAGAATGTTTCATTTGTATGACTGGGGGTGAAACAGAATGTGAAGGCTGCCTCCAAATTAGCGATGTATTTACATCTCTCACAGCTGGAATCAATTAGGATGAGCAACAGATAATTTTCAGTGAGCTTGCGACAGTTATTATACTGCCTTATCCCTCAGAAATGTATTATTCTGTAACTACTAACCATCTTTTCTTTTTTTTTTACAGTACTAGCCATTCATCTAGCTCCATGTGGGTTTCCATGAAGCATTCCCTGCCTGCCTGTGAAAAAGTCTGATTCTTTCCCTGACAGACCTGTCCCTTGCCATCTCTTAATTCCAGTTTTAGTGTAAACTCCCTCTGTATGTGTTTTAGGTGTAGTCACTTTGTTCCACTACAGTAACAAATGTTCTACTATCAGTGTTCATTAAAAAAACAGACAATGGCAAATGACACTAAAGGTTGCACTCCAAGTTGAAACAATGCAGTATGAGCATTTTAGACTTGAAAGAGTTTTAACAAAAAAAAAAAAAAAGCCTTAACTCAGCAATCAGTATTAAACAGAACAGAATAAAATTATTTCTTACTGTAATTAGTCTATATGGTACTTGCGTATTATTGCAACCAGATTCCGAACAGGAGAAGCAGCTTCTTTCCAATCCGTTCTTCTGCCGAAATATGTTGTGAAACTGTCTTGGGAAGTGTGTGTCACTGAAATGTCATTATGTTTGAGTGAAATAGCTCATGTGTATAAACTTCCAGGAGCGTACTATTACATGAAATTGCAAATCGTAATGTATTGCGCGTAACAGTTACAATGGAAAATGCCACGTATTTGATTTAGTAAAGGAGTCTGAAATTCAAGACCTGTCCGCATTTCAGTCATTCATTGTTTCAATTACATATTGTACAGTCCATATAAAGGTAGCTACTTGAATTCCAGGGCAGGAACATTTGTGCAACTGCAGCAAACAGTGAGTGGTTTATTTTACAGCTTTTTTCTGTCAGCAATTGAACTACGCATAAACATTTTGAAGCAGAGTGCATTGTCATGTACGTACGGTGTTCTGTCCAGATTGAATTGACAATCTGAATGAAGTCTGTAACTGAAAATGCATGCAACATCAGATTGAGACATTTCTGCTTGAAAGCATTTTGCATATATTGTAGACCATGAAGCATATGGATTAGCTGGTGGCTGTCAAAGTATCTGTTTGTACTATGCAATATTGAATGTTCTTCGTGTTTCACTGTTGCAGTCATTACATTTGGGTTATCCTGCTGGCAGGTTGCCCTCAGTCGGCCTGAATTCCAAAGTCTTGGGTCCTGCATCGGTTGCTGTTGCCTCCTCCATGACGTCAGGTCGTCAGGGGTATAAAAGATGCAACCAACGCCATTTTATTCAGTCTTTCTTGCCATGCGGTGCCCAAAGCAGAAGCAGTTCGCAAGTGCCGGTCGGCCGACTCCTGAGATTTTCGTGTTCGAGTTTCATTTCCAAAGTCTTCATTAAAAGCTAAGTACCCCGTTGGGGAAACTTTTTTCTTGCTCCAGACCGATGTCAGAAAAAGTTAATAATTGTATTTCTTGTGGGAAGCAAATACCTCATAAGGACTTTCATTCTTACTGTATTCCTTGCATAGGCCCTGACCACGACGTTGCTAGTTGTCGGTTTTGTGCTAGATTTAACCAACGCACTATTAAGTGTCGGTACGATTTTGCATTAAGCTATTTTGGGGGAAGATTTAATTATACAATGTCGTCGGATAGCCATCCGACTACCGGAGTTCACAAAAAACGCAAAGAAAAAGACAGGCAACCGAGGTCCAAAACTGATGACGAAGCTTCTCCTAAACAAGTCGCCGGTTCTCAGTGAGGCGCTTTCGCAGCCTCTGACGCCTGCTACTTTAGAGTCGCAGGCTGCTACTGACTCCCAAGTAGAGATGGCCAGGCCGCAGGAAACTCAAGGTATTGGAGCCTCAGAGATTATTCCCTCAAATGGGTCCGGAGCCGCTGAGCAGGCATCAGCTTCTGAGGGTGTATTCAGACCTAAACAATCATATATTAAACCAACTTCAAAGACAGACTAAAACACCTTTAAAGGCAAAGAAACAAGTTCACCAGTCACAAGGACAGGCCTCCATGCCCAAACAACAGATGCTCAAAATGGCCGAAGACTAAATTACCTTGATCAGGGGTTCCCATCCCCCTCCTGATAAGAGGCCTAGGCAAGAGACAGACTATGAATCTTCAGATCAGGTTTCCATTTCTTCCGATTCCTCTTTTGATCAGGAATATTCTCTTCCCCCCCATGAGGATTCTGATGCTGAAGAATCAATTCCTTCAGCTTTTCCTCCTGAAGACTACTCTTTTTGGGGAAACCTTGCATACCATGAGGGAGCACTTCCACTGGGAGAGCCAAGATTTTTCAGAATCTAAGAAAAGGCTCAGACACTTCCTTTTTCTACCTCAACACAGGCCTCAAGCTATTCCACCTGTGTTGGGCATTGTAGATGATGTGTTCTCGGAGTGTAGTCTGACCCCTGACTCTTTACCTCCAGCTCCTGTTAAGCTGGACAGATACTACAGGGTCCCTGACTCTCATAAATTCCTTTTCAAAAACCCTACTGCAGACCCAGAAACTATTTCTCAGGGTCCAAAAGGGGTCAAGGCTTCTACTGCAAAAAATCCTACCCCCTCTGACAGGGATTCTAGGGCTCTGGATAGATGGGGAAAAAAGATTTACACATCTGCTACTTTGGCTATAAGGGCCTTGAATTGCCAATTTCATATGCTCAAATATCAGCAATATATCATGACACTGCTTAAACAGAAAATGATGGCAAATTCTGAATGTGCAGAAAACAAAGAAATGCAGGATTTATTGCATGCAGCTGAACAAGTTGGAAAGCATAATTCGCAATGGGGGTTTGATTCTCTGGAGGCCTCCTGCAGGGCCGCTGTTACGGGTTCTGTCATTAGGAGGCATGCTTGGTTAAAGGAACAAAATCTGCCTGACCATGTTAAAGCAAAATTATTAGATGCTCCTTTACTACATGATGCCTTGTTTGGTGTTAAGGCAGAAGAGGTGTTAAAGAAAATGGAGGACAAAGCTAAATCTATGCAAACAGTCAAGGATTTCTTACAGGTACAGCCGCCTAGATTTAGCAGACACTGGTCTACAAAGAATTGGTCCTTTCCAGTCTCAGACAGACCTCAAAGGGGCAGATCCAGATACCCTAGAGGCAGATCACAGCCGCAAGGATCCTACAGGTCTAAGCAGTGGAGTGCTTCTACCTCCAAAGGTGGAGAGGACAAATCACAATCATACAGGAAACAGTCCCAATGACTTCCCCCTGTCTGCGCCAAGCACTTATCTTCTGGCAGCACCCTTAGGGGGAAAACTAGCACTTTTTTCTCAAAATTGGCACATTATAACCCAGGACAAATGGGTTCTAGACATAGTGTCACAAAGCTACAAGTTTCATTTCCATACCCTGCCAAGGGCAAACGGTTGGCCAGACCTGCCAAAAAATCAATGGGCAGAGGCTCAAGAACAAGTTGCAGCTCTAATGGACATGAGGGCTATTCCACAGCAAGAGCAGGGACAAGGATTTTACTCAAGACTGTTCTTGGTACCCAGAAAGGACAAAGCATGGAGACCAGTACTGGACCTATCTATTCTAAACACTTTCCTGGATATACCAAAATTCAAGATGTTGACGTTACAGAAGCTTCTGCCCATGCTGGGCAGCAAGGCTTGGCTCGTGACTTTAGACCTAAAAGAGGCATACCTGCATGTCCCAATCAGACAATCAGACAAGATACCTCAGATTCAAGGCTGGCTCAAAGCATTACCAGTTATCTGCACTGCCCTTTGGCTTATCTACTGCGCCCAGGGTCTTCACAAAGTGCCTGACACCAGTAATTGTTTACTGCAGACAAAAAGGAATACAAATATATCCTTACTTGGACGACTGCCTCATACAAGCAGAGAACAAGGACATTCTACTACAGCATCTGACGTTTGTGATAAGACTTTTAACATGCCTAGGGCACACAGTCAACAAAAAGAAATTAAAGCTAGTACCCTCTCAAGAGATAATATTCCTGGGTGCAAGCTTAAATACAACTGCCCAGATGGCTTATCTCACTTAGACAAATAAAGGCAACTGACTACCTATTTCAAGGAAATGGCAACAAAGGCCCAATTATCTGCAAGAAAAATTCTGCAGGCTTTGGGCTTCATGGCAATGCAAGACTGCATATGAAGAAAATTCAATGGTACCTAAAAAGTGTCTGGACACAGCATTGCCACAGTCTGAAAACAATGATTACTCTAATTCCCTGCCTGCAACAGGAGTTTCGATGGTGGGCAAAGGCTTGTCACCAAAACAAGGGACAGCCATTCTCACTACCCCCAGCCAGGCAGAGCCTAACGACGGATGCATCAGATTATGCCTGGGGGGCACACATGGCAGGAAGAGGCATTCAGGGTACCTGGTCTACAAACCAAAAGCATCTACATATCAATCAAAAAGAGATGCTAGCTGTTCAAAATGCCCTGACAGCCTTCAAGGACCTACTTCACCCGGGACAACTACTGATAAAGACAGACAACACCATGGTCATGTGGTACATAAACAAACAGGGGAGCACCCATTCTTATCCCCTGTGCAGACTAGCCATGGCTTTATGGGACACAGCATTGACTTACCAAGTTTATCTGCAGGCACAATTCCTGCCAGGAAAGGAAAATACTCTGGCAGATGAACTAAGCAGAAACCTCATAGATCCCCATGAGTGGCACCTGGATCCACAAGTCTTCAGCATGATAACAAGGAAATGGGGATGCCCGGACATAGATCTATTTGCCTCCCCTCAAAACAATCAACTAAAAAGATTCTGCACAAGGACTTATCACAGACAAGCTTGGAAAGTGGATGCCTTATCTTTCAACTGGACAAACCTATCAGTATATGCCTTTCCTCCACTGCCTCTCCTCCCCAAGGTACTCCTAAAAGTCAGGCAGGAGAAACCAAAAATGATTCTGATTGCCCCAGACTGGCCATGCCAGTACTGGTATCCGATCTTAAGAAACTTGTCCCAATGCCCAGCCTGGACCTTACCTCAAATACCTCATCTACTGTCCCAGCAAAACAATCAGAATCTGCACAGCCAACTCAGGGCCCTAAACCTGGCAGCATGGTGGATAATGTAGCCATACAAACCACACCTCTCAGTAAAGCTGTGATGGATGTCATTTTAGAAGCCAGAAGGCCTAGTACTAGAAAATCCTATGCTGGGAAATGGAAGAGATTTTGCGCTTGGAACCAAGCTCAAGGAACTGATACAGCTGTCCCAAATATTCCTCAGATTTTGCAATACTTAACTGAGATGCTGGATAAAGGCCTATCTTTATCATCAATTAAAATCCATGCCTCTGCCATTTCGGCTCATT
This sequence comes from Protopterus annectens, assembly GCF_019279795.1. Taxonomy (NCBI): domain Eukaryota; kingdom Metazoa; phylum Chordata; order Ceratodontiformes; family Protopteridae; genus Protopterus; species Protopterus annectens. Next base: position 222,416,427 of record NC_056733.1, on the reverse strand, counting down.
ACAATACAGAGCCACCATTCTTTTCTCATCCTTTATTAAGGCAGTACCTCAGAGGAGCCAAAAACTTAAGCCCTCCAAGGAGAACGCCAATACCTGCATGGGACCTCAATTATGTCTTGGAAAAACTCACCTTACTTCCTTTTGAGCCAGCTGCTACTGCGGATATAAAGTTCTTATCTTGGAAAATAGCTCTGCTCCTAGCAATAACTTCTGCAAGACGAGTTTCAGAGCTACAGGCTCTCATGGCTGTGGAACCCTTTATCATTTTTTATCCAGACAGGGTCTCTCTGAGAACAAACCCTACATTTATGCCTAAGGTGGTATCCAGTGTAGCCCTTAACCAAACAATTCATTTGTCAACTTTTTATCCAAATCCACAGAACTAGGGGGAGAAAATTCTGCATTCTTTGGATGTACACAGACAACTTAGATTCTACTTGGACAAAACTAAAGTTTTCAGAAAGACAGAACAATTACTAGTGGCATATGCCACAACATCACAAGGAAAGGCCATCTTCAAGCAGACTATTTCAAAGTGGATAGGTCACTGCATTCATTTCTGATACTCACAGCATGGCAAACCAGTGCCTAAGGGCATTAGGCCACATTCAACCAGAGCTGCAGCCTTTCTCAGGGGAGTACCAACCTAAAACATTTTAGAGGCTGCTACTTGGAGTTCAGTGCATACCTTTACAAAACATTACAATCTGCCTCTTTACTCTTAATCCAGGGCAGGCTTTGCCACTGCAGTTCTGCAGGGCCTCTTCGCCGCTCCTAATGCTGTTTAGCTCCAGCCCCCCCAACCATAGCTTTGTGACTCAACCCAAATGTAATGACTGCAACAGTGAAACACGAAGAACATAGTACAGTTGTGTACACTTACCATAAATGTAGATGTTCGAGTGTATTCACTGTTGCAGTCCAGGTTACCCATCCACCATCCCCCTTATTTTTGCTGGAACTTATCTTTACTTATCTAATCTATACAACCTAGGTGGTGTATTTGCTTATAGAGGAATGTAAAGCTTATTTTTGGTGCATGTATGTTTTATTTACATAATTTTAGCCTACCCTTTTGGGGGTACCTGACATCTGGGGCAAGAAAAACTGAATAAAATGGTGTCGGCTGCATCTTTTTTACCCCTGACGTCAGGGAAGAGGCGACAGCAACTGACGCAGGACCCAAGACTTTGGAATTCAGGCCAACTGAGGGCAACCTGCCAGCAGGATAACCCAAATGTAATGACTGCAACAGTGAATACACTCGAACATCTACATTTATGGTAAGTGTACACAACTGTACTTTTCGTTACTTCTATGACTAGAAAGCTTACTTGAGCACAAGTATTCCTTTGACAGTTGTGTATGTAATGTTACATTAAGATATCAGTGTAAAGTAACAGTCATCGCATTGCTTTCTGCACTTAGTTTCATTTCTTCATCTGATTTTTTGGTACTTACTGACACTTCAGTGACACACACCACTGCCCAAGAGACATCGACAACATAATTTGGCAGAACGGCTTGGAACTGAGATGCTTCTCCTGCTCAGAATCTGCTTGCGCTAATACGCAAGTACTGTCTATATATATATATATAGATATGTATATATATATATATATATATATATAGATATATATATATATAGATATGTATAGATATATAGATATATGTATAAATATATGTATATATATATATATATATATATTAGAGAAATTCTGTGGTACTTTCCAAAAACAAATCCTAAACATCTTTTATTATGTATGATCAAACCCAGAGTATTTGTTTGGCTTCCAAAAGGGCAAAAAAAAAAATAATCCTCCTTTTTAGCACAGAAGCAGTATTTCTGAGAACAAAAGTTTAACTTTACCAAAGAGCAATCAATTCAAATCCTTTTTACAATAAACATTTTTTCATGCAAAACAGAATCCAGGAAAGCTCTTGTTTTCTTGCAGGCTATCTAACAAAGTAGCAGAAGCATTTGTGGCACAGCATGTAAAACAATACATTATGACATAATGATTTCCTCCTTCACTTCCCCTACCCTAATTTTCAGTGAATTTTATATCCATGTCCAGTTCCAGCACTCTGGCTCACACCTGATAACCTGAAACTGTCTCAGGATACATATTCACATTTTGCTTTGCCTTGCTTAAAGGAACCATCCATCTTTTAGGGCAACATAGGACATACCTGCCATCACCAGCACTCTACTTTCTCTGTCACATTTCTCTCCTCCAGCTCAAACCAAGGGAGTCAAGCAACAAGACAGGCTAAAGCATGGATGGATAACAGACAACCAGCAATGTCATGCTTCACTCCAGCCTTGTTCTCAATGGAGATATGGTAAGATTGCAGTTTTAAGAACCAATGGGTAACCCTACAGTTCTTTTCTCTATTCTGATTTGAACCATGCCCACCTCAAATGGATATAACAAATCTGAACTGTCTGCCTAATACATACTAATGGAGTGCTGACATGGTCCACTTTTATGCTGACCTTTTTATGGCATACATAGAGGAACATATTATTTACAACACTAGTCATAACATCTTTTTGGCTGAAATTGATATTTGGCGGCGGTATTTGGATGATTGCTGGATGGTGTGGAGGGCTGATGTTGAATATTTAACTGAATTTGTTTCATATTTGAATGATAATATATGGGGTATAGAGTTTACTGTCAATTATCATGCTGAAACAATTACATTTCTTGATGTTCTGATTACTAGACAACAAGACCATACCCTTAGTACTCAGGTATTCAGAAAATATCCTGAATACAACACAGTCCTTCATGCCTCCAGTTTTCATCCACCGCATATTGCCAAAAACATACCCAAGTCACAATTTATACGCTTAAAATGTATATGTTCCGAGCAGGATGTCTTTGAGAAAGACAGATGTGATTTAATCAATAGATTTCGTGACAGGGGTTATCCTATGGGACACGTTCTTCTGCTAGCAAATGGGTAAATTCTTTACCCAGAGAGAATTTCCTCCAATATAAAGCAAAAGATCAAAGGACTGCACAGCCATTAAGGTTTGTCACAACTTATGCTAGAAATTCAAATTTACTTATGGATAGTGTTCAGAAAAACAGGAAAATTTTGTCCAACATTCCTGAATTATCAGATGTATTACCTGAAAAATGTTTATTTTCATTTCGGAAAGGTAAAAACTTGGCTTCATATTTCAATCATTACAAGCATACACATTTTACTAGTAGCACTGATTCAGTACAAACAACTTTGACTGGTGAAAAGTTAGTGGGTTGTTTCCCATGTGGTCACTGTAGTAATTGTGACAAAATTTTTAAATCGAGGGAATTTACAAGCAGGAATTGTTCCAAAGTTTATGAACTATCATTTTTTGCAAATTGTAGTAG